>NC_090445.1:692872245-693175276 GCF_031143425.1 Pleurodeles waltl
TCTGGTCCTGCCGCCTTCCCCTACTACTCTTTTTCAGAACTGCCCTTATCTCCCCTTCCATGATGAGGCCGGCTAAAATATGACTGATTGTCCTGTGTAAGCGGGGGGAGGACGTCCATATCTAGCCAGTTCTCAGCTGCCTCAAACTCTACTTCCCCATCCTCCCACTATAGAGAGGAAAAAAACTTTAGGAAGGCCTCTTCTATCTCATCAGGAGATGTCAACCTGACCCCCGAATAACTGTCCACAAGTTCATCTATATTGCCCCGGACCTGATCTTTCTGAATTTTGCATGCCAATAACTTCCCCATATTCTCTCCAGTCTCAAACTGTATCTGCTTGTTTACCTCCCATCTCTTATCAATTTTGACTTGTAGGACCGACTCCAGCTGCTGCCGCAAATCCCTTCTCTTGTTCTTCAAGAACTCCTCGTCACCCCCCTTCTCTAACTCGAAATCACACAACCGTATTTTCCTCTCAATACCCTCCAACTGGTCCCTATACTGCTTTCCTCTATAAATAGCGACACTTATAATCCTTCCCCTCATTACTGCCTTATAAGTATCCCACACTACACCTATAGAAGCCGAACCATGATTAATCCTAAAGAACTCCTCGGTGTCCTTTCGAAGCCGACCTATAATATCTTCTTCTAGCAACAGATTTCTGTCGAGAGTCCACCTTCTCCTGCTCGTCTCTTGAGGACAATACATTCTTAAGACCACTGCTGCATGATCAGACAAATGTGCAGGAGAATAAGTAATATCTTTTACTAAGGCACACACCGATCTATCTACTAGAAAATAATCAATTTGTTGAGATTTTGGTGTACCCACTGACCTAGAACTGACTGATCTATCCAACTTATTATCCAGGACCACATTAAAATCCCCAACCATAATAACCGGATCCATACAATCCAAGAGATTAAAAAAAAAACTCTGCAGAGGTTCTATATCATCACAGTTAGAGCCATAAAACCCTACCAGTGTGAGTTTTCTTCCCCCCCAATTGAAGGGTAACCAAAAGCCATCTACCTGACTTATCCGTTTTAGTTCCTATCAATGACACATTTACCCGCCGCTTGACTAAAATTGCTACCCCCCTTGTGTTAAAATTATGACCTGTAGAAACATAGGGCCTGATTACAACTTTGGATGAAGGTGTTAATCAGTCCCAAATGTGACGGATATACCACCAGTCGTATTACGAGTCCATTATATCCTATGGATTAACACCTCCTCCAAAGTTGTAATCAGGCCCATGGCATTGAACACATTTGTGACTAGAAAAAAAACTATACATCTCCTCTTTAGTTAAATTCATCTCTTGCAAAACTATTATGTGTACTGGACATTCTCTAAGTAACAACAACATTTTTCTTGCCCTAGCCTTCACCCTTAAACCATTCACATTCCAAGACATTATTTGCAATAATAACCCGCCCCCTCCCCCTGAGACCCTATACATTTGTGAGTAAGTGACCCAGGGTTCATAAGGACATTTTATAGCTTCCTCCCAACCAACCCACCTTTAGTGCAAACCCCATCCCCCTAACCTCCCCTACAACCCCTCTCTTACCCTTCCCACCCTCCCAACCCGGGAGAACCCCCCATCCTATTGACCGACCTTTAGGTCTCATTTAGAGCCCTTTTGAGCTCCCTGGCATAGCGTGCGCAGTGTCACCCTTTTTTATACCCTCTAGCAATTCATCTGCTAAGGCTGGGTCTCTGATATTGTACATTCTATTTTTATACATTACACACGCAGGGTTGCTGGGAATTTAAGTTGGGCTCCTGCTCCCACCTTTTTTAATTCTTTCAATCGTTTTCCCAGCTCCCACTGTCTATTTAGCGTTATGCCAGATAAATCCGACCTACTCTCAAATGAGAACTCCTCAACTTTCAGAGGACCTAGTCCTAATGCCTTTGCCAATATTTTTTCTTTCAACTGATAGGTCTGGAAATTAACCAAGATCTTCAGCGGCTTCTCCCTATTAGGATCCTTCCTAAATGGATCTCTATGAATTCTCTGAATATCTTTTATAATCTCAGCCTCACTTTCTTCCATGGGCACTGATTTTTTTATAAGAGACGCAACATATTTTTTGAGGTTGTCTCCTTCCTGCACCTTTAAAATCCTTAGATTATTCCTCCTTTAAGAATTTTCTAGGTGTTCCACTTTCTCCTATAAACTATGTTCACTTTCCTTTAGTAATTTAATTTCCTCCTTGTTTTTACTCAATTCTTCTTTGACGATCTCCATTGACTCCTCCAGTGCTTGGGTCCTAAGGACCAAAAGATCAATTTTCTTCTCCAAGGACTCACAAGCTGACCTGATCTCTCCTTGGTTTGCTTCTGAAACCGCAAACCCTTTGGATATATTCTCTGTCAATGCCAAAAACATACTATCCAATTTATCGAGATCAGGTCGCTCCACCAGCCCCAAGTTGCACCGAGGGGGGGAAGATCCAGTCACCCCCCAAAGCTCCCCCGGGGTAGAACGAATAGATAGTTCCAAGTCCTCCATACTGACCGTAGACCCCTGACTAACGCAACAAGAACCAATCTGAGAAGCCTCCTCAGGCCTGGGGGTATAATACCCTGCTTCGCCAGGCCCCCATCTTGTGGGAAGGAAACCACTTGGTCCATCTTTTCCATCTGGGCACCAGAAGTAGAAACAACCAACGGAAGAGCCCTAAAGTTTGCCCGCACAGACGGAGTCGCTTTAATTTTGCTAATATTTTTTTTCTGTCCAGAAGTGGCTCTCCTAAAGTCCTTCCCAAACTCCTCCCTGGAAGAGCTTTCAGCCTGAAATCTAACTTCCTCTCCACCACCTTCTCCTCTTGAGAACAAGCTTAAGTTTTTTATATTAGATTTAGCTTTGGTGACCCCCTCCTTCTTATGGGCTCCTCTCTTACCTCTAGCCAAAATAGATCCTCTTACAGGCTTGGAGGAAGAAAGAAGCTGGCTCACTTCTGAGCTAGGATCCTCGTGCAGCAAACCTGCCCTGCAGGACGCCACTTGCTCAGCCACCCGACTTGTGCTGACTCTTCCTGCGGTCTCCCGGAGGGGAACGCGCATAGCTGCCTGCCGGCTCCTCCTGAGCTGCAGGGCGGCGCGCACCCAACCCACGGCTCCCGCCGAGGCGCCGCTGTTAATCTTCGTGGGGCTGAAGCCCCCACACATTGGCTCACAGGTAAGGCCTTGCCACTGCTGCGCCTTTGCCAGAAGGCAAAACACTGCGCTCAGCATCCTCCGGGGAGCACAGAAGGACGTTCAGCGCGTGGCACGCCTGCCTCCCGCCATGTTCCCCCAAGATATGCCTTTCTTGAATACAGTGGTACCAACATCAATAAATGCTCATCTGCACTTAATCCTTGAGATGTATGTATTTTTACAGAATGTGCTAGATATATTGGAAACTGCTTTCTGTTAACATAGAGGTCTTAAACAAGTAAGAAATGCGCAACAAACCTTGCTATCTGTTTTACACCTTCAAGTTCATCAAATGTAATTACTAGGTATTCAACCTAATTTCTGGCTGGATACAGAATTCTTCTTCAACATTTACATTTCAACGAAAAATCACTCTATAGTTTTTGTAAACACAAAGACACTTTTCTAATCCCGCAGTTCTGGAAACAGACTTCTCCAAAGAATCCAATTTTGACTGTAGTTTTTCAATCAACAGTATTGTTACTTCTTGGTGTTCCATTTTATCAATTGCTGTGAGATTCAGCATTTCTTCTTTCTTCAGTTGTAGCAGTTCTTTATTGAAAGAAATGCATTGTTAAAGAGTAGGCATTAGACACACCATGTCCAGCTGTGCTGCAGATATTTTGGAAGGAAATATATTATTTATTAAAAGTCAGGTTTCCAAACAAACTTCTTTCGTCAGTATTTCTACTCAGAAGTTCTTTAGAATATTTCCAGATTGTGTGTCAGACGAATGACACGTTTCCAATTAGTTCTTTGTATTGGAAATTCAACCAAATGTTTACATTTTCAATGCTTCCTAAAGAATTACGAGTTTATCCATGTAAGAGTGTCTTAAAGACAGGTTGTCCTTTCACATGGGTAAGTTGCAATAAATCACCAGAAACAACTACATGTTTTCCTCCAAAAAGGACATCATACTCTGTCTTCTCAAATGTAAAGGCAAGCATTAAGTTTACAACCGTGCTCTCCTCATCGATGTTTAAAGGTTTAAATGTCTTCAAAACTCTGGAAACTTCATAACATGCTTCTCCAGGTAACGACTAGTACTCCAGTTTACTTTTGTGTTCATCAGGAAGCATAAGTAAACGATGTAAGGTAAACCCTTTGATGTTGTGTGCAGCTAATCCAGTTGGTGCTGTTTCTACAACGATAAAATAGAATATGTTATTATTAAAAAGCTTTTTCCAGTTCAGCTTGTCCCCATATAAAAAACAATTGGTTTAAAGCTTGAACATTTACATTTATGGTTTTCGTTTTCATGAAAGAATCCATGCTGTATTTTTTCTTTGACTTCTATGTATATTTCTTTCTAGTCCTTATTGAGTTACTCTGCTAACTGTTCCAAGTTAACATTTCCTTCTCTTGCTTGTTGTATTGCTGTCTCCACTTCATTCATCGCTGTGGCAGCTTCATTCTTGATTGTTGGTGGACCAAGGGGTTTTTGACTCATAGGTGCAGAACTCTGGCTGCTCTGAGAGCTATCCTTTGATATTTCAGTAGCAATTGTTTCTTGTTGTTCAATTTCTTCATGTAACATTTTCAGGTAGTTAGGAAATATTGGACACTGAATACTGTCTTTTACAGCATTGAAAGAGTCTTAATTTCTCTAGACTTTGAAAACAAGCTAGCTGAACTCAACCTATCAGAGCACTCAAATGCACTGAAACCTATCACAGCACTGAAATGAAAATGAGAGCATTTTCAAGCTGAAACTGTAATTTCTGCGATATTGTTCTGCAGAAATGTCCTCCCGTATTTTTTTCATCTCTGAGTTTGTGATGTATGAAGGACATAGTGAGCAACAGCAATGGAATTGTCAGCAACAAACTGCATTTTCATATTTGTGTTCCATAATTTCAGGATGACAGGATTATAATTGTTAATATATCTGGAAGCTTCTGATCGTTTGAGATTATATGTATTTTTTGGTGATTTTCTTGTCAGTGTGTGCCTCACTGCAGATAAAAAGCTGTTCACTCTCCCCTTAGAGATGACAGGCCTTGGAAATCCAAAACGAAATTTTGTATAAAGCTTTCCTTTAGATCTATATCTTCAGTGGTTTGGAAGTGTAGAACTTGCTGTCTTAGGGTTTTGTTGTTATTGTCATCTAGGATGATGCATGTAACATACTGCTCTATGAAAGACAGTATACAATCATCAGGATCAGTTCCAAATGTTGGTGCATCCTTTATCCACAAGAGCATGCGTATAAGAGGAGCACCTCTTGACTGGTATTCTTTTCTCCCAAAAAATAGGCAACTTCCCCAAGAGAAGGATTTGTTTTATTGCATATAAAACCCATCACTGCTTGAAACTTGTGATTGAAATACCTACATACATTAGCAGGATCCAAAGAGCAAAGTTCTCCTGCTGTCTTCAAATGGATATCCTTAACATTAGAGTTTCCTTCTCTTATAAATTCTAGTAAATCATCCCAAATATACTCTTCGCAACTAAGCATTACAAACCAAGTAGGTGGACCTATGTTGCAGAGCATACATTTAAGTTCTCCATGACGTCGATACCAGTATTCATCAGTCCCACCTTGAATGCCATAAAAATAAGTTGTATGCCAGATTTTCATCCTTACCTTGTATTTTACCAACAAAATCTCTAGCACAAAATATTTGTAGATTAACTCATGTCGTAAGAACATGGTTGGCAGCTTAAGAGAGTCCTGACAAGTCACTCTCAAATAACAGGTGGAATATATCAGGAACGCATTGTTGAAACCTAGGGTCCTCTTAATATAATCTTGTTGACCTGTATTCAGCTGCTGGTATTTGTTTATGTTGATCATCGTAGCGGTCACCTACTCCTGTGGGAAATAGCTGTGGAAAGCAACACACCTCTAAACTATTTTCCCCCTCACACTCATTGGAGCTCTTCTAGCTTGTTTCATTTGAAACAGATCAATAGCATCCCCAACAACGTTGTTTGAATGGAATGGATGAATATTGTAGTGTTCATATATTTCTTCGGACTTCTGCTTCTCCAATTTTTCAATTTTTCCACTAGATTGTAGTACTTCATCTTCAACACAACTTACATCTCCAGTAATATCAATATTTTTATAAAAAACTTTATTTTCTTTCAAATATATTGTAGCTTTTTTTACTTTATTCACATCCACTAATTCTTGCCAGATTTGTTTTACTTTTGGTCGTAACTCCATTAACTAGAATAATGAGTGGTGCATCTGCATCTTTTTCAACACCCACAGTATCACTATTTTTTTAAATCTAAAGGTAAATACACAATTCTTCCCTCAAGTCCTTTGTGTGTAGTTCAGTTGCTGGCAGTGTCCCTGTTTTTGGCTCCATTCAAATGATTGCTTGAAACGGGTGGACAGTTTGTATTAAAATTGGTTCATACAAATTTAATTCATTAAGTTCATGAGGCATTGGTACTAATTTTAATCTATTATGAACTGCTCTAGCTGGAATTTTATTATCTTCTAATTTGTCATAACAATAGTTATGTATTGCTTGGTTTGTGGCTAAATCAAAGTGTTCTTCTACAAATAGATATGCACCAAATTCCTGTCACTTATCTTTTCTATCTTGTTGAGTTTAAAACAATACAACTACATTACGAGTTTGGTTTTTATAGTGAGTGCAGCGACAACTAATACACCCATACTCTGGTTTCACAGTAGATAGTGCATTGAATTTGTCTATCTCTTTTCCAAATGTTTCCATACTCATTTCTGTGTCCAGTTCCTCTACACCTCCAAACACTACCTCCTCATTCTCCTGATTCTCTTCTTCAGGGCCAAGGAAACGGAAATCAATGTCTTTACAAACGTTCTCAACCTCTGCCACATTACCATGTAAGAGAGCTCTATTCAAATCTCCTAAACATAAAGCTGGAGCTTTCACGTAATAGTCTTCTTACTAAATTTCACATTTTTGAATGATGCACAGCCAACCCTTCTGAAGTGATGAAAAGTGCTTCTAAACACTTTCTTTGAAAGACATGCCAATGAATGGCATTGTAAGTTAGTGTATTTTCTAACTTTGCATTGATCGAATTCTTGAAGCATTTTAATTTTCTCTTTCAGACTTCCCCATGAATATCTCATAAGAAAATGTTCAATTTATCAATTGATTCCTGACAGATACTACAAATACTTCCACATGTACACAAGAGCCTGTTTATGCCTTCCTTGTACTTCTTCAGCTATCACTTCTTCTATATTCCTAGGAACTATCTCTTCTTTTTCTATGCGAGTACCGCCTTTTACTTCGTAACAACTACCAGTTGTGTCAACTGTATACACTAATGTATTCTCTTGGAAATAACTATCTTCATTAAAAACTGGTTCTGTACTAGATCTGTGCACCCATTCACCTTTAAACATTTTGCAAAAATTAAGTTTTATCAACAACTCTCTTTCTTAATGTTCTTTTCCTCACGAACACAACTGTTTTATCTAGTGTCTTCATTCTGTTCAATATTAAGATACAAAGTTTCATCTTCACAACAAATGTTTCATCAATTATATTCTCAATATGATGCTTTTGCTATATAACAGCACTTCTCTTATACTTCGTCCTGTTCCACAAATTTTGAAGTACTCTGTCTCAAATCATTTTTACTCTTAACTCCTTAAATTGTTGCTGTCTAAACCTCTGTTTTGTTATTACATTTCCTAATTTTCATGACATGCATTTGTTCCTCTTCCTCAGTACATTCCATTTTACAGTATATTGTTGAAAAATACTCCTTATTACTCTTACAAGTGACTGGTTTCTTACTCTGTACATTATTTTTTACCTTATCTTGTTATTTACTATCAGTTTTAAATTGGTAGTAGTGTTGTTTCTGTTTTTCTCTTCTTTCTGTTTTGTTGTGCATTGTTAATCTTATTTAGCTAAAAGTAGTGGAGAAGTGTGGCTCAATGGTTAGAGCGGCAGACCCTGATGCAGAAATCTAGCCCGGGACCAGGGTTCAATTCCCGCCTCAGTGGGTCTTGGGCTCAATTTCCTCGGACCTGATAATTCTCGCATCGGTGCCTAATCTAATTCATGGGTCCCACTCTGGGCAATAGCTTGCTTAATCTCCACAACGGCCCCAACAGTGCTGGGATGCCTGGCTTCACCTTGGAGGTTGCCCAGGAGTGGGCACCTCACAGGGAAAAAGCCAGGAGGGGTTCCACAGCGGTATGGGTACAGCACCTTGAGACCCTAACTGGTGAGTAGTGCGCTATACAAGTACGAAGCTTACAGATATCTGGAAACAAATAAAGAACACATTTACCTATACAGCAAAAAAAAAAACTTGAGAACATTTTTTAATACAAACTTGAGTTGATAGTATTTACCCACACATAGACAGCATCAGTTTGTGGCTGGGTGTATCAGTGTATGCATCAGTGTGCCTCAGTGTATGCATGACTTTGTCCTGGGTGTGACAGTCTATATATGACTGAGTGTCTGGCTGTGCTAGTATATGTATGTGTCATGGTATGCACTAGTGTGTACCTGTATGCATTTGTGTATGCATGATTGTGTTCCTGGGTGTGTCAGTATATGTATGAGAGTGTGTCTGCATGGGTCAGTATGTACATCACTTTGTGCCTAGGTGTGTCAGTGTTTGTGTCAGTGTGTGTCTGGGTGTGGAAGTGTATGCATCAGTGTGCCCCTTGGTGTATCAGTGTATGCATCCATCTGAACCTGGATCTCAGTATATGTATAGCGTACGTCTGACTTTCAATGTCAATGCATCAGTGTGCACCTGGGTGCGTCAGTGCATGCATGATTGTGTTCTTGGGTGTGTCAGCATATGTATGAGAGTGTGTCTGTGTGTGTCAGTGTGTACATCGCTTTGTGCCTAGGTGTGTCAGTGTATGGATCACTGTCACTTGTCTGTTGCAGTGTATTCATTAGTGTGCACGTGGGTGTCTCTGCCAATGCATTAGTGTGCACCTAGGTGTGTCAATCCAGAGATCAGCCTGTGCCGGGATGTGACAGTGCATGTATTAGTGTGTGTCAATGTATGCAGCAGTGTGTGCCTGGGTGTGTCAGTGCATCCATCAGTATGTGACTTGTTGAATGGCTGGGTGTGTTAGTGCCTGCACTGGTGAAAGTAGAAGTGGTGCTATTAGTGTTTCACTAGATACGTGACTGACTCTATCGTGTTGTTATTAGCTATATGACCACCGTATCTCTACTAGACTGCACATATAACTGTGCATAGGGGTGTGGAAGCTAGCATCTTAGTGAAACTCAGAAGGACATGTTTTATTAAGAAAGCACTCCCTTCTATGGCCTATGTACATCTCACTCAAAGGTTGAGTTTTCTGTGGTAAAGGGGTGATTAAACCTTCTTAAACATGTTTCCTAATGCCAAGTCAAGCTAAGAATAAAACTTTACACCCAAGATCATCATTAGTAGCCCAAACCATATTTAAAGCAGAACTTATCTTAATAAGAAAGTATACTATGAGAGTAGAAAACTACATATTACATTGACTCTATTAGTTGCAAAGTATGTCTCATACTGCAGCATATATAGCTACTATATCTGTCTGTACAAGTATATATAGGTGTCTGTTTATGTGTCTAACTGATTGTGAGTGTGGCTTTATACTTTCATAAATATGTATGTGATTAATAGTATAGATTAGAAACTGCAAATATAAGTTGACATGGGAAGTGCATGTTTAAATCTTAAAAGGACATTTTTATCTTTTATGCACACAGCAACCTCCTCTATGGACTACATACACACTATCTGAGTACTTCCCTTTCTATAGTGAAAATGGTTTAATGCCTGTAGAGCAGTTTTTATTGCTAACTAAAATTAACAGTGAATATTCACACTTAGGGTTCAAATAGTACACTTCAGTCATGTCTTTGTCCAAGTGATACTGAATCAATCTCTATGCTTTCTAAATACAAATGTGACTATCAGTTTAGCACTGCAATTATAAATATCCATATCACTGTAGAAATGTACATTTAACTTTTTAAAACCCAGAACAGCATTTTAAATATTTAATTACTAATCAATGCCTAACTTCAACATAGCTCAGGGATCAGTTTAGTGTACTGAAAGAAAAGAGGAACAGTCAACAAGATGTTTTTTAAATTCTGACTCAATTCTTTGGTTATTTATTGGTACATCAGTGTGTGCCTGGTTGTATCAGTGTATGCATCAGTGTGTGCCTAGCTGTGTCAGTATATGCATCAGTGTGTGTCTGGGTGTGTCTGTGTGTGCCTGGGTGTGTCAGTGTATATATCACTGTACGTCTGGGTGTGCCAGTGTATGCATCAGTGTGTGTCTGGGTGCCGTCCTGTATGCATCAGTGTGCTCCTAGGTGTGTCAGCGTATGCATCTGTATCTGCCTGGGTGTCTCAGTATATTCATCAGTGTACATGACAGTGTCTCTTTGAGTGCATCAGTGTGCACCTGGGTGTGTCAGTGTATCCTTTAATGTTTGCCTGAGTGTGTCAGTGCATATATAATTGTATGTCTGTGTGTGTCATTGTATGTATCGGTATGTGCCTGGGTATCATACTGTATGCATCAGTGTGCTCCTAGGTGTATCAGTGTATGCATCCGTCTGTGCCTGGGTGTCTCAGTATATTCATCAGTGTTCGTCTGAGTGTCTCTGTGAATCCATCGCTGTGCACTTGGGTGTGCCAGTGTATCCATCAATGTATGCCTTGGTGTACAGCTGGGTGCGTTACTATCTGCATTGATGAATATTGAACTGGTTCTGCAATGTTTCACTAGATATGTGACTGACTATCCTTTTGTTATTAGCTATACGAGTACTGTATCTCCACTGGAGTGCATTTATACCTCTGCATAGGGGTCTAGAAGCGAACATCTTAATCAGTGAAACTCAGAACAACATGATTCATGTTTTAATAAAAAACCACTCCCTTCTATGGCCAGTGCTTAAATTGAACCGGTGGTTTCCAGTGCGGGGCACCAGCACTTATTTGTTAGGGCCAGCACTTTTTTTTCTTCCTCAAGAATTTACTGCGAGGAAAAGACACATATGGGAAAGATGAAGGAAGAAAAAAACAAAAAAGCGTCACATTATAGAAAGTAGAATGCTGCAAGAGTGAGCTAAAGGGGAAGGGAGTGGCTGTAAACGGATTAAGAGGCCTGAGATCGCTTCAGGAGTAGCTGCCTCAGTATTCCGTGCTCGTACATTTAATTGAAGCAGCCGCTTGTTTCAGAGGAGAGCCTTGGGCACCGGCACGTTTTTATTTACAAATTAAGCAGTCTATTGCCTACGTGCATCTCAGTTAAAGGTTGAGGTAAGTTATCTGTGGTAAATGGGGTGTATAAAGTTTCTTAAAACAAATTTTCTAATATCAAGTCAAGAATAAAACTGTGTACCGAGCCTCACCATTAGCAGCCCAAACCATATTTAAACCAGAACCTAAATTTGAACCTATGAGTGTAGATAACAACATATTGCATTCACTGTATTAGTTGCTCAACAGGTCCCATACTACAACATATATAGATACTGTCTCCATATGTACATGAATGTATAAGTGGCTGTTTATGTGTCTGACTGAGTTTGCTTTTATACTTTTATAATTAAGTACATGATTAACAGCATAGATTAGAGACTGCATAGATAACTTGCCATGGCAAATGCATGTTTAAGGCAGTAAAACCTAAAAGGAGTTTCTTTTTTATCTTTTATGCACACAGCAACCTTCTCTACGGCCTACTTACACCCTATCTGAGAACTTTGCTTTCTTCACTGAAAACACAGTTTAATGTTTCGTAAGAAGGTTTTTAATGCTAACTGAAATTAACAGTGAATCTTCACACGAAGCCTTTCAAGTAATATGTGTCAGTCATGTCTCTGTCAAAGTGATAGTAAAACAATCTCTATCCTTTGTAGATATGTTTGTCATTCTCACTATGAGTTCAACATTGCAAATATAAATATCCATATCAATATGGCCACACACATTTAAGTTTTGAAAACTGAGTACAACATTCTTAATTTAATGACTAATCACTGCATTCTGTATACTAGTTTCAACATAGCTCAGTGGTCAGTTTAGTGTATCGAAAATACACAAACACTGACCAAGAACTTTTCTAATTCCAACCAAATCATTTAGCTATTTATTAGAGAACTTCAAAAAATTATTTACATGGATTACAAACCTACTATTTATATTTGTTATGGCATTTCATCAACAAGCTGCTTATTTTAATTCACCTACTATACATTCATTACTTTACTAATAGTTTGTAAAATAAATAACATTTCACAAGACATAAATAAGTGTGCTTCTTGATCAGATAGAATTTCCTCTCATTGACAAATGTTAAAAAAACAACCACAAGAATAGTAATCCACTCTCACAGAAGGGAACCATTAATGACAATCTTTTCATCTTTGCTTTCAAGGTTACTGAATCAGAAAAGCAACCACAATCTTCCTGTCATGTTAAACTTATGTTCTACAACTTATGACTCTTCTATAGTTAACCCTTTTCGACTATCCTCAACAGATAGCCCAATTCAGTAGGAGTTTTTGCCTGATCCACAGATCTACTACAGCACACGGCGCCGGCCCCCCATGCAAATTCACCGGTGGAGCCATGGGAACTTCGTAAATTGTTTTTCTAACATTTTAAAAATACAACCCATATACATGACTTTTTTCTGACAAAAAGAAATATCCACACCAAATGATCATTTTAATTCATTATTGCTACTAGATTTGCGACTACAAAGTCAGCCTAGTCTTTTTCTATTCTCTCCCCCCCATTATGCTCCTGTAGCTTTGTTACCATGGTAACAGTGTAGTATTCACCTAATGTAGTATTCACCAGTTATATTTAATTTCATTATTTGGATATATGTTAGCATGTATGTAAGGTAGTAGTACAGTAGTCTGTCTACTTGTTAACTCATGTTGATGTCATTTTCATTAAGGTTCTATTTTAGAACAGCGAAAACAGGCACAGGAGAGCGGAGACAGTTGATGAGCTCTGTGTCCGATGGGGTGATTTATAACAACAAATCTACTTGAAATAAAAGTTTTCTTACTACATAAGTATCTGATATCTGCTCACTTTACACAGTTTGCAACATTCTGCTGTAGCAGGTCACAAGTTCATAACAGTTTCTAAGTAGAGCATGTTTAATTTCAAGCTATCTTTAGCAGGTGTGGTTGAAGCTTTCGCAATAAACATATCACAGGTACTAATACTGTTTTCCAATTTGCCTAAAGCCAATCCAACATTTAGTTACTATTCACATAACCTCACTTCCTAGCTCCATCAAACACATCTACAACAGCCAATGAAATGTGTTCTTTCAGATTCTAACTTCTACCCTCCCTTTTAACTAAATTTAATTTTAAATCTGCCTCATTCAGTTGCAGGTTTCCCCTGGGTGCTAATCCAGCTACCCTCCCACCCCAAAATGCTCAGAGTATGGACTGTGGGTCACAGCTATGTGTTTTGGGCCAGAGAGAGTGAAAAAAGTGGTATGGACTGGAACCTGGATTTATCTAATGTGGATATTACTTAAGTTGGCTGGAGAGGGTTCGATTGCTCCCTTTGGTTGAATCTATTAAGGATACCTTTGGAAAATTAATGACACTTTTCCCGCACACTGCCTTTGTTTTTCTAATATTTGCCAAAGACAGAAGTGGAACTGGTCAACTCAGTTTTGCACACAAATAGACAAATCCAGGAAACATGTTAATACAACTGTTTCTGCATTCCTCAGAGGCCATAACATGGACTCTATATACCACAACAACTTACAATTTGATATGGATGGTATATACCAAAATGAAGGAGTTCACCTAACAGACCAAGGCAACAGGGTGCTCCTTCATAACTTGAGAGACTGCATCCTCTTTCATCTGTAGTAATCAGCTAAACATCCAAAACATAAAGGCTCTTTTTAGAGCCAATCATTTAACCATGCACATATTTATTATTAAATACAAAAAAGTTGAATAGACAGGGATCTCAAAAACAACCAGAAAATAATTCTGATATTCTCTATACGTTTTTCTCAATTTGCTATAGTTCCATAAAGACATGTGGCCAGGAAACTCCTACCCTCACCCCTTCATATGAATCAGTGCCCACAGCCCTTTCCCACAACAACAAAATCACAGCAACAATTTACCCTCTCAGGTCGCATCCAGCCAGCACTATATGAGTATCACTGTGAGTATATAAGGCTTGGTCAGGGTGTAACAGTGTGTGTGAGAGGATGTATGTGGAAGCAACAGTGGGTTCTGAGTGTGTGTCTGGGTGTGTGACCATCTCTCTAGGTGTGAGTCTGATTGGGTAAATGGGTCTGTGACTGTCTTGCTGGGTGTGACAGTATTTGTGAGAGTGTATGTAGGTATGTGTGTCTCTCGATCTGGATGTAAGAGTGGGTGTGAGTGTGTCTCTCTGGGCGTGACACTGTGTGTGTCTCTGGGTGTGTGTGTTACTCTAGCTGTGAGAGTGAGTGTCTGCCTGGCTGTAACAGTGGGTGTGAGAGTGTCTTTCTAGATGGGACACTGTGTGTGAGTGTGTGTCTCTGGCAGGGTGTGAGGGTGTCTCTGCATGTGAGAGTCGATGTGAGAGTGTCTCTGCATGCTTGTTTGTGTTTGAGAGTGTGTCTACGTGTGAAAGTAGATGCGTATTTCTGCCTGGGAGTGAGTGCGGATGTGAGAGTGTCTATCTGGGTATGAGTGTGTGTCAGAGTATGTCTCTGGGTGTGAGAGGAGGCCTGTGACTGTCTTTCTGGGTTTGACAGTATTTTTAAGTGTGTGTCTAGGAGTGTGAGTGTCTGGATGTGACAGTGGGTGTGAGAGTGTCTCTAGGTGTGAGTGCGAGTGTCTGCCTGGATGTGAAAGTGGGTGTGAGAATGTCTCTCTGTGTATGACTGGGTGTGTGAGTCTATCTAGGTGTGCGATTGATTGTATGTGTAAATGTCTCCCTGGATGTGAGAGTGGGTGTGTGACTGTCTCTTTGGGTGTGACAGTACGCGAGACATGTGTAAGTGTCTCTCTGGCTCTGAAAGGGATGTGGCAGTGTCTGTGTCAATGTGAAAGTACATGTGACAGTGTGTGCCTGGATATGACAGTGAGTGTGTCTAGCTGTAAGACTGGGTGTCACAGTGTCTCTCTGAGTGTGGGTCAATGTGAGAGTGTCTGTGTGGGTGTGAGAGTGGATCTGATAGGGTCTATCTGGGTGTGAAAGCAGCTGTGAGGGTGGTTGAGTAGGTTTATGAATATTTATTTATTTTTATGTTTCCCGAGATCTGTGGATCCACCCTTGGATTCTCACTGGAGGCCGCGCTGAGCCCCACGGGTGGGTCTGCAGAGTTCGCAAAACATTAAAATAAAAAAATTAAATTTTCGGACACTTAAGGCCCATTACTTAGTGCTTAATCACCAGTATATCACCCCCATGGTGTCAGGGAACTGCTACCCTGACCCCATCAGCTCCATTGCCCCCCACATTTAAGCCCCAGGGACCATTTCCCGACAAAATAAAATGGTGGATCCAACATCTCACTCAGGTTGCGTCCAGCCAATCAGATTCTTCCGGTGGCGCGTGGATCGATCCACGTCCCTATATATCTATATTTTGTGACCTGAAATTACTCCAAAACTACTGAATGGATTTACACCAAACCACAAAAAGTGTCCTTTGCAGTACAGTATATGCCTTCCTGCCAAAGTTGGTGTAATTCTGTTTAGCAATTTAGGCTGTATGCATGTCTAAAGACCCTATGGAAAAATGAGTGGGGAAAACGCATTTTGGGACCCCCCCTATTTTGCCCGGCCCCCACTTGATGGATCATCCAGAAACTTTTAAGACAGCAGCTGAACTGACCAAAGTATAAGTTTTGAAAACTTCGTAAAGTGGCGCCAAAGTTATAGGTAAAACAAAAAACACTCTGTAGAAACTAGGTCCCGGCTGTAAATACCTAGTGGCGACCACCACTAGGTAATAATAATGTGTGTGTTTTACATTTTTTTTGTGTTGTTAATAACTTGGGCACCAAGAAAATCTCTCGCCATAAATCTAATCACACTGGCAGTACTCATCTCTCCCAGTTTCCACTGCAAACCATCTTGAGTGATAATCAGCAAGTATGAATATATACTTGTCCCTCCTGCCTAAGTTTTCTACTGGTCCAATAAAATCATTCACAACATTTTCCTATGGTCTACTAGGAAATTCAGTACATGTAACTGGACGTTGCCTCACTTGCTTAGATTTATCGCTATTAGCACATCCATAACACTCCTTCTCTATATTCTTTATCTCACTATCTATCCCAGGCCACCAAAAAAGACTGTCTCACCCCCCCTTTGGTTAACTCCCATCAAGGATGCCCTTAATGAGCAACAGACGTGTTTACGAATACCACAAGGAGGTACTATTTGTCATCGTCTTTTCACCTTTCCTTCACATATGCTCAATTCCTCTTTAACCTTATAAAGCTCTTTTATGTCCATATCAGTACTGTCTTCAAAACTCCACCCTTGGACAATCTTTCTTTCCACAGTTTTTACTACTGAGTCATTTTCATTTGCACACTCCAGTTCTGCTCTAGTCAAAGCTGTCTCACCTCCTTCTCCTTCACCAACAATATCTAAGCAAATGTCCTATTTTCTGTTACAGGCATCCTGGACAAACAGTCTGCAACTACATTTTTGCTCCCTTGTACATATTGTACTTCATAATTGTATTCCATCACAGATAGTAACCACTTTGAAATACGTGGAGTTATTCCTCCTTGTAACCCACTTCCTCCCTTGAATATGTATGTTAGAGGGTTATGATCTGTTTGAACTTTAAAAGGTAGACCCCACAAGTAGAATCTAAAGTGATTGACTGCCCATCAGCAGGCCAGGGCTTCCCTCTCAATAACAGAATAAAAACATTCTGTGCCTTGCAACTTCTTCAAAGCAAACCCAATGATGCATTTTTCCCATTCTACTACTTGCATTAACACAGCAGCACTCCCAACTCCACTTGCATCAGTAGTCAAATATGTTTTTCCTGACACTTCAAAATGCCCCAGTGTTGGTGCTTGGCTTATACTTTTCTTGATTAGTTCAAAGGTTTCCTTACTCTCCTTATCCCACACAAATGTCACAATTGTTTTCTTCTACTCATCAGAAAACATTCTTACATACTTTGCACAATATTCTGCTAAACCTAGAAAAGATTTAAATTCACCCTTGTTAGATGGTTCAGGTGCCATTTCTACTGCTTTCCCGATAATTTTCTTTGGTCTTTTGCAATTGGCTGATATTTCATGTCCTAAATAATTTACAATTTAATTTCTCTCTTATCGTAAACCCATACTTTTTCAGGCACAGAATGTCATCTTGAAAACACAATACCTGTTTTAAATCTCCAAATATAGTTTTCATCACCCTTTGGAACACTGCAGAAGCAGATTTTAATCCGAATGAGATCCTTTTATATCCAAACGCTCCAAGGGGTGTTGCAAACAAAGTCAAATGCCTGGAGTCCTCATGCAAATTGATGTGGTGGTAGGCAGCCGACATATCCAGTACACTAAAAACGTCCCCTCTACCCATGGTAGATAACATTTCAGATATATTGGGAAGAGGTTGTCTGTCTACCCATATATGTTAAATTAAATCATGCAGATCTATTCATAAACTAATTTTTCCTCCCTCCTTAGGTGCTATAACTATACGTGCTAACCACTCAGACGCTTCAACAGAATCAATGATTTCCTGTTCTAACAACTTTTTTGGCTTACGACGCAATGGTTACTTCATTAGATTTGGAACATTTCTTACCCTATGGACCACAGGTTTAGCTTGCTTCTTCAATATTATCTTATGTGAGAAACCTTTCAACAACCCCAATTCCTTAGTAAATACTTTGGGATATTTTTTTCCAAATCATACCACTCATTATCTTTTCAATTATTGTTACAGGTTCTTTGGCAATAGGATTTATAATGATGTTTAAAACTCTTTGGTGTCTCTATCTCAATAAGTCTGATCCATAGTTGGTAACATATACCATTCCTTTTACTGCTTCATTCTTAAATTTCAGTATCATCCAACCCCATTCCAAGTATCTTTTACCTGAATATCTTACCGCCATATCAGGATCACTCAACAGCAGACCGTCACTCACCGCCCAATTTTCTTCATATGTTTTGTTAAAAATAAGACTATACAGCATTCCAGAATCAGCTGATACTCTAATGTTTTACCATTAAAAGATATATTATAATGAGGTGTATCTATCTTATCTGTACTTTTCATTTTTACATCCGGTGTCATCATTATCTCTTCTAATTTTTCACTAGTACTTGTGATTACCTCTGCTTCTATTGTTACTACAATTTCTTGCACATTCTCACATACTTCTTGAATCTTTTTTTCTGGTATATTAGTTTTATACACTTTTATGAAGTGTCCTCTTTTATTGCAGTTTCTACATATAACATTTCTAGCCCCAAAAATGTTAACTTGAAGCAATGTGCCCTGGAGCACCACATCGAAAACATGTTAACTTCCTGGAAGGAACCTTTTTTCCTTTCATTTTCTGCTTTCAACATTTCAGCTGTTGCATGTGTTTCTTTCTTCTTCCTCCCTTTATCCTCCACAAGTTCTACTACCTCTTTTCTACTTAAACTATCCTCCATCTCCTTTATCCTAATGGCAGTGTGCTCCATATATTGTGCTATCTGGATGGATTCCTCTGACCTGTGTTCCCTTATAAGAGTATGATTCAACTGTTCAAACCTGCAAGATAAAGTCAATCCCCTTAATGTTGCTACATATGATGTTATATCTTCATTGTCTCTTTGCACCCTTGAAAAAACACTTATGCCGTTCAAGCACCACATTAGCTTTAGGTGTGAAATGTAAATCTAACAGCTGTATAGACATTTTATACACGTTGTTAGGCTGACCACCCCCCCAACCCAAGCGAAATGTCACATAAGTCTTCATATACTCTTCTTCCTTCCACTCCTAAATGATGAAGTAGAATTGCTTGTTCCTCACGGGACCATATTCATCCCCACCTATTGCCAACAAGTATGTAAACATTTATTTTTCCATTGCTTCCATGGAATAACTGAATCACCCAGTATAACTAAAATTGATGGGGAAGATGCCATGCTTCGGTCAGACATAACACCTGCAAAGAAAGATTCAACACAATTTAAAATAGAAAGGTAAAATAACTATCTAAAATAATAAATTACCACAACAATCTAAAACAACAACCTAACATAACAAATCTTAGTAGTTGGTTATCTGTATTTTCCTTTAAAAGTTTCTCCTAGAGAGTCTAAATGACCTTTTCACTAAAATCCTTTATAGTCCTTTTTCACTTGTTTCAAATAATCCTCTGAGCCACTTTGTTTCCTTTTTATTGTACATGGATGTGAATGCTGATCTTCGGTAAGATCTTTCCTGTCTCTCTTCTTTCCTTATATAATCAAACTTTCTGTGCAAGATTGTGCACCACAAAAATGTTTATGGTATAGTTAGTCCGTCAAATTAAAGGCACACGCAACACAAGCAAGCCACTTTTGCAAGAAATACAGATGGAGAATTATGGAGCAATAGGGACGGACACGCGCTCACCGAAATCACAAGTGAAGCCACACTTGCTGGAAACAAGCAACAGTACACTTTGTGGCACAATTGGAAACGCACACACTAGAGCGCAAGCAGATATGTGGTCACTGGAGCGCGAGTAGACACGCTCGCTGGAGACACGAGGTGAGACGCCCTTGTTAGAGTGTGAGTTGGGGCACAAGCTGAATCTCGTAGGACTCCACTAAAAGTCAGGAGCACAGGAAAGGCACGCTCTTCAGGCCACACAGCAGTACAATCGGGATGATATAACGACCCAAAACAACCATAAAATGTCCTAAATTGCCACAACACAGTTTTGCTATCTCCAGCGCTCCAAGCCACAAAAAGCGCCTCACACTCCTTGCATTAATTCAGTATCAAGGCAGAATTGTAGTAAGACGTCTTGCCAGGCAAACCCGATGTTTACATGCATCAAAGGGCACACAGATATGTTATTGTACTCATTAAATATATGTAGAGCTCAACTGGAACAAATGAGGGCATTCTTCATGTTGAGCTCAATCTTACTAGAGGTGGAGGTGCTTCTACCTGTCCCCTGCACAGGACCTCGTCGCCATGTAAAGATGACAATATTCTTGGATATTCATATGTATGCTTTATTTCTTGCAAGATATACACATCCAGCAGACAGCATAGATTTTGCCTTCCCTTCCAGTAACTGTCCACCACTCCAAACCCCTCTACACATTTGAATGCCAGTAGAATACTGCGGTTACCCAAGTAACAGCTATCGTTCAATCTCCACAGTTTGGTTGCAAAATCATGGTTGACAGGAACAGGGATTCAACCAAGTATCCAGCAACAATAAATGGAGCAAGGACCCAGAAGTTGTTGGCCCAAGCTGTAAAATATGTCTAGGGGTTTGATTTGGTCTGAAATGAAATAAGCTGACAATCCAGTACCTCAGTTGGCCACTCGATCACACCGCAGTTGAGGCCTTTTTTTCATTAGCGGCTCAAGTGATGATGTAAGCCCCTCCTCAGAAGTGTCAAACCTACTGGCATCCAGCAGATCCATGCAGAAAGCATCATGTGTGGGCCTCCCCATCAACATCATCCACAAACTGGGGTGTTCATTGTTTTATCAGATCAGCATGAGAGCACAAAATAAAATGAAGCCTCTCCTGACGTGTATGATGTGGCAGAGGTAAAGGGTCAGAATCAGGGTGTGTGATGACCACTTGCTTTTTTTATGATTTCATATGCATCAGCTGAGATCAAGCCAACATCAGTTCTGTGTCCAACATCAGTACTGGTTCCTTTTCTGGCACTATCAATACAGGTGTCAATGTGGAAGGGACCAGCATGGATCCCACAGCTGGAGCATTTATCTCTATTAGTGTAGTAACAGGGTCTACAACAGATCCAGAGAGGAAAAATGACACAAAGGATGGACCAACCCTCAGTAAACCGGGATAGTCCTGGCCCCTTGACATACTGCCGTAAAGAAAATTGTCCAGAGATTTTCATTCTTGAATTTGTGCTTTTGTATCATAAGTAATTTAGCTTGGGCAGACATTGTTAATCCGGGGCGATTTTTTCTGGACAATATTTTTAAAAATGGCAGATGTGTTGCAGTGATGTAATATTTCAGGAACCATGAGACCCATATACTTCATTTTGGTGTCAAAACATAGGTTTTGGGGGTCAAGTAGTCTTATAGAGACAGAAAACAACTCCTCAGAGCAACCCTTCTGTCATCTTCCAAAATGGTAGCTCAACAATGTGTTTTAGCCATCATATTAGCAATTTATTTTCATAATATCTTTGTTTCAGGTTTTCCTTTGATTCAAATTCGCAAACATGAGTGAAGCAGGTGGTAGCAGAGGATCTTTACCTCCTGACAGATTGTTGCTAACTTCAAAATCTGAGGGCTCCTTCAACAAAGAAAAATGTGCCATATGCCAAACTAATCTAAAAGAAAAGCTAACCAAATGGGAGTGGACAGAAGAGTTTGAGATGCTTCAAAAACACAGCAAGACGAAGTTCATAAAACATCAGATCTGATGGGTGAAGAGAATCAAATATTTTATCATTGAAGCGCTTCAAGTTGTATACAATGAAAAACAATTGTCAAAAAATAGCAGAAACCTGTGAATCACAAGAATCAGACTCTTCTTAGAAAGTGACGACAACCAAACCCAATGCCCATCTGCTTAACCCTCGTCCACCTCCAACTGATCAGAAAGCAGAGGATCTTCAATGTGTTATCTGTGATCGAGTCAAAACAAGGGCCAAAAGGATTGACGAAAGAACTATGTCCAGAGTATGCGAGTCTCAAAGAGCAAACATGTTTCTATATGCAACTAGTTTCTTCCAAGATTAGGTTTTCAGCCGAGTAGCTGATCTGTACAGTGAGATGAAGGTATTTGCAGCAGATTTGTAGCCCTCCCCGAACAGCATGCGTGCATACATTCAAAAATATGAAGGTACAAATTAAGTTTTAAAGCTACACTTGAGTGCTGGCTACGGGTTTACACTCATTGAGATCAGAGAAATAATGGTCAACATTGATGAAACTGTGTTGATCCATAATAATGAAATTAAGATTTTTCTGGTGAGAATGTACAGTGACAGAATTTGTTTTTGTCAGTCTAACAAAAAGAATGAGCCACTTACGGTGTTCTCATCGGATTTGACTCCTGAAGTTCTTGCTGTCAAAATAAGAACACAGGATGCAGTAAAATCATCAGGGATATTTATTAAGAAACATCCTGAAAGATTTCGATTTTGGACCTAATGGAAAATTTTGTGATGCCCTAGCGCTGCAAATCATAGGAGTCAATAAGAATGCCTGATGTTGTCTTAACATTTTTTTACATCATTGTATAATATCAGCCGAGCAACACAGTTACAAACTTAGGTTCTTGAGTTCGTAACAGAAGCCCACAACATAGATGGTGGCTTTGAAGATATAAGCGAATAAGTGGAAGACTATCCCATGAACCATCAAGGCTTATGTTGTGCAAATGTACGGTCATTTCCAAATCATGTTTTATAAATTACATCACAGCAAAAGAAAACTCCGCTACACATGATGACTGACCACACAATCTATGACAAGTGCAAAAATAGAGAGCTAATCACTTCAATGAATAGTACTGGTGTATCAACAAGTTATAATGAACTAGTACAGAGCAGGAACTTATTAGCAGCTCATGCTGTAAAATCTTGTGGATTAGACAGCACATCACTTCCAAATCACTTTGCCAGGAAAGGGTTTACAATTGCTGCTCTTGATAATTTTTATTTTGAAGACAGCTCTTCTTTGTCAGGAACATCCAGCACACAATACTGCCATGGTGCTTTATCAAGACTGTATCAATGGAGTAGCTGCTGGAAAATAAGCTGCCAGGTGTAGGCATAAACAAATGAAGCTGCAAATTTCGAACCCAACTGCCTTGCCAATGTGTGCAAAATCACTACAAAGGTTCTAGACCACCAGAAAGTTTCAACGTTGCTGAGGACATAGATCTTCTACCTAATGCTGCAGTCCACGAAGATGCTTTAACTAGATTTATCATATCGCTTATTCTGTGCGGACAGAAGGGTGAAGAAAAGCAAGTTCCTCGGTGGGCTGGAATTCATGCTCTGATCTCCCAGAATACTGTCCCACTGAAGAAGGTTGGGTTTTTACCAGTACTACCATTTCCAGTCAAACTAAACAACAGTATACACAGCTCTAAAAAAAGTTCCAAAAGGTGCGTGCTCAGCTTCAAGACTAGCCTATGCTGCCATAGTTTTGTCCAACCAGCAACTACAAAGCAGACTTTCGCAAGCATGTAGACAGATGGATGTAGCAAAAGAAAGGGGTGAATGTATCAAGAACATTCTATCACATGATCTTCAATCAAACACATCTTTGATGGAGATGCAGGAACTAAACCAGTGAAGCACAAACTCGACCAAGAGCTGAAAAAAAAGTTCACCTGAAGAATTTCAATTAAAAAAGGTGTCCTCATTGAAAACTGCTGTTATGGACTATATGTCACAATTGCGAACGGTCAAGATTTAATTCATGAAAAACTTCAGAGGTCATTAAGACTGTTCTACAGATATCAAAGTCAATGTGCACCTTGCAAGAACGGTACATTGTCTTTGACCGCTATCATGAACTATCTGTCAAATAATGTGAGAGAATCAGACGAATGTCTTCAAGTGGAACAACGGACCTTGCCTGCATCAAAAATTCGACACCTATACCTGTGGACCTTGATCAATTCAGGTCATCAACATCGAACAAGATGAACTTGGAGGTGTTAACTTATCAAAACATTGATGATGCGTCAGTGAACACTGAATATCCAATTATTGCAAGTGGAATGGTTGTCAATGAGGAGGTGGTGCCTGCAGAAATATATTCAAAAGGTACGGGCCATATTGTTCAAGAACTTAACAGCAAATTGGATGAAGTTGACCTTCATGTTGTACCAAATGCTGAGTTGGCTGTTCAAAATAGTTTCAATCGAGTAATTGTACTGTCAAAGACACAAATATTGTTACTTAGATTTGCTGCAATGTTCAGACATTAAGGATTGTCAGCGTTATGGAACAGGTGAGAAAAGACACGTAATCCCACTTCATAGTTTATATAAGAAACGTGACCCAGAGATGCCCAGTGTTCTTATCAAGGCACTTATTCTTATGGATGATGACTGAGCAAAACTGAAACAAAGCTTGGAGCTTTAACTGCTGAAGCTATGAAGTTCCTAAAAGGATTTGCTGAGACTGAAGAAGAATGTGACTTTAAAGACATAGAGAAATACCTTATAGAAAATGAGTTCCGTCACAATTGATGATCTTCGGTACAGTGAGTTCAAGATATCAGTCCAGCTAAGTGACCTTCCACCAATGCCATATTCTGAGTGTGGACACATTAAAAGAGCGTTCTACTTGATCAGATGTGTAAATGTTTTGGATAATGCATATGTAGAGAAAGTGTCAACACCACGGCAGTGCGTGCTCTACGGGCGACTAGAATGCAAAAACCCCGCACTCTCAAGACAACGTAATTTATGCATTGTGCTGATATGTTGTTGTTTAACCTTTTGCATTGCAGAGTTCAATCCTGAAGAATTATTTTTAATGTGCTTATAAATACTGTTCATTTGCAATGTACTGCTGCAGGCTTTCAGAGTGTGTCAGGGTGTGGTCCCTTTCCAGGGCCTTCTAGAAGCTTTCCCTGCAGCATGCCTGGGTGTGGTTGTGGGCTGGGCCAAGACTCTATAAAAGGGAGCAAGCCCAGTTCCACGTGCTCACTATTCAGTGGTCCCGGTGCAGAGCAGCAGCAACTTCCTGAGCTCCTGTTCCGGTGGCCTACTTTGATCTTCCAGGCCTCTGCCCTTCATACTACATTGGTGATCCTTGATCAGGGCGGTAAGACGGAGTTTGGGCTGGGCCCCCGGCCCAGTTATCAAGGACGCTCGAATTCTTGGGCCTAATTTTTGCATGATAAACAAATTACTCTTGCGCGTGTGAATGTGCGCTTGGGCGTTTTTGTGGCATTTGCATGCTGTTACTAGAATCGGCAAGACGCGCGATTCTTTCTCCGTGTTTAATTCATGTTATTCATTGTGCGCTACCATTTCTTGACAGTTACACGGTGGCCTTCGAATCGGCAAGACACGCAATTCGTTTTCTCGTGCTTAACCCTTGATATTCATTGTGCTCTACCATTTCTTGGCAGTTACATGGTGGCCTTCGAATCGGCAAGAGACGCGATTCATTTTCTAGTCATTTAACCCTTGGTATTCATTGCACACTACCATTTCTTGGCATTTACATGGTGGCATTCGAACAGGCAAGACGCGCGATTCTTTCCTTGTGCTTAATTCATGTTATTCATTGTGCGCTACCATTCCTTGGCAGTTACATGGTGGCATTCGAATCGGCAAGACGCGCGATTCTTTCCTCGTGCTTAATTCATGTTATTCATTGTGCACTACCATCCCTTGGCAGTTACATGGTGGCATTCGAATCGGCAAGACACAAGATTCTTTCCTTGTGCTTAGTTCATGTTATTCATTGTACGCTACCATTCCTTGGCAGTTACATGGTGGACTTCGAATCGGCAAGACGCGCAATTCTTTCCTTGTGCTTAATTCATGTTATTCATTGTGCGCTACCATTCCTTGGCAGTAACATGGTGGCATTCGAATCGGCAAGACGCGCGATTCTCTCCTCGTGCTTAATTCATGTTATTCATTGTGCGCTACCATTCTAAGGCATTTACTTGGTAGTACTCGAGTTGACAAGTCCCGTGATTTATTCCTTGAATCTACATTGTGTTATTCATGGTGCACAATCCTTCTATGGTGTTTACTACCTATGTGAAAATCTGCAATGTGCGCAATTCATGTTCCAACATTTAGAGAGAACAAAAGGCCAGAGTTTTAGATGTAATGTTGTGTGTTCCTAATATGTGTTCTCAAAAAGGATTCATATGATGGTTCAGAACTTATCCAGATTGTTTTTCCTGATTCTCATGCAAAGGAAAGTACTTGAATTTGAAAGTTTCATTTAACCTCTCTTAATTCCCTCACAGGTACCCAGTCATCTTGAAGCCTAGTCATTTAAAGTCTATTCTAAGGTTGTTCATGTTTTCAGAATGACGATGCTTAGAGTCATAGCCTAGTATTGATTTCATGAGATTTAATTTTGATGTTGTGTGTTTTAAACTTTTGCTTCCTACAGGTCTCCTTCCCAGCTGTTCCCTTCCTAATCCCCTTTTCCCCATTTGGACTCTCTTAGACTCTGTGACAAATCTAATCAGAGTATTGTGTGTTTTAACCTTTTGCTTCCTACAGGTCTCCTTCCCAGCTGTTCCCTTCCTAATCCCCTTTTCCCCACTTGGACTCTCTTAGACTCTGTGACAAATCTAATCAGAGTATTGGAGCTGTCTTGTGGTGGAAGTGTTGGGAACGTGCACAGACCCCGAGGATCTGGTGACTCTGACAGAATAGTGAGCCCACAAATTATTATCCTCCTGGTTTGTGTATGTTCTCAGCATGGCCACACTGGACGAGCTAGTCAAGGCTATCACCCAGCTTCAGGCAGAGGTGGTATCATCAAAAGATTTGGCAACTAGCCTAGCTGAGAGAGTGAGTCAGTTACAGGATAAGGTAGAGAAGAAGGAACTAAGTCCCACAGGTGTGTCTTGGCCAGGTACTTCTTCTCAGACTTCTGGAGGTAATCCGACAAACATTTCCCTCAATGTTCCTTCAGCCATTCCTTTAGCTCCCCCAGAATGTTTCTCAAGTGACCCCTTGAAAGCGCAATCTTTCCTGGTTCAAGTGGAACTACACTTCACCTGCAGACCACATACTTTCCCCGATGCCCAGTCCAAAGTAGCTTTCTTGTTATCTTTTCTGTCTGGAGATGCAGCTACCTGGGCTATTCCTCTTGTGCATAAAGATAGCCCCCTGCTGTACAACTGGATGAAAATTTGTCTGTGAGTTTGAGCGAGTTTTTGATCGTAGAACTGTAACACTCTCAGCAGATCGTGAATTATTAGACTTACGCCAAGGGAATCAGGACTTAGTGTCATATTTAGCCAACTTTAATCGGCTGGCCACTGAGACATCCTGGCCTGAGGAAAAACAAGCGGCGTTGTTTTACAAGGGACTCAAAGAGGAGCTAAAAGATATCTTAGCGCAAATCGACCCGCAACCTACAGACTGTCAAGAATTAATAAACCTTGTCTTGAGGCTTGATCATCGTTTAACAGAACGAAAAGGAACGCGCAAAAAGATTGAAAAATATTCCTGGTGCATTCACGATAACAGAGACTCAAGAACTCCGAAAGAAAGAACGCCGGAACTGATGGAAATTGGAACCATCAGGAGATCTTTGACCAAAGATGAAAAGGACCAATGCAGAAAGAATGGACAATGTCTCTATTGTAGGCGGGTCATTTTGCCAAAGATTGTCCAATCAAACCAAAGAGCAAGCGAGGTCCAGTTCAGAAGGTTGCAGCCAATGCACCAGTCAAGTCGGAAAACTAAAGCACCCAAGATGCAGAGAAGGGTTGCTCTTGCGTGTCACCGTGGACCCTTCACAATCTAGACATCTCAAACTGGGAATAAGAGTTCAGGTTAAGAAAAAGACCTATCTCAAGAAGCCTCTAGTCGATTCTGGGGCTACCGGGAACTTTGTGGACGCCCAATTGGTTCGTGCATGGGGGATCCCATGTATTGAAAAGAAGACCCCAGAAATCATCCAGGCAGTCGATGGAAAACTCTTGACAGGAGGTCCGGTAACTCTTCAGACTGTCCCCTTGTCGGTGAATTGTGAAGATAAAAATCAAAGAAAGAAACATAAAGAGAAACTTATCCTTGATCTGATCCATGCTCCCCAGTATGAGATTATCCTTGGCTTGCCATGGTTAACTCATCACAATCCAGAGATTAATTGGGCAGAACGAAAGGTCTTGTTCTCATCTGTGCTATGTAAAGAACAATGTGTCCAAAAGGTTCAAGTATCAAAAAACTGCAACTCTTACATAGCTACTGCTGCGGAGAAGGAAGTTCAGTTGCCCAAACAGTATTCATCTTACGAAGATGTATTCGGTGAGAAAGAAGCAGAGAACTTACCTCCTCATAGATCTTATGACTGTCAAATTGATCTAGTCCCAGGTGCAATACTTCCCAACTGTCGTGTGTATGCCCTGTCAGAACATGAAAATCAACATTTACGAAAATACCTAGATCAATTCTTGGAGAATGGTTTCATTCGCCCCTCTAAGTCTCCCGCAGCTTCTCCTTTGTTTTTTGTTCCGAAGGCGAATGGAGAACTTCAAACTTGTATCGACTATAGGGGATTGAACAAAGTCACCATCAAGAATAAATATCCTTTGCCTTTAATTCCGGTCTTACTGGAACAAGTAAAGAAAGCAAAAATCTACAGGAAGCTTGACCTTCGAGGTGCTTATCATTTGGTCAGAATGAGAGAGGGTGACGAATGGAAAACAGCGTTCAAGACAAGATATGGCCTGTTTAAATACACAGTCATGCCTTTTGGTCTGTGTAATGCTCCAGCAGCATTTACATTTTTCTTGAATTACTTTCTTAGAGAGTACCTCGACATATTTGCCATAGTTTACATCGATGACATTTTGATCTACTCAGACGGTGAAAATGAACATGTCCAACATGTCAAGAAAATTCTTGCAGCCCTTCAAAAGCACCATTTATATTGCAAACTAACCAAGTGTGAGTTTCATGTTACCACAGTTGAGTTTTTAGGGGTTATCCTTACCCCTCAAGGTATGGTGATGGCAGAAAAGAAAGTAAAAGCTGTATCTGATTGGCCCACCCCAAAGAATGTTCGTGATGTACAATGTTTCCTGGGGTTTGCACATTTTCACCGGAGGTTCATAAATCAATTCTCCCAGACAGTGGCTCCAATCACTAAGCTATTAAGAAAGAAAGAAAAATGTGTATGGTCCCCAGAAGCTGACCAAGCCTTTTCAACTTTGAAGGAAGCTTTCTCCACTGCCCCAGTCTTGACTCATCCTGATGCGGATCGACCTTTCATAGTGGAAGCTGATGCTTCAGACGTGGCAATAGGAGCAGTCTTGTCACAACGAAACAAAGACACTGGTCACCTTCATCCTGCAGCTTACATGTCTCGGAAGTTGAACGAAGCCGAACAGAACTATGTAATTGCTGAAAAAGAGCTTCTGGCGATTCGTGACGCCTTTAAAGAATGGAGACATCATTTGTTGTGTGCCAAATACACTGTCACTTTATATACTGATCATCGCAATCTTCAAATCATGAGTTCCGCCAGACTTTTGACTCCTCGGCAATTACGCTGGATGCTGTTTTTTGCTGAATTTGATTTTGTGGTAACATTTCGGCCTGGTAAAGATAATTGCAAAGCTGACGCCTTGTCCCGTCAAAAATCACGTTGCCTGCAGTTCAAACCTTGGACTCTCTTAGACTCTGTGACAAATCTAATCAGAGTATTGGAGCTGTCTTGTGGTGGAAGTGTTGGGAACGTGTACAGACCCCGAGGATCTGGTGACTGAAAGAAAGATACGTGTGAATTTGGTTGGGAAGATATTGATGGGGTGCTAGAACCTACAAAATTTCTAAAACCTCTAACCATAGAACTTAACATACACGTACTTCCAAAATATGTGCTACAAAAAGTTGTCTCTGCCAATATGCTCTTCTCAAATGTTCAACAATCTGAAAAGATACCCTGAGCAATTGCCAGGACAAATAAAGTGAAATATGAAAATGTGTCTATTGCAGGAGTGATAAACATTTTTCTTTTTCATATCATAAACATTGTTTGCTGTACACATAAAAGAATTAAAAACAATATAATTTGTTTCATTTCTATATTCTTCCTCTATTATAGCTGCCATTTTGGAAAATGGTGGAAGGGTTGCTCTGAGGAGTTATTTTCTGTCTCTCTAAGACTACTTGATCCCAAAAACCTTTGTTTTCACACCAAAATAAAATATATAGGCCTCAGGCTTCCTGAAATATTATATCAATGCAACGTATCTGCCATTTTTAATAATGTTGCCCAGGAAAATTCGGCCTAAATCAGCAGTTTCTACCCAAGCTAAGTTACTTCTCTAATGATCCAAAACACAAATCAAGAATGAAAATCTCTGGACATTTTTAATTTTTTTTAACAGATGTATATCAAGGGGTCATGGCTACATCGGGTTACCGCAAGCTGGACCATCTTCTGTGCCATCTTTCCTCTCTGGATCCATTGCAGACCCTGTAACTACAATAAGATTATTATTCTGGCTGTGGGATCCATGCTGGTCCCTTCCACATTGACACCTGTATTGATAGCCAGAAAAGGAACCAGTACCAATGCTGATGTTAGACATTGAACTGATGTTGGCTTGATCTCAGCTGATGCATACAAAATCATAAAAGAGCAAGTTGTCATCATACACCCGATTCTGACCCTTTACCTCTGCCACGTTAAGTCAAATGAAAACTTCAGGATTTTTTTTTTTTTTTTTTAAAGAGAGGTATATCAGGGGGCTGTTTTTTTTTTTTTTTTGAGGGGTGGAGAGGGGTAGGGGGGGAAGGGGAGAGAGGGGTTGCCTGCTTTTCCAAGGGGTCCAAAGTTTTAACAGAGGGAGCTAGAAGCACACCAAAAATTCTAAGGCCTCCTTGGAAGTTACAATCTGCTGCAGTGTTGCAACTGGCCCAAGAAACCTGGGATGCACTGGGATCAGCTAAGGAATCTGCTCTGCTTTTAGAGAACACAAAAGTATGACTGACATGGAAATGCCCTCATTCCTCCTATTAGATGGGCTGATGGGAATGGGGTAGGGTTCTGCTTTGCTCATTTATATTTCTGCTGGGACTTTGATTATGACTTACTGGAGAACTTCGAGTGCAAAACGGCCCACTCATGGGAGCGGCTCAGAGAACGTGATTGGGTTTGCATCTTGGGAGGGGGGACTTGCACAAAGCTAGACTATTTCTTGTGTACAGTGACATAGGGCTACGCCCCCCTGGTTTGACCTTGGGTGCCTGAGGCCGCTTTTATCACAAATCTTTGAGTGTTGGCTAGAGTCCAGACACCAGAGACACATCATGCTTGTTTATGGTGGACATGTTTTCTGAAGTTGTGGCATGGTTTGAAGCTTGTCGTATTTGGGTGGGGAAATTGCTCCCGCATGTGAATTTTCCTTAGGAGTTGTCAGAAAATAGAAGATTTTGAGTGGCTTTAGATTTGCACTAAAAGACGCAGGTGAAAGGAAACAACATCTGCATACAGGAGTGGCACATATATGTAACTTTGATCAGTCACTTCTAGGGTGGTACGTAATCAACATGGAGCTGTATAGTGCAACTTAGCACACATGCAACCACTCCTAAAGAACAAGCAACTTACTTCCAGTAATGCTCTTTCTGATGGGGACCAACTAGCTGCTGAGTCCTCCCCTTTTGAAGAGATATCAAAGCAGTACCTAATGGGAGGTGGACTGTGAACAGGCATAAGCCAGAAAGTCCTGGAAGACCTAGTAGGCAAAGTGCCCTTCTCAGCAGACTTGGTTGTCCATACAATAGGGCTTTGCAAATGTATGGAAAGACGCAGACATAGCTGCTTGGAAGATGTATAGGACAGTGACTTTGCATGCTATTGCAGTGGTAGCAGCTTTGACCCTAATAGAATGGGCTCGCAAACCTTCTGGGGGCTCTTTCTTCACCACATCTTAGCAGAGTTCATCAGCCACCCGTTGGTCTTTGGTACAATCAATTTTGAAGCTGAGCACTCTTAGGATCCAAGCGATGGTGTCTCTCCTCCTAAAAGGGGTGAAGCAGACCACAAAACGTTCGCAGGATGATTGTTTGACCAAGGTGGAACAGCATCACAACTTTTGGTAGAAAAGATGCCCTAGTTTCCAGATTCAGCTTATCAGGGAAAAACGTGGTGTATGGTGGATAACAAAGCACAGCCTGGAGCTCACATGCCAAGCTGAGGTGATTCCAACTAGAGACAATTTTGAGGGCGAGGAGCCATAAAGGGTAAATGTGGAGCAGCTTGTGAGTAGGTAATGACAAGATTGAGGTCCCACTGGGGCATCACAAAAGGAGAAAGGGAAACAGATGCTGCAGGAAGTTCAAAAACTTCATCACAAAAAGTAATTTAAATAACGAAGGCTGAAGGAACCTTTAGCAATGCCTGAAGCAAGACCTTGGCGAGCGAGCAATAGAACAAACAGTAAAGCGTCAGAAAAAAAATATTTTTGTATTCCTTGTACAGCCCAGCGCAACGTAATCCAAGCCTTAGTTATGTCAAGGCTGGATTATGGAAATGTTCTTTATCTTGGTGTAACAAAAGCCCTACTAAAACGTCTTCAAACAGAACAGAATGCTGCTACGCGCCTCCTGCTTCAATAAGCACATTTTATTAGCTCTGCCAACTTTCTAAAATCCATCCACTTGCTGCATGTGGGCAAGTGGGTGCATTTTAAAGCACTTTTCCTCATGCACAAATGTCTCCACAATACTGCACCTCCTTGAGTTCTGTACTAACTTGCTACATGCCTAAGCATACTCTTAGGTCAAGCTAACAGAAACTAGCTGTTATCCCTAGACCTCGGAGGGTCCACCAAGGTGTCTGATGCTTCTATGTCTTTGGACCCAAACTTTGGAACAACCTCCCGTCATCTTTGAAAGACTCTTCTGGGATTCCTTAAATTATTGAAAACTTGGCTGTTTGAACATATGGGTCTATAGTTCTCCTGGAGATCTCAGTCAACTACTGTAATTTTAGGCTAGCGCTGCAAAACCTGCTTGGTAGCTATGCTCTTTTTAACTTGTGTAATCTATTAATCAACTGGGCCTGGAGAGAGGGTGAATAGTGAGCGCACTGCACCAAACCACAAACTTGTCCCCTACCCAGGCATAAACAGTGTTTGCTGAGGGACATCTGGCTACCAAGAGGACATCATTTACCTCCTAGGGTAGAAGGAAGGCATTCAACTGGCGATGCTCAATCTCCATGCATGAAGGTGGAGATTGCGAAGGCTGCGGTGAAGAACCTGGCTTCTCTGCTGCAATAGCAGATTCTCCCAAAGGAACAGCCTGGTCTGAGGATAACAGATGCTAAAGTCCAGGAGTTCTGGATACCATAGCCTCTTCTGTGCCTAGCCCGGAGCCAATAAGATGACTTGAATCCAGTGGGCCCTCATTGTCTGAAGAACTCCGACAAACATGCAGAAGTGCTGACATTGAGTGTTATCAGCAGTGGCGGACGGATCAAGCCAAGGTTTCTCCCATTCGCAGAAGAAAGCTTGCCAGCCTCCGGGTGATGCTGGCATTCGTAATGTGATCTGCTAGGTGTCAACAGGTGAGCTCATCTGCTCTGGAATTGAAGAACCAGGCCAGTTGGTATACCACAAGGAAACCTCTGTGGTGGTCCAGCCATCTCCAGAGATGCAAGGCCTCGAGGCACAGGGTCCATAACCACACCCTGCCCAGTTTGTGGTAGCGTGGTGTTGCCCATGAGCATCTGTAACAGCCTTCCCCTCGATGTATGGAAGGAAGGCTTTTAATGCCAAGCTGATGGCCCTCAGCTCCATAAGGTTGATGTGGAGATGGGACTCCACCAGAGGCCTCTAACTCTACATCTCACAGACAGCTGCCCAAACCCAGAAGCGATGCATCAGTCACCACTGTCCGCTCTTCTTGGGGAAGGATGAGACCTGCTGATGACCCAATCACAGTACAGCAATCGCCACTGTAGATCTTTTGCAGTCTCAGAGATTTTAACGTGGGCAGAGGTCCCCCTTGATGTTGGGCTTGATGGGGCTTCATATTCCACCGCAAAGCCCAAATATGTCACCTGACAAGCTCAACCAGAAGGATGCAGGAGGCCATCAGTCCCAATAGCCTCAGTTAATCAATGGAATTCAGGACTGATGATGAAAGATTGGAATCATAGCATGAATGTCCTGGACTCTTCTTTCCTGCGAAAAGGAACGAAACTACCAAGTCTAGAATGGCTCCGATGAAGGGGGCACCTGAGGAGTCAGGAGTGACTTTGGCAAGTGAATAGTGGACTCAAAGGATGACAGGAGGTTTGCAGTAGTCTGGAGGTGGCCGATGACTGCCTGAGGCGGGCCCGCCTTCAACAGCCAATCATCAAGGTAGGGGAAGACTGGCACCACTGACCTCTGAAGGTGTGCTGCCACCACCACCATCACTTTCGTGAACACCCAAGGAGCATTGGTGAGACCAAAGGGGTAACGAGGGAACTGAAAATGGTCCTGTCCCACCATCAACTGCAGGTAGCGACAGTGGGCTGGCAGGACAGGTACGTGGAAATAGGCGTCCATCTGATCTCCAGGGTCAAGGTGAGACAAGACCTGAACGACCATCTTAAATTTCTTCTTTCAGAGGAAGTTGTCAAGAGGGTGCAGATCTAGACAAGGTCGAAGACCAAAGTTCTTCTTGGGCACTAGAAAGAAGCAGGAATAACCACATCCTACATATAGCAACCTCTCAACAGCCCTTTTGGTCAAAAGGGCTTGCACCTCCTGCTGCAAAATGGAAAGACAGTTCTCAGTCAGTTGCAGGAGCGATGAATGGATGGTGCAGCAGGAACTAAAGGAAGGTTAAAGCATTGCCTTTGCAGACGATCTGAATGACTCACCTGTCTGATGTGATTGCTTGTCAACCCGGATAGAAAATGTGGAATCTGCTTCCCACCAGGGGTCTGTGGCCCTTGAAGGGTACACTAAAGAGGTTTGGCAGATGAGGTTGTAAGGGGGCGGTGGCAGCAGACTGAGCAGCAAGCTGGACTGAGCCGAAGGGGTGGGGGGCACCTTAGACCTCTTGTGAAACTGTTGGGTACCTTGCTAGGATGGGACAGGTTGGCAGTAAAGGATGCCTCCGCAAAAGCCAAGAAAGGAACGTTGGAGTGAATGGGGTTGGCAAGGCTAGGCAGAGAGGACCAGCGAGTTAACAGGAGCCTTAAGCTCCCTGTAGTGTTCAAGGACAGTCCGCCTTGTTACCAAATAGGTAAGTCTCATCGAATTACATGTCCATCAGGGAGGACATCGCCTGAGAACCCAGTCAGTCATGATGACAAATGGCAGTGCAGCTGCCTATAGCTCATCCAATGGAGTCCGAGGTGTCCAAGCCACAACAAATCACGAACTTGGCTGCATCATAACTATCTTGAATCACCTGCAACTGAAAGTGGCAAAGGTCTTCCAGTGTACTAGTGAGGACTTGTGCCACCGAGCCCTAGGGGGCATTAGTGTAACAGCCCAATAAACATGAGACGTTAGTTTATCTCAAGGCCAAACTGGCAGATCAGAAGAGGCATTTTCCGAGTGTCTCTACCTACTCCGATTCTTTGTCAGAGGGCTGGTGGAAGCCTGCATCCAGAGGCTCTATGCAGAAGGATGCTGTGCTAAAAAGGTCGAGTCACTTGGAGCAGGGTGAAAGCACCTGGCATGTTGCCTGTTGACTGGAAGTCCACTACAAGGCTTGGCCCACAGCCCTATGAGAGAATCTGTCAGGGCCTAACTGAAAGAGAGGATGGGCTCAGAAGTAGTCTGGATGGGTTGTAAGATCTGAGTTAGCAAATCTGCTTTAATCTTTGTGGGTAGGGGGAGGTCAAGGACTTCAGCGATATAATGCATAACCATAGCACAGGAGGCAAAGTCCTCAGTGGCTGGGAGGAGAGAACAGAATAGTCTTTGGGTAGGTATCTAGCCCACTGGCCTCTTGGAAGCCCTCATACCAAATTGACCCTGGTATAGAGCTGAGCAAACTTATTTTGGTCACAGTTGTCAGTAAGCACTGAAGAGGGAATGAAATGAATGTTGCCTGCAACTTGGAGGGTAAAATGCAGGGGCTGATGTGTGTGTTAAAATTTGGGCCTGATGTCGGTCACAGTCAGACCAGCAGAGGACAATCGAAACTGCCACCTCACGATGCATCGGCGGGAGTCTGCGTGCCAGAAGTGACACTGCAGCAGAAGGCCTAAGTGACTGAGGATCCAGCTGGAGCCAAGGGTAAACCAGCCAGTGGTAGTTCAGGTGGCAGGCTTCTCAACTCTGCAAGGCCCAAAGGCGTACCAGAGGAGGATGGCAGGGAGCCGGAAAAGCGTTGCACAGAACTGACTGGTGTGGCATGCCTGGACACCCCAGAAGCTCCAGTTGTGTCAGAACCAGCTGCTGAACAGGATCTTATGTTGGCCAACTTCAGGGGCGGGAGCTGGACTGCTGGCATCACCCACATGAGTTGTTGAGGAAGTGGGAATGACATGAAGGTGCTTGACTTTTGTTTTATGAGCGGACTGGAAGACTTGACTCATGATGAAGATCAGCCTCTAGAGTGGCTCAGTAGACTCTGGGGACAGGACCGGGATAAAGCCTTGGCTCAACCCCAGACACAACAGGCATATCTGGTTGGGGCCTGTCACAGACATCTGCTCACGACAGTCCTTACAGGGTTTAACACCTATCATCTTAGAGGGTCATATCCCTTACAAACAAAATAAGTTTGAGAGAGGAAAAAAAAAAAGCGAGGTAAAAGCCTGAGAAATGAGAAGCAGCTCTAGATCCGCATCTGGTAGTGCAGAAAGAAAGGAACAGACGTCAGCGTGCTTGAATGGAGTCTTAATAGACATCACTTCCAGAGTGTAACAATGTCAGTGCGAAGCAGCACACTGCCACCTTCCGACGCGCAGAAAGTACTATAAAAACATTTCTGGATCTAGACCGTCAGTTGGGGTACATTCAAAAGGTGAGGGATCTGTGACTAGAATTCTGTAGCCAAAGGAACTTTCCTTGGTCCAGTCTAGTGCTTGCTGAGTGAAAAATCTGCAGTTAATAGTCATCAGCAACAGGTGCCTGTCAAATATAAAACAAAACACTTACAAGACAGCCTAAAAGTATGCTTCTTAGACACTAAGCAACTTCAGACTGGGTGGAACAAGCTTACAGTTCTAGGAAAAGGGGGGCAAGTGTATGGATTCATTTAATTTCTATCTGGTCACTATTGCAAGTTGGCACTTTATCAAATAATCCTCTGAACCTCTTTTCAGAGGCAGGATTTTCACCATTCTAAACAGAACGATAAGTCCTCTCTGAAGTGGGACATGTTAGACCCGATAGCTTTAGGGTGGTCATCCCCCAACTTTTTGCCTGCCTCACTCCACTTTTCAGACTGTTTTTGCTGGTTTTAGGACTGTGCACTTTACCACTGCTAACCAGTGCTAAAGAGCATATGCTCTCTCCCTTAAACATGGTAACACTGGTTCATCCCAAATTGGCATATTTGATTTACTTTTAAGTCCCTACTAAAGGGGACTACATGTGCCCAGTGCTACTACTGGGCCCGCAGCACTGAATGGGCCACTCACATAAGCAGCCCCTAAACCATGTCCCAGACCTGCCATTGCAAGGCCTGTGTGTGCAGTTTCACTGCCACTTCGACTTTACATTTAAGAGTACTTGCCAAGCACTAACCTCCCCTTTTTCTACATATATGTCACCCCTAAGGTAGGCCCTAGGCAACCCATAATCCAGGGTGCTATGTAGGTAAAAGGCAGGACATGTACATGTGTTTTACATGTCCTGGTAGGGAAACACTTCTAATATCGTTTTCCACTACTTTGAGGCCTGCTTCTTTCATAGCCTGACACTAGGATTGCCCTCATACTTTGAGTGGTAGATTCTGATCTGAGAGGGGTAACCAGGTCATATGTAGTATGGCCAGAATGGTAATAGGAAATTCTATTTATTGGTGAGGTTGGATTTAATATTACTATTTTAGCTATGCCACTTTTAGAAAGTGAGCACTTTTCTGCACTTAAAACCATCTCCGCCTTACAGCCGGTCTCCAATCAACATCTTGTCTGTGCTGGTTGACAGCTCCCTTGTGGATTTCACCCAGACAACCACAAAGGGAACTCAGTCACATCTGCACACTGAATGGATCTTCCTGGGCTGGAAGGATGTAGGGCCTGACACATTTCAAAGGCCTGCCCTCACACAATGGACTGATAACCCCTCACTGGGACCCTGGCAGACTGTACTGGGCTGAAAGGAGAACTTGTGCACCTCAAAACCCACTCGGAAGTCTCCCCTACTTCAAAGGCATTTTTGGGTAAATAAACTGGGTCTCTGACCTCACCAACTCAGACACTTCTGGAACAGCAACTGAACTGTCAGAAGACCTGCCTGGCCTCTCTGGACTGCTTTACTGCAAAGGACTGTTGCCCTGCTGGCCTCAGACTGTGCTGGAAGGACTCTGCCTTCCCCCAAAATGCTCTCCCGGGGCTTGGATTGAGCTTGCCTCCTGTTCTGAAGTCTCAGAGACAGCAAAGACTTCAACTACTAGCTTTTTGCTAGTACCCGACTCCAGCAACGTCACAGTTTGCTCCTACACCGTGGACCTCGCTGCAAACAATGATTACGGCCTGCAACCCAAGTCAGACGTTGCCACGACTCCATTGATGTCACTCAGGGTCATCGCAACACTGCGAAGATGACATCACGTCCTGACAGACCGGAAACGATGCATTGTGGACACCGCTGCATCATCTCCCCTTGCATCCGGACAGAGCAGACACTTACCTCCACCTGCTTCGCAGCACGGAACAAACACCTTTCCTCTGAAGCCGTGAGGGACTGATGCTACACTGACTCCATCGATGCCTCTTTCCGACTCCATGCGACGTCCTTGATTATTTGTTTTCAAAAGGTACTGTACCTGGGGGTCCGTGACCAGCACCAGTAGTGTCTGATTGTTGGGAATGACTACGCCAACGAAGCCGTGATAGCCCCAGTTGGTGCTATTGTGTTTTCTAGTCACTTTAGTTGGATTTAACCTTTAAAAATTCATAACTTTGCTTGCGTACATTGGATTTTCGTTGTTTCAACTGTATTTTATTCAGATAAATATTCTCTATTTTTCTAAACCTGTGTGGTGTTTTCACTGTGTTATGGTACAAGTTCTGCACAAATACTTTACACACTGCCTTCTAAATTAAGCCGGACTGCTCAGTGCAAAGCTACCGGAGGGTGGGCACAGGACAATTTGGATTATGCTGTGATTTACCCTGACTAGGACTGTGGTCCCTACATGGACAAAGGTGTATACCCCTGCCAATTAGAGACCCCATTTGTAACAGGACTCATGGTGGAGCTCGGCATCCATAAAGGTGATATTTGTAGAGGTGCACATAAAGGAATCTCAATTAAGTTTACAGGTTTTGGGATGTAAGTGGCAGCGGCTGGAGAGTCCATTTCAAGTATGTACCTCTATCAGGTTGCATAGGTAGTCCATATTAACCATAGGAACCTTCAATAAAGACACCAGATAATGTGAAACTCAAGGTCATTTATTTATTCAAAACTGTACATTATAAAATGGCACAGACAGACAGTGGACATAGGTATAGTCATCTTAGCTGCACATAAACAGAGAAGAGTAAAACACAGAAAACAGAAGTATTCCAACAAAGGAAAAACAAATGGATGAACAAATAGAAAAAAGGAGACACACAAAGGTCTTTAGGCCTTACACTGGAATTCTATAATCTACTATTCCATACTTATGAAAGAACTTTGCAAAGGTCCTATTTATTGGTGGAAGTGGTCGCTGAGGTTTGCAGTGTTACAAAACTCTGTGGCGCTCAATTTTGGCCTGAAGCCCAGTTAATCACAATAAACATCCCAGAAATCAGATGTTGCAAACGTTTCCATGTGTCTGGAATATCCAAAATTACACTTTTATATAGGTTTGTGATGGTAATTACGGAGTTATTTTTTTTTTAAAGCAACGGTTACACCAATGTGGGCCTCGCACTACACTTGCGTGGCTATCTTACTGTGATATCTTTGGCCAAAGAATAGCTACTAGAAGGTATTCATACCCCAAAAGCACTTTGCAAGAAAGCAGACCAGTGACCTTAGAAAACCTTAAGATGATTCTGACAGGCATTACTGCAACTAGAGTGTAAGCTACCAGAGAATGGAACATTTCAGTGGGCACAAGGGAGAACGCATATGCCAAGAAACCTTGTTAATGTTGCAAAAATTAATTTACAGATAGAAACAGGTCCAAATAGCTGCCTGCTTAAATACATTGCAATTAGCAGGCAATTATTCTCCGAAGCCACAGCCTGCTCGGTCTTCACACAGCCCATTAAAAGCTCCCACAATCTGCCCTTCTGGGATCAATTGTTTGTTAATAAATAATTGTTTGCAGTGGTGAAATGGTATCAGCAGGTTTTTTGATTAGTTTTCATTCAGTAACCTAATAAAACTGTAACCCAATCGGCATCCAGCGAGTCAGTACCCACCCTTACTTGGCTCGTCAGTCCAGGAAATGGCAAGCCATCTGCTTCAGAAGGAAGCGAGGCCAAGAGGAAGCGCAGTCTAATTGCGCATTAACCTTCTCAAGAGGAGGCAACTCAGAGCTTCAGCAGAATCGGTCACAGAGCCAGAGGTACACAATTGTGCAGTTCAAACTTCTGCAAGATATATATTGATAATTTAAACTGCATTTTTGGGTCACTGGGGTGAGTAGAAGGTACAGTGGCTGGAAAAACTGAACAGCTCAGACAACAGGAGGAAGGAGTTGGGTTGTAATTATTGGTTGAATGCTCAGCTGGTAAGGCATGAACAACAGTGTGTCGCTGTGCACCATTCTTAGTTTACACAAAGCAGTAGGGCTACTCCATCAGAAATGCAGAACTCAAAATGCTCTATGAATTTCATTCCATTGCTCATGAAGTTGAGGTCACATCTTTAGTAGAGAGAGTTCTAAACTGAATTAATTTCAAAATATGGCCATTTCGTAACTGTGTGAACCATTGATGTAGCCTTCAATCTTGGCGAAAAATACATACTAGATTGTCAAATGTGCTCACACACCTGGCATGGAATATATCTGCAATCTGAATACCCAACTAAAAGTTAACATTACAACACAGTAGCAACAAACTGTGCGTTGGAAGCTTGTGTGGTGCGATACACCTCCAAGCACAAGGGGGTGAGATGTGAGGGTTTTAAGAATCAAAGGCTTAGTGCATTTGAAGGCATTTTATCGGGATAGGAATGTGGTAGCATAAAGTCTTGCGAAGTAGGGGTTTCAAGATCCTTACCTTTACAATGTATTAAAGCACACTGATATGTTGTGTCAGTAGGTGGAAAGAACTAGTATTAAGAGGCCCATCAACAAGTTGAAATTGCAGGACGTCCTTATACAATAAACACTGGGAAGTAGTTCCATGGCAGTGAAAAGAATGATCATAAAAGGTTGAGACTCAGACCACAAAATTGTCTCTAAGAGGGGAATAAACCTTAAATTCACTAAGGGCTTGGAGATAGACAAACATTTGAATCAACACCTTTTTTTCTGGCACTCAGCTCATTGGAGGAGTGCTGAAGGATTCTAAAAACCTAAACCTAAAAAAAAACAAAAAAGTGAGGAAATAAAAAATGAACACTTGCTTGCCTAATGAGACAAACGAATCAAACACTATACTGAAGCAGAATATAAGGTCTATGGGACGTTGAGTTATAGGAAAATATTCAAGCCCCTACTTCCTTCCTAATCTGCTCCCTTGTTAATGTATTCTGCAAATCAGTTGGCTGGCTTTGCTGTGGTATTTATTATCTGTTCTCCAAGATTTAATAAGAGATCACTTTCCAAACTAATGATGAAACATCAAATGTTGCAGTCAAACACATCCATACATTAAAAAGTAAATGTAATCAAGTAGAATTGAAATCCACCAATGTCCAACTGTACGCTGAATGGCTAGGATGGTCATTATGGTGTGGTACGTCAGGTATGCAAATGCAGCACCATCTGCCAGCACAGCCTCCTCAACATTAAGGAGTTCTAGAGGAGGAGCTGAGAACATCTTTGAGGTCACTTCATTTGGGCTTGGTCTCTGCATCAGTCACTTGGCGAATGTAAATGGCATCTTCTGGGTGCTCAATGTCATCCATCTCAAACATGTAGGAGGCAGCGATGGCCAGAGTGGTGCCATCGTTGCTGAAAGCAAGGGAGGCAATGCTGGTAGGATAGCGATGGAACTGACACAGTCGCTTCTTATTAAAGGGATCCCAGATGTTAACAAACCCATCAGAACCACCTGCCAGAGAAAGATCACATATCATTAGTTTAAAACTGGAAACTCCATGTACATTAACAAGTATAAAGATGCCATTACTTGATACTTATAACTTTAATTAGTACACTTGGCTCCCCATTCCATAAACACAGTGATGGATCACCCATAGTGTGTCAAAACAAGAAGATGTGCCATAGCATTAAAACTAGCTAACCAGGCTTTAGAATCTTAGTGGAATCGTCAGGCTGTAAAGCAGAAGTCCCTCACCACTGAGTCATCAGAGGTCATTTCTGGCATGCATATATATTTATATGGTGTCCGTCTGCTGTTCCATCTAGACTACAACCTAGACAGAGCCAGTAAACAGGGGGACAGGCTAAAAGACAGTTCGCAGAGGTGTACGCAGAATGCCAATACAGCAGCTGATTGTAAACAGGCACAGGGTAGTTTACATAGCAAGTTGTATGGACCACAAGTAAAATATGTCTTTTTTTAAATGCTGAGCATACAGGTACATTTATGTAACATGACTACCAATGGTTCTCACCATGACAAAGAAGACTTCAACCTGTGAATCTATCAAAGATGCAACACTGGAGAAATACTGAAGCTATCCAAAATGTCTGCATCAAAGGAGGAGAAATTAAGCTAAGAAAGATACTGATTGAAAAACTATAGGAAAAGAGAAGTATCCTTTTTATCCTGCATAGGCTGTTCCCAGATGCACATGGTTTGAAACAGAATAGCAAGCAGTGTTTTTGTGATGGCCGGGCTGTGTGAAGGGGTTATCACTGGAACAAGTTCCACAGGAGCATCCATTCGAAATGGGTCACTGATCCAGCATCAGCATCCATAGCAATGATTCAGGTGCATAGTTTTTCATGGTAGCAATCCGCAAATCTTTTTCGTATGTATTAACACATCATCATAAAAAGCATTGTGCATGTTCACCTTCTAGGTAATCTAGGCACTACAGACAGCTAGTGATTTACTACCCAAATCACTAGCACCGATTTTAGCGACCTTGGATTGTCAAGCTGATGAGGACCTTCCAGCATCTGAACCTCTCACTGTGTAAGAGGACAAGCCTTCTCACTGTGAACGACTGTTTCAAACTGCACCGTTTTGATTTTTCCTGAATTGCCTTGTTTTTCACAAAGCTTGGGCAACTCAGCAAGGATGCTGATTGAAGGGGTGGGAGGGTGGGGGAGGGGCAGGTGAAAGCAACACAAGCACCAAAGCACAAGGCCCTGCAGCCCAGATGGCACACTCAAAGGGGAACCCGAACATATGCTAGAGGGTGCCCACTGAGCAGGCTACCAGTAGTAGTAGCAGCTGGCATATACCCTTTCACCTGCTGAAGTGACTTCATTTGAACAGGTCAGTAGATCAGTGTGGCTATCCCTTTATGAGCCTTCATTGTAAACACTAATAAGAGCTCAGGAGTGAGGGATCTGATTGTTTTTATATTTGAATGACTTTCCCCTCATCCGATATTCCACTAGTTTTCCTCACTAGACCAAGATATCAATCAATTAACCAAATTCATTGATATTCTTGAGGGCTATGAACAGCATATCTATGCTATCGTATTGAATGGTACAATCTTACCTTTCCCATGGGATATTGTACATTCTCTATTGCCACTATTGATTGACATTGTTATCGTGTAATGTACTATAATACTATAACTGACACGGTCCAAATCAAATACTGCAATGTAAAGCACTAGGACAGCACCGGCTCAGACTTATAAGCGCTATATAACTGAGTTAGCAAATTGAATATATGCACGCCTGGAAGAGGAGTGTATCAATCATCTATATGTAAAATCCTCTAAATCTCTCTTTGGCTATCACTTCTGTATGTACTTGATGGGTTGTCAGATGTGGCATGAATGTAAAAACAAAGTGGTCAAGTGGAGCACAAGGTGCCAGTTCCATGCCATAGTGCCAAGGGGACATACAATTATCTGCATAGTTAAGTCCTCTATCATAATGTAGATATCTGAGAAAGTTTATGGAACCCAGTTTCAGCCCAGACAGGCCACCTCTTTGGCAGAGAACAAAGAAACAAAAAATGTTTTTCATTATTTTCCAAAGCTGACTGCAGACCTGCCCCACTAACTTCTGCTGCCTGCAGTGTCTGACCAGTCACTCTTTGAATCTACGATGGAACCATCTGGTCCTCTATTGGAAGCAGTCTGTATATTTATGTTAGTCCACTCAGGAACCTACAATGGCTCTCTGCAATAAACACATTTCTGGGGAACATTGGTGCCTACCTCCACCACTCCTTTGTGGAGTAGTTGTAAAAGTATTTGTTGCACTCTGGTTTACACTGAGCACCCTTGGGCGAGGGTCTGTGCCAGTGCCTTCTGAACTGGATATGCAGTGACCTTTCAGGACCAGTTCAGTGTATTTTTCTGAAACTCTCCAGAAACTCTGGTACACCACCAGGTGTTTGACCTGGAACAGGATGTTCTTGCTGCAACTTGATACTATTTTGCCTCTTGCCTACATAGGCTGGAAACAAGGCAAGAATGGAAAGCACTGCTGCTGTGACTTGCCCTGAAGTATAGGAATCTGGTGGTGCAGAAAAGAGCTGCCTGCTGACCATACAAGCAAGAACAAGGGCAGCAAACAACTTTTTTTTAAAGTTCTCACTAAAGTGACTCACTAGGAAGCCACAAGGACCACTGAGTCCAGCTGTACAGATCCAATCCAACGAGGGTTAAACCCCATAAAAGATATTTGAAGAATGAGACTCGTTTGCCATATCGTTCTGGACTGCCCTGTATAACTGTCGACTGTGTGAGGGCACTACCATCTTATTTTATTGTGGTGAGAGATGCAACAGTAGTTCCTGCGAGGAGAGTGGTTTATGTGCCCAAAGATGCCATACTCAGATTTCCAAGTTAGATACTAATGAGTCATGCAAGTAGCATGACAACTGAAAAGATTTACTGGGACTGGCCAGACATTCACATGCTAATGGCCCCTAAAGCTTGGTGCCTTTTGTAGTTGTTGAGAAGTGGGGAAGAGGTACCAAGGGTGGTAGTTATTTTATTTACCAATTAAAACCTTAAAGAAACTTCCGAATTTGGAGGGCAGAGGGGGCAGTTACAACTAGTCTTTAAACTGTTCTCAATGCCCCATCACTGACCGCTAAAGAACAGTAGCTCAGTTAACTGAACTATAAAATTCTGCGACCCAATTCTTTGGTCCTCTTGAATTCATTTCTGTGTGATAGAATTCATGTTCTTTAGTTACATTATGGCAGACCCATCAGTCTAGGCTCAAACCCACTAATTTCCACCCTTCCTTCCAAAGACACCGGAAAGAAAGGCAAAGGACCGGCATATCCTGCCATACTTGATGCATTTTATCGTTCTTTATTGCACCCTTGATCCAGTGATTAGGATCTATGTAAGAAAAAGTAAGGAGACACAAAAGTACTACATCCAAGTCAAAGTCAGCATTCTGAATTTTCACAGGATTCTTCCACAGGATAGCGTTCAGGGGCCAGAGGAGTTTGGAGTTAGAAGTCCAAGATATGCATGAGGCCAACCTCTTTTTCAGGATTAAGAAATTACAGGAATAACAACCTCTGTCTTTCTCACAGATTGGTACACCCTCAATGGTAGTGTTTGGGGGCAAAAAGATTAACTTACCTATGAGGATTGACAGATGCTCTGATGAAATTTGTTCTGGTGTGGGAGGGACAATATGTGGGGGAGTAGAGAAATTTAAAATATCTCCTGTTTGAACAATTTGCAAGAGCCATCTGTCAGACATGATGGATCGACAACCCAAGAGGAAATTCTGAAACCGCAACCCTCACTAGTTAAAGGGGTTTATTGTCTGTTGTAACAGGGAAAGTGGACTTGGAAGACAAATGACCCCTGCTGGCTCAAGCATTGCATGCCAAATGTGCCTCTGCATCACGGGCTGGGATGTCTGACGCATCACTGGCTAGGAAGACTGCCTCCACCTATTTGCCAGCACTATAGAAGCAACTAAATTTCCAAACAAAATGCAGAAAGTGTTTGCCAGGGGTCAGAAGCCACAAAAAAGGTGCTGTAGCTCTGCTTTCTTTAATTTCAAAGCAGAGTCCACGCTCGCTTCGAAGGCGTGTGACCTATCATAGGATACGTCCAACAGCAAAGCCTACACATCGCTAATGCACCTCATCCAGGCATGTATACAAAGGAGAACACTGGTAATGGACCTGCCAATGTAATCAATGGTATCCAAAATGGCATACATAACTTAATAGGCCAAGTCCAGTCAATCATGTAAGTCTGAACGAGAGGGGGTGAAAGATACTGCTGGAAAGATCTTGCTGACCATGTCCCAAAAGGCATGCACATTATCTGTCCAAACAGACTGAGTTTATGGGTTGTAGTGCCAAGATGGCAGAGGAACTAAAAATGTTTACCAAAGACATCAACCCTTCTGGATTCTTAGATTCTCTATTTAGAGGACTGGTTGAAAATAGGTCAGGGTTCACTTTTTTGGTTGCAAATTGTACAATAAGACTTTCTGTAATTGAGTACTTTGTGACAAAATCCAGACCACCAGGCGCCAGTCTGACATCTGGCCACCTGCAGGCTAGAAAGGAGACAAGATCATTTTAAAAAAGTAACCATCGAGCATCTGTGATGGCATCATTAAATGGAAAGTGGAAGCTCACTGGAAACGGTTTCAAAGAGTCTCTGCCGAGACTGAGTATTCTCTTCGAACCCCTGCTGTTGGATGTAAAGTGTAAATGTGTTATTGGCCATCCGGGGAAGTCAATGTGCAACAGGTATGAGCTAGAAAGCAGGGTATTTTTATGTAGTGCATTTGGACACACTTGTTGACAGTTTGAGGATCAACTCTAGAATTTGGAAAGGAAAACGTTAATTTCCCTGTAAGCATCTGTTCATGGAATATAGTGCTGTAGATTCACATGCTGTGCACTCCATCTAGTGCTTTTCTTTGAAGAAGTCTTTTGAGTAAAAAAAAGATAGAAAAAGATACTGCAACAGCCGAGGCATCCAGGGAGGAGGGTGGGCACATGTGAATCTATAGCACAACATACCACAAACAGATGCTTAGAGGGTAAGTAACAATTTTCCGATCGAGACGTGTGGCTGTAGATACACATATTTTGCATAGACTAATACAGTCCTACCAAAAAGCGGTGGTTAGCCTGTGTGTGTTGCAGAAGATTGAATAAGTATGAACTGCCTGACCAACATTAGCTTGCTAGAAGGATAGGACATCCACACAGTAATGTTCTGCAAAAGTGTGTGGTGTGGGCCAGGTAGTTGCTTTGCATGTAACATCTATAGGGATGTTCCCCACGAAGGCCAGAGAGGCTCCTTTCTTCTGAGTAGAGTGCACTCTAGGAGGAGTAGGTAGAGTCCTCTTAGTATTATCATAGCATGCCTGGATGCATTTCACTATTCATCTGGCAATGCTTGAAGAGGGAGAGGATGAAAAGTGTAGGTCAGTGGTTCCCAACCTGTGGTCCTTGGACCCCTGGGGGTCCGCGAAGCCTACCCACAGGGTCCACGACTGCTTAGGAAATTCAATATTAACAGATTATGTCCCCAGCTTTTAGTAATGACTCAGTGGAGGGGTCCCCGGATTCCAATAATGATTCAGTGGGGGTCCCTGACTTCCAGTAATGGTAAAGTGGGTTCCACAGAAGTCAAAAGGTTGGGAACCACTGGTGTAGGCAAATATCCCTGACCAGTTAATCCATAGTGCATTGCTGCTGCACTGTAGGGGTGGGAACCAGGAGATGAAGTTTGGGCATTTGGTGTTTTCTGCTGTTGCAAACAGTATCTGTTGGAAGCCCCACCTGTGAAAGTAACAGGGGGCTTGCAAGTGGAGTTCCCACTCATGGACTTATTGCCACATCCTGCTGAGGTTAGCAAAATAGTTGTCCATTCCGGAAGGTACACAACTAACAAATTAATTTTGTGGCGGAGACCCCAATACCAAATGCTTTGGCATAGTTGCGACAGCTGTGGAGTGTGCCCCACGCCTTGTTTCTAAAAGTAATATGTTGCTAACCTTGACTGCCAGATGAGGTATGAAAGCCTTCAACATTAGGTGAATGGCTAAGAGTTCCAGGGAGTTGATGGGGAATCCCAGGTGCTTGGCTTCCCACTGGCCCTGTACAGTCAGATCTTTTAAATGTGTGCCCCATCCCATATGCGAGGCATCTCCAACATTTCTCTAGGGAATGGAGTTGATGAAGAGTACCTGCAACAGGCTGTTGGTGTTCCATCACTCTAGACAGAGAAAAGTGCCTTCATCCTGAGACCACTGTTGTGCTTATTATTCTTGCAACGGATACATGTGAAGCCTGGCATGAGCTACTACGGCAATGCAGGTGGCATCATACATAGGAGGCACATGACTGTTTTGACTGAGTTGTTGGTTTGGTTGAAACAAAGGGAGTAGTGTCTAAAAGGACTAGATCCTGGCAGGATTTGGATAGGTTATCTCTAGCTCTGAACTTAGAATAGGGCTAGATCTAGGAGGGGTTAGAGGTGGAATTTTGTGGCGTTGATGGTAAACCCTAAGGGATGAAGCAGGTCTATAGGGACCTGTGTGTTTGCTGCAGGAGCACTGATGAGCCATTTGTCCAGATACTGGAAAACGTGGACGCCCTGTCTGCACAGTTGTGCAGCCACAAAGACAAGGCACTTGGAGGACACAAAAGGCATAGTAGTTACCACAGTGGGGAGCACTTTGAACAGGTAATGTCTTCCGCTGACCGCAAACCTAATGTCGTGGCGATAAGCCAGATGTATTGACCCCCCACCTGTGTCAGTGAGGAGAGCCCTGAGGTGTGATGTCAATAGGGTCCCCAGAGAAGTAGGTGGGAGGGTGAAGGCTGAGGAACACAGTAAGGGATATTCATGTTTGGTGTAAGGGCTTGTAGCCTAATCCGCAAACTTGCACTGTTCTGCCAGAATCAATGTCCAAGGCCTCCTTAAAGGACAGCTGATGGTTTTTGAAGGAGGAGGAGGGAAGAAAGAGAAAAAAAAAAGAGGAGGAGGTGGTGTGACATCGGTGTTTCTGCCTGGAGTCAAGCTCCTCATGCAGTTTATGGAGAATCAGCTCAACTGCGCTGGTGTATAATTTGGTCGTTGAACACTGCTCAGATTAAAAGCGATGTCGAGGAAGTGACGTACTCATGGACTGCTGGACTGGCAGAAGGTCTTTAATCTGCAGATCAGGGCACAAACTTTTTTCAAGGAAGAAAGCCTCTTCATTGGCAGCAGACAGGATGTAACAAATCAAGCTTAAATAGCGCAGGCCTATTTGCATTATTTGGGTACAACTAGGCTTTTGGGAGATCATGTGCTTATATACGTGATACTACATACCTGTTGCAAATGTGTTGTGCTGACTGTGGAAGGAGACAGCATTGACAGGATAGATCTGTTCAATTCCATTTTCCTTAAGTCTGTGACACTTAAAAGCATATTTCTTCTTCTGGACTTCGGCACTTGGATCCAGGTATTCCACGGCCACTCGTCCTTCAATGGAACTCAACACGTAACCCTGCACAGAGTGATAGATTTTGTACTAAGTTTACAATTCATCAAGAGGAAGGTCAAAAAAAAAAAAGAAGACCAAACATATAAAATAGCATGCTTCACTAACATCTGGAACACATACTACTTTGACTGCAGCAGTGCAAAGACACCATGCAAAAGGTGGAGCACAGGCAACAGGAGCGCAAAGGAGAAAATCACTAGTCACAGGGTCCTGTGATTCATTTTTAAAATCACTCATTTTATGTAAAGTACAAATACACAACCCTTATTATGAGGAAACTGTGTGGGTCTGTTAAGTACACTGTAAGAAACATACTGGACTGTACACTAATTATTCACCCCAACATTAAAAAAAAAAAAAGTACATCCCATGGATATTATTATAGGTACAAGCAGATACCTAAATAAAGGAACAATGAATACGTAGTACATAATGTTAAAAAAAATTATTATAATAAGGGAGCAACAGGTGACATATTGGCAAGCCACTCGTGAAACATTCCACTGAGTTGGAAGGATGCTGCAGTTTCTAGCTTCTGCAACACATTGCCATACCAGACAAACCTATTTAAAGGAAAAAAAAAAAAAAAAAAAAGATAACATACACAAAGGACCAATGTTTCAGGTGATGTGTGCTGCTTTTCATTTTATAAAGACTGGACTAGCCCAAGAAACATTGGAGATTTCAAGCTGTTTAACATGACACATGAAAAACATAACCGACTATACTTTGAATTCTGGGACTTTGTGGCCCTGTATTTATAATGGTACAATACCACTAATACCAGAAGGCACAAAATTAAAGAAGGAATGCATAAGCCTCAATGTGTATTTCCTCTGGGATTACAAAAAACACTTTTAAGTGCCCCTTTTTACAAACCTCTAAAACTTAAATGAAAATGCTTTCTCTCTGATGCACGGTGTTAAAAACGCAGGGCATGCTTAACCTTAGATGACAGTCTCATGTGACAATGATTCACACGTCCTTAAAACACGCTATTCTGCAACAATCAGGTGAGGCAGCACAGAAAGAGGCCATTTAAAAATATCAACTTGTCCCTGATGAGAAGTGGGTCAGAGAAAACGTGTGTACTAGATTGCAACTAACCAGCACTCTCACCCAGCCCTTTCACCAAACCAGGAGCATGCATTCATTTACACTAAGAATTGGGACGCCTGGATAGGCCTTGAAAACCCGTGAGTGTTCGGGCAAATGCAGGACATTGGGACAACCTACATCGGGGGCATGTTGTCATCAGTTTCTTTCAGATATCAGTATGCGCCAAACACAGAGCCTTTGCATACTGGCCCAATCTAATTATCAAATCTCTAGCTGCAATCTTTTCAAACGTTGTCCAAGGGAGTCCATTCCGCAGAACAGGAAGGAAGGTGTGTCGGTGAGGAATCTGCAGGTAGTGTTTTCACCAGAAAAAGCATTGCAGAAGGTAAATAAAAGTATCCACCAGGAAAACAAGTTAACTGCTGATTCCCCCACCTTGTGAATAGATATCAAAGCACCAGGAAAACCCTGCAGGACCGAATAGGCAAAGTGCCCCTCCTGATGGACCTGGCTATCCAAGATGTAGCTTTTTGTGAACATGTCAACTGACACACACGCTGCAGCCTGGCAGATGTCCAGTACAGGCACTTTGTGCGTCAATATGGTGGAAGCAGCTTTGGCTCCGGTGGAATGAGCCGGTGAGCCTTCCAGATGCTGTTTCTTAGCCAGTCCATAGCAGATCTTTAAGTGAAGGAGAAAGCATCTAAAGATAGTTGGTTTCTCTGCTATTGTTCCTTTCATTGTTGTAGAGAACCCAAAGAAAAGTAAGTTGTGGACTCTGTGGCACCTGGTGTGATCAACGTAGAAGCTCAAAGCTCTCTTAGGGTCTAAGCTAGGAGCCTTTTTGCCTCCTTGGATGGATGAGGAGGGGCAAAAACCGCCACCAGGATGATACTGCCGGATGTAAAAAAAAAAAGGGCATGACAACTTTGGTAGGGAACACCTTAGTCTGCAATACTTATATGTCCGGGAAGGAGGTGTGGTACAATTGTTGGACAGAATGGGACTGTAGCTCATGCACGCAACGAGAGGATGTGATTGCTACGAGTGAGGCATTTTTCATGGTTAGTAGCCTCAGAGGATTGCTCCAAATACAGTGCACATTAGAAGTCAGAGAATCAAATTCATATGTTATAGTAGGGCACCACAAGATGTTTTGGTGTAAACACGTAGTTCAGCTCTTTAAAGAAGCGCCTTACAACAGGTGTTTTCAAACAGATGGCTGATAAGGTAACCGTGGAAAGGCTGATAAATCTTAAACTGTTGCAACAGCGAGGTAAAAAGAAGGATGTCATAAGTGGGCTTGCAGGGATCGAATAGGTCTTAAAGAACTTACTCACCTTGAGTAATGCATTATCTCACAGAGACAATAATATTTCTTACCTCTGAAATTCCTCAGGCATCAGACTGTGACTGGATGATTTTTGCGTGAGCATGTAATGCTATTTTAGATTTAGCCATAATTTGAACATGGACTCCACTTTGTGCAAGTGATTCCATTTTGTGCCCCGCTGAGGGTGTAGGCCAGCGCAGGTGTTTTTCCACACACAACTTGCTTTTCTCTCCACAAGAACAGGGTCAGACAGTGCTGGAACATATTATGGGGGATGCGGACTAGATACAAGTCCACGAGGCTGAGACTGATTTTAATCAGAGGAATGTACAAATGTCTCAGAACAAACACTGGGAGCCTGGCCAGGTTCTATGGGTGTTTTCGATGCAGTCGAAGTACAGCCAGAGTTTAATTCCATAACAGAGGGGCAGGGGGTTCCTAGAACCTTCTCCTCGAGTTGGTTTAAGGTATAAAAGAATGGGAGATTTGGCGCTAAGACAGAAACTTGCCTGTGGAGCAGACACGCTGCCCAGGATCTCTTGATCCCCAATCATGGGTCTCCTGCTTTGACTGATCAAGAGTTTCCCCAGTCTAGCTGACGATGAGGTCTACCCCCATAGTGATGCATTTTAAATTTTGATTATTTAGCTTATGTATACATGTTCTGTTGATATATTGCAAATTTCTTTTTAAATCTTGACCACTTAATATTTTTATCTTTCTTTGTATATACATACGTGTTCTGCTGCATTTGAGTTTATGCTTATTCTCATATTTGTGAGACTTATTTACTATTTGGGAAGTGACATAATAAATTAATTATTTAGACTAAGTGTTGCATTCTTTTGGCATCGTCCTTAGTTCAAGTGAGAGGAATACCGAGCAGTACTCCTGCGTGCGGTTGGGTGGCTTTGTAAGTGACAAAATCACCTACAGGGAGTGCAGAATTATTAGGCAAATGAGTATTTTGACCACATCATCCTCTTTATGCATGTTGTCTTACTCCAAGCTGTATAGGCTCGAAAGCCTACTACCAATTAAGCATATTAGGTGATGTGCATCTCTGTAATGAGAAGGGGTGTGGTCTAATGACATCAACACCCTATATCAGGTGTGCATAATTATTAGGCAACTTCCTTTCCTTTGGCAAAATGGGTCAAAAGAAGGACTTGACAGGCTCAGAAAAGTAAAAAATAGTGAGATATCTTGCAGAGGGATGCAGCACTCTTAAAATTGCAAAGCTTCTGAAGCGTGATCATCAAACAATCAAGCGTTTCATTCAAAATAGTCAACAGGGTCGCAAGAAGCGTGTGGAAAAACCAAGGCGCAAAATAACTGCCCATGAACTGAGAAAAGTCAAGCGTGCAGCTGCCACGATGCCACTTGCCACCAGTTTGGCCATATTTCAGAGCTGCAACATCACTGGAGTGCCCAAAAGCACAAGGTGTGCAATACTCAGACATGGCCAAGGTAAGAAAGGCTGAAAGACGACCACCACTGAACAAGACACACAAGCTGAAACGTCAAGACTGGGCCAAGAAATATCTCGACTGATTTTTATAAGGTTTTATGGACTGATGAAATGAGAGTGAGTCTTGATGGGCCAGATGGATGGGCCCGTGGCTGGATTAGTAAAGGGCAGAGAGCTCCAGTCCGACTCAGACGCCAGCAAGGTGGAGGTGGAGTACTGGTTTGGGCTGGTATCATCAAAGATGAGCTTGTGGGGCCTTTTCGGGTTGAGGATGGAGTCAAGCTCAACTCCCAGTCCTACTGCCAGTTCCTGGAAGACACCTTCTTCAAGCAGTGGTACAGGAAGAAGTCTGCATCCTTCAAGAAAAACATGATTTTCATGCAGGACAATGCTCCATCACACGCGTCCAAGTACTCCACAGCGTGGCTGGCAAGAAAGGGTATATAAAAGAAGGAAATCTAATGACATGGCCTCCTTGTTCACCTGATCTGAACCCCATTGAGAACCTGTGGTCCATCATCAAATGTGAGATTTACAAGGAGGGAAAACAGTACACCTCTCTGAACAGTGTCTGGGAGGCTGTGGTTGCTGCTGCATGCAATGTTGATGGTGAACAGATCAAAACACTGACAGAATCCATGGATGGCAGGCTTTTGAGTGTCCTTGCAAAGAAAGGTGGCTATATTGGTCACTGATTTGTTTTTGTTTTGTTTTTGAATGTCAGAAATGTATATTTGTGAATGTTGAGATGTTATATTGGTTTCACTGGTAATGATAAATAATTGAAATGGGTATATATTTGTTTTTGTTAAGTTGCCTAATAATTATGCACAGTGATAGTCACCTGCACACACAGATATCCCCCTAACATAGCTAAAACTAAAAACAAACTAAAAACTACTTCCAAAAATATTCAGTTTTGATATTAATGAGTTTTTGGGTTCATTGAGAACATGGTTGTTGTTCAATAATAAAATTAATCCTCAAAAATACAACTTGCCTAATAATTCTGCACTCCCTGTATATAGGCGCCACCCACGCGAGTGGATATCAGTTACTTTTCACAACTTTCCACGCAAGGAGCGCAGAGCCATGAAGTACCCCAACATGTGTGTCTAAACTAGGGCCCAGAAAGGCAGTATCCTTATGCCTAGAAATCTGTCCGCAGAGCAGGGAGGCATGAGTGAATCTGTAAGGAATCCGCAGTACGATATTGTCTCCACCAGAGAATGAATTACCAAATGTAAGTAACTTGTTCAACCTGACAGAGAAATCTAGCTGCAGATACCTCACCTTTGAGCAGATAACCAAGCAATACTATCCCGGTAGTAGGCTGCGGACAAATTTGTCTGGACTAAAAAGTCCTGTAGGACTCAAAGAACGAAATGCCCATCTCTCCGGACTTCATTATCCAGGCAGTAGTGTTTGGCAAACATGTGCAGTGATGCCCATGACATTGCCTGACAGACGTCCTAGACTGGGAATCCACGTGCCAATACACTGGTTGCAGTCTTTCCCTGGGTAGAATGGGCGCTTAAACCCTCCAGAGGCTGTTTCTTCACCAGAGCATAACAGATTTTAATAAAGAGAACGACCCAGATTGAAATGGCTCTTTTCTGTACTGTCTGAACTTTGTTTGCTCCAACAAATCCCACAAAGTGTTGGTCCTCCACCCGGAACTCTTGTGTGGTCAAGATAGAACAATGCTCTTGCTGGGTCCAGGCGGTGGAGTCGCTTCCCTTCTTTGGAAGGATGCAGAGGACTGTAAAAGGTGGATAGGGTGACAGATTGCCCCAAATGGAATGGGGTCACCACCTTTCGAAAGGAACAGGTAAATGGGGAGGTTTGGATGACTAAGCCTGTAGCTCACTTACCCTCCTGGCAGATGTTATTGCCACTAGAAAGATGCTAAGTAGCGGGAGGGGACATCTGCCCAGCAGCTTGAAAAGAGCACACATGATGCAGGTGAGTACCAAAATTAAGTTCCCACTGAGACATGATAAAGGGTGAAGGGGGAAACATATGTGCAAGCCCTTTGAGATACTCATTTACAATATGAGATTTGAATAAAGAGGGTTGGTTAGGTAGATGCAGGAAGGCAGACTGAGCAGAGAAATAACCCACAAGAGTACTCACAGCGGTGATGGGCAAGGGTAAGAATAAACACAAGAACATCAGAAAGAGATGCAGGAAATGGGTCAATGGACTTTTCAGTACAATACCATTTTTTGCCCTCAGCAGGCGCACACCATCTTGGTGGAGGGACGCTTGGCAGCCAGAACAACATTACAGACTTCAGGAAGGTCGAAGGCATTCAACTGTCACCCGCTCAATCTCCATGCAAGACGCTGTACAGTTGACAGGTTTGGGTGGAGGACCCTCCCCTGCTGCTGCAACAGAAGATCCTCCCAAAGGGGCAGCCTGAATGGAGGATCTATGCTAATTTTCATATGCTCGGGATACCAGACTCTCCGTGCCACAAGAATGACTTGGGTTCAGTCATTCCTGATCTTTTTAAGAAGTCTGGCCAGATGTGGCATGGACAGAAAGGCGTACAGAAGGCCTGAACTCCACTTGAGATGAAAAGTTGACATTGGGCGTTCTATACTAAGGTGAACATATCTAACCAAGGCTCTCCCCACTGCTGAAAGTCCTTGCGCCACCTCCGAATGGAGACGCCACTTGTGATCCGCTAAAAGCACAAAGCGCAGATGAACTGAATGTTGAACAATGCAAAAATTCACCCCCCTCAGTCAAAGATCTGGGTTTAATCCATTGTTTTTTTGCTTCCCACACTACCTTAGTTTGGACCTAGCAGTATGCAAATTAGTTTTACCACCATCATAAGAACGGCTGATGGAGGATCATCAGTCCTTACTCAGAGAGGAAGATATGGCTTTCTTAGCCAAGGGAGCTAAAGAGATGGCTGCGATATCTGAAGTAGGCAGTGGGCAGAAGATTCAAAGGGGAGGGAGTAGAGTAGCCCCTCCGAATAATATGCAAGACCCATATTTGTCGGATGTAACGAATTGCCAGTGGAGGAGGTGATGCTGGATTCACTCTCCCCCAACTGGGCACCCATGGTCTTGCAGAAGCAGACTAGGAGGGCTTAGAGGCTGCAGCTGCCAGGGGTTTGGTGGCAGACTACTTCAGGCTGCCTGACCCATGGAGTCAGAATGCACTATGTCCTCGCACAGCGTGGGAAGCTTTCGCCGTACAGTGGCTGGCATAGGGATGATGCGGTGGAACGCCCCTTCTGTAGACACGAAAGGAGCGAAAAGCAGACTGGGAGCAATGGTTCAGAGAGAGGCCCAAGGTCATGGCCGCAGCCTACGAGTCCTTGAAGCAATCCAGCGCAGAGTCCACCTTCTCCCCGAGGAGATGGGTCCAGACGAAGGGTATGTCCATGAGGCTGGCTTGGACATCCTGTGAAAAACCAGACATGGAGTCTAAGCCACCGTTGACTAAACAGCTCTGTCCAGTGTGGCAGTACTTGTGCAACCGTATGCCACAGAGCGTGGGAATAACAGCACAAAAGGCTTGCAGTGATCACTGACCAAAATGCTAGGCAGGCAGAAGAAAATATCTTCTTTCCCAAGGTATCCAGCCTTTTGGACTCCCTGTCTGGGGGAGCGGCAGGTAAAGTGCCATGGGAAGTTGAGGCAAGGACTACCAGGCTCTCAGGTGTGGGCTGCTGGTTAAGGAAACTTAAGTCACCTGGGGCAAAGCGATGGCGGCAGGCAATTGTCCTATTCACAAGAACCCCTGTGCTGGGTTTGGACTAGGTTCCCAGCAGGACATCAGTCAGTGCTTTGTTCAAAGGGAGCGGGAATTCTGAAGTGTAAGTTCCAGGTTGAAGCACTTACATCAAGAAGTTAGTCTTGACCACTACCAAGGGAAGTTTGAGGATGAGGACCTTTGCTGCCCTCTTCACCACCATTGCATATGAGGCACCCTCCTCCGCAGCCACAGGAGGAGGACAAGGCAAACCAGTATCTGGATAGGTGTTCACTCCACTGGCATCTCCTAGTTCCTCATACCAGTCTCAAGATGTTCCCAACTTGTATTCTGAAGAGTCCAGTGACCCCTCCCATTCTTCTCCTAAGCCTGGCTGCTTGGGAAAAAAGCTTAGGGAACGACTTAGGACAAATGGGCCATGTCGGCACCGAGAAACAGTTCTGACTCAGTCTTCAGGGATGAGAATTGGGCTGGCGCCTCCAGGAGCACTGGCAGCGGGACCAGCAACTGGGAAGGTCACGTTGGCACGGCCAGTGCCGGTCCAGATTGGATCCACAGGGGCCCATCTGAGCAGAGGCCGAAGCTGCCGGTGCGGAACATGATGGGCCCACCTCCAACTCTACAGGGGCCAAAGGCATGCCGGCTGCTCAAAGATGTGCTGCATGGCCTCAACAAACTCCCTTATCTGAGAGGGGGTTGCTATGGCGCCTCGAAACATAGGAAGGCTCTAAGTCAGACCGGGCAACAGCTCTATAGGTAACAGATGTCACTCTGGCGCTAACAAAGCCATGTGGAACCAAAGTCTCCTGACGGTGCGCAGGGGTACTGCTCACGCAAAAATCTTACAGATCCAGTCTGACACCTGGGGAAATTTAAAAGTAAGGAATCTGCAGGTAGATATCTCCATCAGACGCAAACCACACTACAAACTTCTGCCAGCATCCTGCAAGGCTGAGCTAGGTGGAGTGCCGCCTGGCTGTCAAATTGAGATTCACTTCCTCGGGAGGAAGGACAAAAGCAGTAAGCAGTCACTGCTCAACCTCTAAGCATGAAGGTGCAAGTTTTGCAGGCTCGGGTGCAGGATCCTACCCTGCTGCTCCGACAAAAGATCTTCCCAAATAGGCGACTGGACCGGAGGACAGATGCTCAAGGCCATAACTTTTAGGTACCAAACTCTCCTGGCCCAATCAGGAGACACTAGGATGACTTGAGCCTTGGCATTCCTAATCTTCAGTAGTTTGATCGGTAGAGGAAGGAAGGTGTAAAGAAGTTCTAAGCTCCAGTCCAATCGAAAGGCATTTCCTATTGAGAATTGCCTTGGAAACTCCAACCTGTAAATGTCCGGACACTGTGTGTTCTTGGAAGTGGTGAAGAGATTCAGACAGGGTTTTCCCCATTGCTGGGAGATGCCCTGCATCACATTAGAGTGGAGTCACCATTCGTCAGCAGACAGGCAACAGCAGCTGAGTTTATTCTCCCTGAAGTTTAGAAATTCTGCCAGATATTGTATGGCCAAGAAAATGCTACAATGACGCCAGGTCCACTAGGGTCTCTTTGAGGACTCTATTGAATGGAAGCAGTGGTTCTAAAGAGGTCTACCTGGGCTGTAAAATCTCAGTCAGTACATGTCTTTTAACCTCGAATGAAGGAAGAAGCAGGAGAAAAAGCACTTCTGCCACTCTCCTAAATGCCATGGTGAAAGAGGAAGATTCCTCCGTGGAGGGGCCAGGTGGAGAACTGAGACCATTATTCAGAGAGGTATCAAAGTGGCTGGGCTGCTGGAGATTCAAAAACCAGAGTCTGCAATATACTTGCAATTAGTCAGTCGTCATGTGGCACAGGTCTGCAAATCTCTTCGGCAGCAAATCAGAATGTGGTAGAGGTTGCGCTGGGAGCAAATTTGGAGGATGCAGTGGATTTGCTTCAGAGTCCGAAGGACTACGGGTTCATCCTCCACCATCTGCAACGTCGACATATTAGGAACCTGAGTGGTATTCACTGTTGGAGATGGAGCCAAAGCATTTGTCAGCTCAGGAGCTGGGACGTCCAGCAGAGTGGGATCAAGAGTTGCAGGTGGCACTCAGGACAGATCCTGCTGCACTAATGTGACAGGAGTCCTCCAAGATCCATGGGGCCCAAAGGAATGCCAGTGGTATTTAAGGGAGTTTCAAAAATGTACAAGATAGCCTGTTTGAAGGCTTGAATCTACTGCTGTGCCGCTGACGGACGTGGGAACTCTGGGTGGATCGGGACTAGTGTAGGAGTCATATCTGTGGTGGATGACCACGATCTGGAGGTACCTTTATGTCCAAGCAACATCTCAAGACTGGCTGAAAAAGAGGGAGCGAAGTTTGGACTTCTTGTACTTTTTTTCATTTTGACTTGAGTGTGATGAAGCGCTCTTAGGAATGGCCCCTGGACCAAGAACAAATCGGAATCCTCGACTTCCTATGGTGCTCGTCAAGAGTTTAGCCTTGTGGTCCCAGTTGGCCTTCAGGTTAATTTGGCCACTTTTGTCATATGACTTGTAGTTGCGCTGAGGCACCAGAAACAGATCTTGTGATGGTCAGTCACTGCCATTGTTTTAGTAAGAGGAGTCCTTTGCACACTGGAAAACATTTCAAGAGAATTTTCTGTAAAGTGACAGAAAATGAAAGACAGATCTGCTTAAAAGGTGCAGAAAGAAAGAAACTGACGTGGTGGTTTCATTATGGCCCGGTCACTTTCAGGGCATGTCAACTAAAGGGTGGAGCTGCAAAATGCCACCTAGCAGAGTGCGAAGGAAGTGCTGAGAGAAACATTCTCCGTATCCAGCCTGGGGTGTTCACAAGGTGAGAAATATGTGGTGAAAACTTTCCATCAGAAAGTTTACTCTGTATAAAATTAGCTCAAATGAAGCTAGTTGCATCATTTTGGACATCTGTTGCTGGAATGCAGGACAGGTCAGGTGTACTCAAAAGAAGGAAATTGCATTTTTATTCTACCACAAATGCATATACACGTTTTAAAGGCTTGGGAACAAGTGAGAAATCATGCAAGACTTGTATCCAAGTTCTTCTGACTACTATTTTAATCGACAATGGCTTCCATTTCATGCAAAACACATTTCCAATACGTGGAAGGAATGGAGAAGTTACACAGTATGTGTACGAGTGAGGTAGAGGGCAAAGCAAGGCTATGCGAATGTCTGAGGTGATACATGCAATTTGCTCCTGCAAGCAACAGAGCTTGGCTTAAAAAAAAAAAAAAAAAAAAAAAAAAAAGACTGCCTATAGTGTCATTTGTAAAAGTTGTATCATTCCTGTCTAGGTTGAGTTGTTAATGACCCTTATTACAGCAATTCTAATATTCTGCAATGCAGTACTGTGATTATATTCTGCTCTCCGACAGGGAACTTAAGAGATATCACCAATGTCGATTAAAAAGAGCGCTGTAATTTTAAGTGAGCCGCAGAAGCCAGTGTGTTTATGTGAAGTTCTTGAAAAGGATGGAATTAAAGTGGAAACTAAAATGCCCTAGTGGTACACTATGTAGGAATATTTAGATAATGAAAACAAGACTACAAAAAAATAAAAATCGAGCACTGTACAAGAGGAACGGGAACTGGGGGCAGTACATACAATACATTGTGCCACTAGCTGTTAATGATGGAAGATTTCCTTAACTGGAGCGGATTACTTGTTAAGGGAACATTTTGTGCCATGCAATTAATTAACATTTTACACTTCAGTATATGGAAGAAACAATTTGTTGTTCTCAGTTGCCAAAACAAGCGTTGACAAAGCCTGGTCTACTGTGGTACGAAGGCAACAACGACGATGGGAGGAGCAGGGAACTGAGCAACCAAAGACAGGATGGTGGGGAAGGAGACAAGCAAAACAGAACACAAGTTGAAGCATTGCTCGTGAAAAGTAGACCTTTCGATAGCAATTACTTTGACATTTACCAAGATACAGATTTTTAGTATTATTAAACCTTACACGACATTTCACATGCATAAATTGGTTCCGCGCAGTGCCTAGTCCTAGCCAACTGCAGATTACCAACTAACCAGAATTAAGAGCCCCAGAAGAACAGCCCTCAGAGTTGGATGTCAAGCAAACTTAAAGCTATTATTTAGACAAGACAAAAGATTGTCTAAATGGCCAAACTGAAGACGGGACAGGAAATTAGGACTACAGAAACAGCTCGGACATTCGTTTCCTGTTCAATTTTTAGTAATCAAAATGTGAATGAGCAACAGTCCTTTCTTAAAATGTCTACTGCTGTCAAATGGGGACCAGTCCACATTTTACCCATGCAGCATTGCACAGGTTAATGCAAGTGTAATTCCTGGTACTTCATTTCAAGTTCAGAAGTGGAAAGATAACAGCGGCAGCAACCATATTTCAACTTCTGACATTTCAACTGGAAGAGAGGACCATATAGTCACTTAGTTACAACCCTAGTTACAGATAAAGAAAAAAAAAACAACATGCAACTCCAGTATCCTCCCCTTGTAAAGTGCCAAAAACTAAGAGGGGGAAGAATAGCGTCTGCCAAGTGTCAACTTTAAAGTGGTATTTACAAATCCATACAGTTCTTCACAGCGCACAAAAAAACATATCTGATGTGTTCTACTCCAAGACACTGTGGCCGGAACTTACTTACCCAACAAATTCCAGCCGTTCAGGATAATGCACCCAAATAACTATTATTGGCATCTGCCACCTTCATTCATCTATATTATTGTTCATATACGTTTTGGATTTAGACTGAACTAGAAACAGACTGCCCTAGCTATGCATATCAGGAGCAGGGGGCTGGGGAAGACCGAAGGGCTTAAAAGACTGGCTGCACTATAGACACGGAAGAAGTTTGCTATTTTTGCGGGAGGACTGGCCAAGAGTTAGCTTATAATATGCAGCTCCTATTCTGGTCCCTATGAGAAACAACTTCCCTTTTGTTTCATAACTGCTCATTAGAAGGTCACTGTTAGCAAAAAAAGGGGTCAGAGGAAAAAAAAGATACCCTTCTGTTTAAGAACAGCACCAGGAAAGGTTGTCACTGCTAAGTACTGGATTGAAAGAAAGTTAAATAGGATTACATCTGATTCGTGTGCCCTAGATTGTGCAGGTCTACTACAGAAGGAAAGCACATTGAATGCATACTGGGAGCAAACAGGCAAGCCTTTTGCGTTGAAATGAGGAGCTTGTTCCTTACCTGCTTGTTTGGGAAGGCCCGGATGCACCGCGTCTGATATTTGAGGCTGGACTCTCTTCTCTGCTGGACGTAGCCCATGTTCCTTAGGTCCCACACCAGGACTCTGCGGCCCGCAGTCCCCACGATCAGTCGATCTCCGCAGACAGACAGCGTGTAAACCTATCCAGAGAAAGAAAGACATCAAGCAGCAGCTGGGTGGGGGTTCATCCACGTCAGGATGAACAGCTAGTTCGTAATGGTGCAAGTTAACCAATTCATGCAAACTACGTCAGATTAATTACCCTTCCCACAGTAAAAGATTGAGCTCAAGCAGACTCGATTATAGTTTTGATCTTCTATCGCCTCTGTTCTGCTGTACTACTTCCTGCCAGTTAGTTATCAAGGCACTGTGCACCCTGCGCACATCCAAAGACACTGGAACCTCCCATGGCTGATAGTGAGCATAGACACCGCAATCGGGATCTCCTTCTGCTTTTGGGGAAGCAACTACACAATTATACTAAATGGGGCCAGTCGAATGAAGTGGTGAACTCACTCCAGTGCATACAGCAAGACAAGCGACTCCACTCTGCCACACCGGAATCAATTTTGTTGCAAATGTCGGAGGCCCGGCAAAACACTCCGTTTCTAAAATGGAATATTTCACTAGATAATGCCCGAATTAGATTCCCCATTTTGTAAATGCTTGACTACTTGTGCTCCCCATCAAAAAGAGACGTTCGTCTATTGCACAGCCCGAGCAGGCAACGATCCCATTAAACACCAGCATCTAAGAATCCTTGGCAGATATCATCCATAGAACCGTCAGTGCAGAGCAGAGTGTGACGGAAGCAGGGCAACGCTATTTTTCTAAAGAGCAGCAGTTCAAGCATTAAAACCCGAAAAAAGCGTGCGTGGAGGCGTTCAATAATGGACACAACTACAAACCCTGGGACAAAAGTAACTCACCTAACAACTAACAGGTCAGGACAATGGCAGGCGTGCGCTTACCCAATAAACAGTGAAGGGACGCAGAATAGAGCGGCACTCCATACCAAAACCAAGCCGTATCAAAGGCAAATTCACTGAATCAATTGGCTAGCCGAAAAGCGCTTCGACGCCTCGTCAGGGGTAGTAAGCGCTAAATAAATACTATTACAATACAATAAGTCACTGCCGGCCTACAGCCATCCTCTTCGAGACCAGCTCACTGCACTCTCCTTTTGCGGACAAGGACCTTTCCCACTCCTCCCAAGCCTCACTCTGCCTTCCCAATAGTCTGATAAAAGCGCGCAGCCTACACCAAGAGGAAAGGAAGGCAAAGAACTACTTTTTTCAGAAACCACTTGCGGGCAGAATTTCGTCATCTGTAAAAGAGTAATTATTTAACAGCAAAAGGTTAAAGGGCCGATAACTTGCCACGGCATGATGGTAACCTTAAATAAACAGGTCAAAGGCATGGGTCTTTGTCACTTCAAAAAAGACTGACTATTATACTACATCCTCTGAATGGGAACCAACGCAAGTTACAATGGCACAAAGTGCTTCAGGACCCCTCTGGGCATACCCAAGCATAGCTACTCTTAAAACAGGAGATTGGGTGGGTTAAGATGCTGTACTCAGTTCGAACCGCTGGTAACTACTCTAGATGGACAATAGCCTACCTTGGTTAAAGGGTCGATTAGGACAGGCTTGGATTTTGTTTTGCAATGCATTATGTGCATCTTCCCAAAGTGATGTGAGTAAAGATGCCACACTTGTGATATGGGGAAAACAGAACCTCATTCACCAGAACAGCTTGTGGTGGATTTCAACTTTAGCAACAGTAGAAGGGGGGAGGTGTTTGCCTTATTTATATAGCAATCTTACCACGTTTTGCAGAAAATAAACTGAGTGACATTTTAGCAACACACCTGCAGAGAGGCAAGATTTCTGTCAGTCTTGAGGAGTGGCGATCGGAGCACACATCCATTTGATGGTAGGAGACAGTCCAGCCATCGATACGAGCTACAAGCAAATCACAGAGACACTGGACTACTTGGTATTGGTAGAAAGAACAAGGTAGGAAACATCAGTGGAAAAACGGGTGAGAGACTAGGCAAATGCAGTGAAGCAAGAACCAGATACCAATCTGTTGGAATCAAAGTGGCTGTAACTGATGTACAAATCTAAAACAGATTCGCCATATAACGCAACACCTGAAACAAGCTTTGGTCACTGGACTTTTGGACAAGGGCCTTTCAATGGTGTTTCTCAAGTAATCAATGGTCATTCAAAGTGGTAAAATAGGAGTTCACAGTGAGCGCAAGCCGGTAGCGCCCCACCCCCCCCTTAACATCTGGGTAGTCCCTGGAATCACAGCACCAATGAAAAGGCTGCACCGAGAGAGCCTCGAGATCACCGTTGCCATCAGCTGAAGTGCAGAAGATAGTTTTGAGAGCCAATATGACAGCAAGCTGCTGTGCACTGGTTGAAACGGGGTGTACATGAGGAAGGCGAGGAAACAATTAGGAGCCCACTGTGGTATCACAAACGGTTCTGGAGGGAAGATGTGTGCCAAACCTTCAATAATCCGCAACTAAACAGGTGACTTAAATAAGGATTTGTGGCCAGGTAAACAGAAAAAGGCCACAAGGATCGACAAAATCTTTAATAGTGCCCACTGCAAGACTGCTGGGCCAAAGACACAAGAAACAACAAAATTATGGCTTGCAAAGCATACCTGCTTTGCGGTCTCTACACCAGGCCACAAACTTATCACGGTTGCCAGAATAAAATAACTTTGTAGACTGGCAGCAAGGATGACAGCCACAACCTCAGGTAACAGATCAAACACCATCAACGGCTTGTGCTCATTCTATTGCTGGACTGCCTGGTTGGGAGGACAGATGCTCAATGTCCAGAAGTTCGGGTACCACACTCTCCTGGCACAATCCAGATCCACTAAACTTCCACCCAGTCGTTCCTGACCTTCTGAACTTGTGGGAGGAAGCGCAGCCATACAAAGACATACAGGAGCTCCCTGCTCCACTCCAGCTAATGAGCCTCCTAAAGAAAGTGTTCTTTAGGAGAGAGTTCTTGGCAACTACAGAAGTTAGCAGAGAAAAGATCCAGCCAGGGTTCTCCCAACTGCCAGAAGATGCCCTGCTCCATCTACGGCTACAACTGCCCTTGATTTGTCAGGCATCACCAGCTGAGCTCGTTTAAAAGATACTAGGTGGTTCACAATCAGGAAATGCCCTGATGCTCCAGCCACCTCCACCCTGCGTACTGCATTAACACATTGCAGTGGCATTGCCAGTGAAAACCTGTACCAGCTTCTCCTAGATTGATAGCAGGAAGTGCTTCAAAGCCAGGCGTGGAGCTCCAATAGATCTGATGGCATCCATCACCACTGTCAGCTCTGGGTGAGAAAGGAAGAGAGGTGGTTGGGTAGTCGCTACTGTTTGGGAAGAGACCCAAAATCCAGATGACATCTTCAAGGTTTCCTTGATGCTGGGTCCACTAAGACTTCAGTTCCCACTGCAGAGCCCGCATGGGCAATCTGACGAAGTAGACAAGCAGGATGCATAAAGAAAAACAGCCAAGAAGCCTCACAGTTGCTCTCACTGAAATGCATGACAGAGGCTGAAGCATCAGTATAATATCCTCAATGCCCTGGATTCATTACGATAAGAAAAATGCCTTGAATTGTCCATGTCCAGAACAGCTCCTATCAAAGGCAGCTTCTGAAAAGGAGTCCTATGTGACTTCGGCTTGCTAATCTTAACCCCAAACCATGTCACAAGGGTGTGGTCTGTTGACTGACGGAGGCAAACATGCAATAAACAGTCACTGAGTTAGACAAAAACTAGTATCTCAACCTCCAAAAGGTGGGTGGCAACCCCCACCATTGCATTCATGAACATTCGAGGAGCGCAGAAGACCAAAAGAAAAACAACAAAACTGAAAATGCTCCTGGCCGACCATCAACGACATAACATCTGTGGGACCACATGAGAACCCCCTGAAAGCATGGGTCCTGCATGTCAAAGACTACCATCCAGTTGCCCGGATCCAGGACACAGAACTTCAGCCAGTGAGAGCATTTTGAATTTGTCCTTCCACATGAAGGCATTCAGAGGGTGAAGATCTGCAAAAGGAGGGAGGGAGGTGGGCAGGGTGTCAAGGGGAGGCCTCGGTCGTCTTTCCGGAATAAATAGCAGGAGTCTGGCTCACAGGTGGCTGGAAATACTCCCGTTGACTGGGGCGCATATCAGAGGCAGGATGATTGAATCCTTGTTGTGCAGTAGTCGTCGCAGCAGAATCAGATGGCCGTTGTCCATTGTCTTTCTCGTGAAGATTAGACCCATAAAAAAAACGGCTGCTGTTAATTATGTTCCTGAGGCAGTCTTTTTCAGTGCAGTGCGTGTCTGCCTTTTCCTCTTCAAAAAAGACTGAGTGAAAACTCTTTTCTATATCAACAAACTTAAACGTTTTCGGTTTTCATTTGTTTGATTCCTACCTCCACCCAAAGTCCTAAAAGAGATCAATAATTGAAGGGCAATCCTATATCATCGGAGGCTCCTATCAGTTTCTTTCTTAATTTTTTCAGTAGCCATATAGAACTGAAGAAAGGTCTACATATCTTGCGAGTCCAAGAACAAATGGAACTCAGATCACAATGTAGCCGTTTATATTTAACACTGGATGGTTTGGAGGTTAAAAGCCCCACCCCACCCCTGTTCAGCCCCCGGAACTGCCACCTCCCCAGGGCAAGCAGTGAATTACATGATTTGGGGGGTTAAAATAAAAGAAAGAAGGGGTCTGTTGCAAACCCCTGGCCCTGCAGACCACCACCTCCCTGGGACAAATACAAAGCTTGGGGGGGGACCACCTCATGGAGCCATACATGGCCCCGGGGACCATCACCCCCTAGAGATGGCCCCTGCTATGTCCCGGGGTGCCAATCCCCCAGGGCAAAGCTGTTTGCCCTGACTTGGCAGGAGTTTTGACAGCTCCCGCCAAGTCAGAACATGCTTTCTGGTTCCAGCAAGTGAGAGCTGTTAAACAGCTCTTGCTTGCTGGGAGCACGTTTCCTCAATTTCCCTGTCTGGCCGTAGAGAGGGGAGATGCATGTTTAGCAGCTCCCTGTCTAGGGTCCCTAGGGCCAAAATCAGTCTGGGGTCATGCAGGTCCCCTCCTCCATTTATTGAAGACTGGGCCCCGGGGGGATGACTTCAGCCCAAAGAGAGAGGCAGAGAGGGGGGTGGGGGGAGAGAAGAAAAGGGGGTTCACATTGCATATTTACCCAACGAGGTAGCACTTACTAACTAGTAGAAAGGGCTCCAGCTGGGTAGACATTTTGTGCAAACTGTGGACTCTTGTTGGATAAAGAAGGTGAGCTTCTGTTCTGGCCATGTTGCTCATTTCATAGAAATTAAATCTCAGCAGGAAGCACTAACAAATATAAATATAGTAGGTGCCCCAGTTGAAGCTCCACTTCTGGAAAGGACAAATTATCCCAACGCCTGGGCTTCACGAAGGCGGGGGGTGGGGGGGGTGCACTTATCTGCCTTAAATTCAAACTGCTGACTCTTACATCATACTTCAGTTTGATAAATCATCTTAGTCTCCTCTCCACAAGGAAAGAAAACTCATTTGGAGCTTTGTGTGTAGCTGGCAAGAGGCAGTTCCCAACTATCAGATGTCCAACACCAGTAACAGATATATAAGGAAAATGTTACTTATCTAGTAAGCATCTGTTTGTGGCATGTATTGCTGTAGATTATCATGATCAGCATACCTTTGCCATCTACTGTTGGGTCCTGAAGGCTGCAGGTTGTTTTTGTTCAAAAAAGTCTTCTCAGTCACAAAGTCTTTTGAGTCTCGTCCTCTTCCTAGCAATGTGCATAGTCCTGGACTCCACCTTCAGATTGTTTTCCGGAAGGGGCGTGTGGATGGAGTGTAGTGTAAACAGGTACCAGAGAAATTGACCATGAGTGTAAATGTACATTACAAAAATGAAACAACCACAACTTTCCGGGGAGGCGGGTGGGCGCATGTTAATCTAGAGCATTGCATGCCACAAACAGATCCTTACTGGGTAGGAAACTTTTTACGTTTGATGGTATGTGCGGCTGTAGATACACAAAGTCTGCTTACACTGTAAAGCAGTTCCTCCCAAGAAGTGGTGGCTAACCAGTGGGCATTACAGTAGTTTGGGGAAAAAAAGTATGTAGCACTGCCTGACCTACATTGGCTTACTGGCGTGCTAGAACAGCCACAAAATAATGTTTAGTGAATGTGTGAGATGTTGACCATGCAGCTGCTTTACAAATGTCAGCTATGGGTATGATACCTATAAATGCCATGGATTCAGCTTTTTTACTTGTTGAGTGTGCTCTAGAGGTAACAGGTAGACCTTTTGCATACAAGTTTGTATACATTTAACAATCCATCTTGCTATACTTGATGTAGTAACAGTGTTACCTTTTGGAGGTAGAGAGAAGGCAACAAAGAGTTGTTTTGTCTTCCTAAATGTTTTAGTTCTCTCAATATAGAACATTAGCACTCTTTCCACATCTAACGTGGAGGGCTTTCAGCAACCAAATCCGGTTTTGGAAAGAAAATAGGTAATTCAATAGTCTGGTTGAAATTAAATTGAGTTACTATTTTTGGTAGAAATTTTGGATTGGTGCGAAGAACCACTTTGTCTTTATTTATTTGAAAAAAGGGTTCCTGCAAGGTTAATGCCTGGAGCTCACTTAAACGTCTTATTGAAGTGATTGCAACTAAAAAGGCCACCTTCCCCGAAAGAAGTTGTAAAGGACATGAATGTAGTGGTTCAAAAGGTGATCCCATAAGTCTAGTGAGTACCACATCAAGGATCCAAGAAGGTACTTGAGGCAATCTCAGTTGTATCAACTTAAGCCCTTACATAAAAGCCTTTACGACAGGGATTTTGAAAAGACAAGACCGTTGTCTGTTCTAGAGATCAACAGCGATGGCTGCTAAATGTAACCTTATTGAAGTATATGCTAAGTTAGCCCTATGCAAATGTAGGATATACAAAATAATATTTTGTAGTGACACTTGTAAAAGCGTCTCAATTTTTTGGAGGGACAGTAGTGGACAAGTAATTTTCACTTTGCTGCATAATATGCTCTTGTGGTTGGTCTACATGTTTCTTTAAGAATGTCCATGCATTCTTGTGGTAGATTTTAATATTCAAATTCTCACACTTCGGGAGCCAACCTGCAAGATTCAACTCCTTGGGATTTGGGTGCCTGATTTGGCCTTGGTTACTGAGTGAGAAGGTCCAGGTTGAGGGGAAGCTTCTCATGAAACACATTTGATAGGTCCAATTGATTGGTGAACCATGGTTGTCTTGCCCATGTGGGTGCCACTAATATCAGTGTGAGAGAAGTTTGCCCAAGTTTCCGAACCCTATATGGAAGGAGTGGGAGGTGGAAAAGCATAGACAAGTATTCCTGACCAATTCATCCATACGCAAAAAGAATAGATGATGGACGGAATGCTGAAAAATGCTAATATTCACCCCCAGTCACAAAGATCTGGGTTTAATCCATTTTTTTTTTTTTGCTCAAACCGCACCAACCCAGTTTAGACCCAGCCATATGCAAATCAGTCTCAACCCTGTTCCCCATGGGAACAGTCCAGCCCGAAGTGCCAAGCCAGGTTCTCCCTGAACCAGAAACAACACCCTAGAACCAGTTTCACGGTATTACTATTCATCAGCCAGGCTAGCTTGAATCGAGTGGCACAGTGAGCACAGGACCCACATCTAGGCATACCCTTCCCATTTAGGGTGACAAATGCAAAAATATTGCTGGGCCCACACTGGGTTGGCATGGTGAGGAAGAGAATGAAGGATTAAACCCTGATCTGTGACTGGGGGTGAGTGTTTGAAAAGTTTCAGCACTCTATCCATCATTCTTTTGTGTTGCTGCAATTCATCCACACAGCATTGCCGTGAGACTGATGGTGTCCGAGCCAGAATGCAAAGTTTGGGCATTTTGCTTCTTCCTTTGTTGCGACAAGATCTATCCTCTTTTGGAAGTAGGGTTGCAGGACTCTGGGTTGTATTCCCATCCATGGGCTTGTTGCCGCATTTTGCGGAGGTCAGCAAAATTGTTGTGTGGTCCTGGAAGGTGTTCTGCTAACAGGTAAATGTTGTGTTGAATCGCCCAACGCCAACTTGTCTTTGCAAGACAAGACAACTTTAATGAGTGTCCCCGAGGTTTTTGCAGGTACAAGATGGTTGTCATTTTGTCTGTGTGTATAAGGACTACTTTGTAGAGAAGATGCATCACAAAACCTTTGAGTGCTAGATGAACAGCTAGCAGTTCCAGATAGTAGTTGTTGTGCAGAAGTCACTATGTGTGATCCCAAAGACCCTGTGTTTCCCTGAGTTCTTGGAGGCGAACATCCCCATCCAGTTTGGGAAGAGTCTGTAGTCATAATGACTTGTGGAACAGATTCCAGAAATAGCCTTCCTTTCGAAAGGTTAGTTTTGTTCCACCATTGTAGACAGCGAACGGAGTGGCCGTTTACCAACACTAGATCCTGTAAGTGACCTTGTGTCTGAGACCATTGATGTGATAGACATTCGTGCAATGGGTGCATGTGAAGATGTGAATGTGGCACTCGTGTAATGCAAGAGGCCATCATTCCAAGAAGTTTCATGATTAATTTCACTGTGATCAATATATTGGGACGAAAGTGAAGAAGATGTGCTTGAAAGTTCTGCACTCTGTGCATTTGGGTACCAGGCTGTACCTGAAGTCGGATGAGCTGGGATTTCTGAAAGTTGACTCTGAACCATAACTGTGAAGTAAATCTATTGTGGTTTGAATTTGGGTGAGAGACAGATTGTGTAAGCTGTCTTTGATAAGCCAGTCACCTAAGTAAGGTACACATCAACCTTTTGTCTGGGGAGGTGAGCTGCTACCACCAATTAGGCACTTTGTGAATACTCTTGGTGCTGCGGTGACCCCCAAACGGGAGCACTTTGCTGCTTTTGCATGAAAAATCTGAGAAATTTGCGATGAGCTGGGTGAATAGGTATATGGAAAAAGGTGTTTTTTCGGTCTAACACTGCACCTGGTGACCTACAGTTGAACTGTGCTTTGGTGAAGTGTCTATTGCAGGTGTCACAAAAGCAGGATTTAATTAATCAGCACTGCCCCCCACACCCCCCCAAAACTTGTGAACCACAGGAGGTTAGCTCACAGCTCAATGCCTGACAATGGGCTATAATGGCATCAAGCGATGCTCTACTCACACTGGAGCAAGCACAATCTCAAGTAGCAACACTCAACTATGTTTTAAAATTAGCTCCTATGGAGTGCGAATCAAAATGATTGGACAATGTATATAATCACTTGACAGATACTTAGTGACATCAGAAAAGTTTTTTTTTTTCCTTTTTTTAACATAGTGTATCTATTTTTTATTATGGTTTTAAGTAACTAAACATTAAATAATCTTCTAGCACTGATAGGAAGTTGCCCTGATGTAGCAAGTTGCCCTGAGTAGATCCAACAGATCATTTCCACATGATATGATGTGATGGTTTAGGGGTCCGAGATCCAGAATGGGTCTTAATAAGCCTTTCTTCTTTGGGATGAGAAAGTAAAAGGAATACACTCCTGTTCCTTGATGCTGAACAGGTCCTGGTTCTGTTACTCCCTTTGCAAGTAGACATTTTACTTACTGTCAGTGATGGGATCCTATGAGAGCTTGTGAGTGTGGGGTGAATTACTTGGGGGCGTGGAACTGAGCTCCGGGCAGTAACCATGTTGGATAATATCCAACACCCATTGATCTGTAGTGATGTGTTGCCAGCTCTGGCAAAAGAACGGACGGTGCCCTCCTACAGGTGTCTGATGTTCGGAGGGAAGCTGGAGTAAGTGACTGTTTGGAGGTAGTTGTAGAGGTTTGTTTGGGGGGTTGGGGGTTATTTACCTCTGTAATTACTTCCTCTAGAGGACGCTCCATAGAATCCTCTGTGTGAGGATGTATGTGCTGGCCCTTATTATATGCTGAGGATGTTTCAGCTGAAGGGGTTTGAGGCTACCTTATATTGGGGCCTACAAAAAGTGCTGAGTGCTAGGAAGCTGAAGCGCACCCATGGATTTGGCCACCTTGTTGTCTTTTTTCATCTTCTATAAGGGCTGGTCTACTTGAGGGGCAAATAGATGTACTTCATCAAAAGGGGCAGTTAGGATTGTTTGTTGCACCTCTTGTTTAAAGCCAGATGTGCAACCATGCACATCTATGTAGAAGGACACCAGTATTGATACCTCTGGCAGCAGCATCAGATGAATCCAGGGCACTGCGTGTTGAAATATTCTAAATGAGTTGTCCCTCATTAACAATTTCTTGTCCCCCTTTCTTATGTTCTGGGAGGTATCGGAGTAACTGTTCCATTTCGTTCCAATGCTCTCTATTTTATCTTGCTAGGAGTCCCTGCGCGTTGGCAATGTGCCAGTGATTTAGTGCTTGTGCTGTGACACGCTTTCCAGAAGCACCAATAAGGTTACTCTCCTTATCAGCAGGTGGTTCATCTTGCACTGCTTGTGAGTTAACTCTTTCTAGCGTTAGTCACTACCAAAGAGTCTACTCGAATCGGACTCCTGATTTATATAGAGTGAGGGAGAGGCCTTATATTTCTTCTCCACTCCAGGAGTAAAAACTGGAGGTCTAGCTGGGACTTGAAAAATGTCATCCGCATGCAATAAGGTCCCTTTAAACATTAGGAGCTAGCGAGGGGATGTGTGAAGCCGCTAACGTTTCAAAAAGAAAATCATCCTCTATAGGGTCATTATGGAGGGGTACTTGATGGAAAGCACCTGCCCTCCCTATTAGCTCTTGCAAAAAAGTAGTGTTAGGCGGCGACGGTCTAATTGGATAAGCCTCTATATCTGTTTCTGTATAAGTATCTACATCATACTGACATCAAGGGTCTATGTCAGTATGTAACTGTTCCATGCCAACTCTTGTATCTTTTGGAAGATGGAGGGAATGAGGTGATCCTTGTGGTGAAATATCCAAGTTGCCACTCAGTGTTGAGGAGAGAGTGTGAATGTGCTGGATAGGGAGGTGGCTGAGCCTTTTGTAAGTCTTTATCCATTCTCCTTTGACTGGAGGTGTAGCTTGATCTAAAGCCTCCTCAAACATGAGCAGTCCCTTGCAAGAGGTGGAGCTAATAGTCTTTACCAACACCCTCCCCGTTTTTGGCTGAATATGAAGCTTTGAAGCTGTTGCTTTTTTTGTGTAGAATTGGCTCCAGTAGTGATATTGATTCTGAATTTTTTTTGCATTTGAGTTTTATCAGTACCGCAGTAGGTTTGGTTTTCGATGTCAGAGCTGAGGTTGGTGATTCTTTTGGTGCTAAGGGAGACTGTGCCAAATGGGAAGTGGAAGCTTTCCGTGCCTGAACCAAAGCTGTTCGTCTTGGTGTAGGAGCGGATACTTTTGGCTTAGGTTTCAGTTCCGAGCCTGAGGTAAGGACGCCCAAAAACAGTTTAATGACTGAAATGGCTTGAATGCAGTGGCGGATTGATCGTTTTCGCTTCTGAAGTGGCATTTTTTTTTTTTTGGGTGGAGCAGGGAATGATTTACTCATGTTATGTTGCCCTGGAAGAATGTCCAGCATCTCGAGCATCACTTCGGCTTCAGAGTCTGAGCCTTGCATGGAGAATGCCTACTCCTCTGCAGCTGAGGCCTCCTACATCTCCTGCAACTACTGTGTCCGACATGGTGTCCTCGATATCGAAAATGTTGGGCGTGTCTTACGTCTCCTGCCTCTGCATTTCTCATCGACAAGCTCTTCTGTTGCGCAGTCTTCTTTGACCTGAAGGACTGGCAGGCCTCAATCTTCCTCCCGTTATCCAGCAGCAAGCAGAGGGTACAGACGTGTTGGTCGGTCTGAGGAAATTTAGAATGGCACTTCAGACAGAAACGGAAAGGCATCCGTTCATTCAGTCTTTCATTCTCAGATGTGTAATACGAAGAAAATGGCTGCCAACAAGACGCAGCCAAGAGGGCCTTTATCAGAAGGTTTGATTAAACAGATTTCTTCGATCCTGTAGCAAAAAGGGACAAAGATAACGCGATCTGAAACACTACCAAGTAACTTTACAGTCTCTAACTGGAGCTCCAAAGAAACACGACCAGAACCAAGAGCAGAAGAAAACAATGTGAAGATGGAGTCCAGGACCATGGGCATTGCCAGCAAGAGGAATCACCTTACCTCGTGACTCAAAAGACTTTTTGAACAAAAACAACTTGCAACCTTCCGAACACAAGACTAGATGGCTGAAGTATGCAGATCATGTGTTTCTACAGCCACACATGCCATCAAACATGGCAGTTTCTATGACTGACATTTAAGTCACCCCATTATTTGCACTTCCCCATCAAAAGTCAACACAACTCGATGAAGTGTCTCCCTCTAGCAGGCCCTAACAAAAGATCACCATTTAAAGACCATTAAGGTGCTTTGTTAAAAACTGATGTTTTAAAGCATCAGATGTATAACTGGTCAAATGTCCGAGAACAAATGACTTTTGAACATGTTGACAGTGAACTTCGTGGAGTGGTATCCCAATAATATAGCAGAAGCTAATGGTGCTGTATATCTAAAAATGTAGACATTCAAGCAAATCACAGGGAGATAACTGTTTTAAGCTCATTTGTTCACTTGCAGGAAATATGATGGACAACTCCACAAGATGAGAGGATTTCTATCTTTAGTTAAGACTTCAATTGCAAGACAATTACAGTTTTCAAGGTTTTCCTTAACTCTGGCAATAAGGCCATGGTTGCAGCACCAATGGATTATGATTGCTTGCCAACAACGCTCCAGAACACAACAAATTTTTACTCCAACTCTAAAATGGCGGCTACCACTTGCAAACGTTGTCAAGACTTGTGGCTTCATGGAACATTTCAGTTTCTTGGTCTGTAGTTTGCCATTTCACGTAGTGTATCCAGTGAAGACTCTCTCCAACCATCACCAACACTATGTGCACACTGCCAGCCTTTCCTTCCTCCAAATATGCATTCCACCTGATAATTCAAAGTATGATGCTTCTCAAACTCTGATAAGTGAGTGCTGCCCACATACAATAGTGTGTGAAAAATCACAGGAGCTTGCTGGTCAGACAGACGGGATGCCAGTTACAAATGTGTTATAATGATGCAGCTAGCTTTAAAACTGGTACAGCCCAGCTGAGGAAGTCACTGGAATGCCATCAAGGTGGAAGTTATGTGGTCCTATTTCTTCAGATCCTTAATGATGCATTCTATAGTGTGTAGGACGCTCTTAAGGGAGGCCATTGCTGAGTCTGGGATGTCATGCAGCAGAAGGTACCACCATCTAAATTCTTGAGAGCTTGAAAAGCAGTGCTGAAAGTAAACCTTTAAAGTTTAATCATTGAGGTACCAATAGATTTTGATGCGATTATTGGAAAATAGATTTTCAAGAGGCTCCACATAGAGGTTGAAGATTGATCCTTAGGTTCTACTTAGTTTGCAGTCGATTTTTAAATTAGCATTCAGTTGAGGTCTGCCTGTATAATCTGATCATGGGACCCTTTGTTCATATATGACTGGATCAGTTGTTAAGATCCAATAAAGCCCTCACTACTGGCTGGTGAATCTGTTTGCTACGTTGCAACTTTATCAGCATTGTATACCATTTAGATACATTGATGTAACTATCACATCTGCCTTAGTGGTGCTGTTAGGGACCAAATGCTTGCATGACATGTTTGCAGACAGAGAAGCCCTACTTTGGTGCTCATCACCAAATACAGGTGTTGGCGTCTTCTTGGTCATCTAGTTTGAGCCTCATTAGCACTCTTTATATCACAGTACTTCTAAACGTTACTGATTATTCAATTAAACTTGTGAATAATTAATTCAACTTGAGACTGTTAAAAGCATTACCATTGTGGGGAGGATGGGAAGAGTGAAGCCTAGTCGTGCAATGTGGTGGTTCTCTAAGCAGGCTACGCAAGTGCAGGCCCCGATCGTCAGTTAAATGCAGTGGTATCTTGCAGAATTTCACCTTTTAGAGTAGGCAAGTGCCTTTGGTGTACAGATATACGAGATGGACCAAGGAAGGGAGTGAAACTGCAGAGTCTTCAGCAAGATGTGAGACCGCACTCAAGTGCCACTACAACGATCAATGCAGACATCTACACCTCTTAAATTGCCAGCCGAAGAAAGAAAGACAACGGAATCGGAGTCTTACCTGGCTCTCCAAGCAACAAATGGGACTGCTGGTGCTACTGGGGACTTGAACGCTGGTAAACTGCTCCATATCTAGATTAGGATGGACGTTACCAGTATTGACAGAGTGAACGGTTGAGCCTGCAAAACATTCATGACGTCATGCTTCCTCCAAGGCAGCAGTCATTTACATAGTGTGCCATTTATTTGTACAGGCGCCTCCTGCTGGCCTATTATTTTTTATTATACCTCCCATTTGACTGTCTGATCTAGTCTACTCGGAATTACTTATAGTGGGACACAACTTGCACCCTGCAAGAATACCAACTAAATACTGGTGTTTTGCTGGCGATGCTATTTATTTCTTTGCAACGACCATTTTGAGAACCATTCCGTAAGAAGAGCTGAGCACATTAGGACTACATCTATTTGATTATTGCCTGGAGTAAAGCTCTTGACAACTTTTTAATTTATTTTGTTTATTTATTTATTTTTTAAAGAGGCAGCTAGCAAAAGTAAAAGAAAGAGCTAGCAAAGGGTGTGGGGGCTCCGTGATCGGTATTATCACACTGGAAAGCATTATGGCTCAATTAATAAACATCACAACATCAATGATTGCTGTGGAATCCTCCACATTCAACAATGCTTAAGACAGATATATAAAACAGATAAGAAACATCAGATTCTTTGACCTCCTCGACTGAAGGCTCAGACATGACCGTCTTCCTCACGTCTCATCTGCTGGGAACAAACATCAGACCCCCACTGGGACAGCGTATCAGAAACAAATCAAAAACACCCGTCTTGTTCATGCACTTGCCAGATTTAGTTTAGGAGCTACTTTTATCACCATAGTTCGACAGCTATATCAGCATCCTACAGTGAAGGTCTACTGCAGCAGGCTACTGTGGGACACCATCGTAACTGATAGAGGCACACTTTAAGGATGCCCTTTGCCCTCATTTTTATCCGATTGTTCGTGGAGCCACTAGCGATAGCCATAAGTATGTTGGATACAATCAAAAGACTCCAGACGCAGATAGGGGAATGCAAACTGCAATATTACATGGATGATATATTAAAAACTGTTGACCACTGCCAGTTTCACAGACCCAAAAAAAAAAAAAACACATCTACTGGTCTAAAACAAATGAGGCATTACAAAAGACTTCCCACATAACTGCATAAGTACTGACAGGAGTACCATTTCAATGGGTCCAAAATGAGCAGAAATATCCAGCAGAGTCAGAAGACAATTAGCAGGTATTATGGAAGGAAATATCCTTCATCTCATAGAGAAGGATTTTGCCAAATGGGAAAAAGTGCAGCTCTTGCATTGGGGCATAACTGAAAAGATCAAGTTGGTGATAGCACCAAGATTCAATTACATGCTTGGAAAGTTACCAATGAAAATTCCACTCAAGCGCCTCCGATTTTCTTTTGATACCCTGATGAACAAGTTACTTACTTTCAGTAACAATTTATCTGGTAGAGACATATTCTAGTTGCAGATTCCTTACCTTAGAATTTCCCCCAGGCGTCAGACTGGATTCAGAGATTTTTCCTCAAACAGTAACCTTGTGTGCAGTCAGTTGGCGCCATGGTCACCGTAATGACGTCAGGGTCATACATAGGCACCGCCTCGGCGCAGTACTGTCAGTTTCTTTTCACGACTTTCCATGCCAAAGCACAGAGCCATGAAGAACACTGGTAAGGCCCTGAATGGGGAATACCTGGCCCTAGAAATCAGTTTGTAAGTGGGGGAGGATGGATGGGTCGGTAAGGAATCTGCAACTAGAATGTCTCTACCAGATAGTTACCAAAAGTAACTTGTTTATCTGATAGAGACTTATAGTTGCAGATTCCTAACCTTAGAATAATACCCAAGCAATACCATCCTCGGTGGTGGGCTGCGAACCAAGATCATCCTATAAGTCCTGCAGGACCAAACGACCACAAAGTTGCCGTCTCTGCGAACCAGACTGTCCAGGCAGTAATGCTTTGTAAACTTGTGCAGGGATGCGCACGTTGCTGCCTGGCATCTATCCAGAACAGGTACTCCGCATACTAATGCTGTGGTAGCAGCAGTTGCTCTGGTGGAGTGAGGACGCAATCCCTCGGGGGGGGGGCTGGGGAGAGGGAGCGGAGGTTGCTTCTTTGCCAACGTGCAGCACATTTTGATGCAAGGTAGTACCCATATTGAAATGGTTCACATTTGCACCGCCTTCCCTTTCTTCGCACCCACATATCCAACAAAGAGTTGATCGTCCACCTGGAAATCTCTGTTACGATTGAGGTAGAACACCAACACTCTTTGGAGCCAGACGGTGGAGTCTCTCCTCTTCATTAGAAGGATGTGGAGGTGCATAAAAAGTAGGCAAAGTGATGGACTGGCCTACATGAAAAGGTGTAGCTACTTTGGGAAGGAAGGAGGCCCTCGTATTTAGCACCAGTTTGTCATGGAGAACAGAAAGAGCCTGAAGCTCACTCATTCTGCGAGCAGAGGTGATGGCAACAAGAAATGCAGTTTTGAGAGTAAGGAACCTCAAAGGACAATTGTGTAACGGCTCAAAAGAAGAACACATCAAGTAAGGAAAAGATTGAGGTCCTACTAAGGCATGATAAACGGAGTGGGAGGAAACAAATGGGTAAGTCCCATAAGGAATCTAGCAACAATAGACTTAAAAAGGGAAGGCTGGTCTGGCAAACTAAATAAAGCTGAGATAGCCAATAAGTAACCTTGAAGGATGCCCAAAGCAGAGGCCTGCAGGACTAAAGAAAGGATGAACAAAAGAACCTCAGACATAGGGCAGAGGGGATCAATGGACTTGTTAGCACAACATGCCACAAATTTATGCCAATGACAGGTGTATACCATTTTGTTGGAGGGACGGCTGGCTACTAAGATAACACCAGAGACTTTGGGCATAAGGTCAGAAGCTGTCAACTGCCGCTGCTCAATCTCCATGCATAAAGGCAAAGATTGGATAGGTTTGGGTGAAGTACCGTCCCCTGTGACTGCGACAGAAGATCCTCTAGAATGGGCAGTCTAACTGGAGGATCTGTGGCCATGCTCAGTAGCTCTGGATACCATACTCTCCGTGCCCAGTCCGGAGACTTGGGCCCAGTCGTTCTTTATCTTCAGAATTCTGGACTGAGCTGGTATAGGTGGGAACACGTAAAGGAGGCATGAGTTCCACTCAAGACTAAACGTGTCGCCTTGAAACCTCTAGCGCACAAAACAGCTTCTCTGCAGAGGCAAACAGATCTATCCAAGGTTCTCCCCACTGCTGAAAGAGGCCTTGCACCACCTCCAGACAGACACCATTCGTGATCAACTATGCATCGACGGCTGAATCCGTCTGCTTTGACGTTCAGAGAGCCTGCCAGATGTTGAACCACCAGGGTATTGCCCCGATGTGCCAGCCATATCCAGAGGCACAGAGCCTCTTGACAAAGGGTCCAGGACCCTTCTACGCCCTGTTTTTTGCAGTACCACATGGTGGTAGTGTTGTCCGTGAACACCTGCATCACTTTCCCTTGGAGAGCGAAAGGAATGCTTTCAATGCAAGCCTTATCGCCCAGAACTCCAGAAGATTGATGTGGAGTCCAGACTCCGCCGGAGACCAGAGATCTCGGATCTCTGCCTCTCCCATGTGGCCGCCCCATCCTAGGAGTGACACTACTGTCAGATCTGGTTGGGGAAGGGAGGGAAATCTGCCACTGACCCAATCCTGATTTGAAAGCAATCACTGCAGATCTTTTGCAGTCCCCTCTGAGATCTGGACCCTGCCAAAGAGATTCCCCTGATGGTGCTCCCACTGGCAGGATGCAGGAGGCCATGAAGCCCAGCAGCCTCAGAGTCAATCTCAATGAAACCCAGGATAGCGGCTGAAACATCAGAATCATAGCCTGAATATCCTGGACTCGCTTTTCAGGAGGATAGGCCCAAGACTGCACTGTGTCCAGAACAGCTCAGATGAAAGGGAGCGTTAGAGAGGGAGTCAGGTGTGACTTTGGCAAGTTTATAGTAAACCTTAGTGTGCAGAAGGTGTACTGTAGTCTGAAGGTGGGAGACTACTTTCTGGGGCATGTCCTCCTTCAACAGCCAGTCATCAAGGTAGAAAAAGTCTTAAAAACCTTACCTGCGCAGTTGAGCTGCAACCACCGCCATCACTTTCATGAACACCCGAGGGGCGCTGGTAAGGCCGAATGGGAGCAGTTGAACACGCTCATGGTCTACCACGAATCGCAAGCAGCGCCTGTGAGCAGGCAAGACGGGGACATGGAAATAAGCGTCCTGCAAGTCCAATGCTACCATCCAGTCTCCGGAGTCCAAGCCAGGTGATGGTAAATCCTGCCGCCAACTGGCCTGAGATGGGGGAAACGAACTATGAAAGCTTGGAGGCTGCAGCAGGGATGGGGGTGGACTGGGCAGACCTCAGATACCCTGTCTCACGAGCCCGTGAGATTCCCCAGCCACGTAGGGGCTGGGAATTGTGGATGGCACGGTGGCTGGGAAAGGGATATGGCAGGAAGCCCCTTCCAAGGCCACGAAAGGAACAAATGGTGGACTATTGGGGACGAGGGGTAGTCGAAAGGCCGAGGAACCAACCCGTCGCCCAGGACTCCTTGAACCCATCAGGCACCAAGTCCGCTTCATCTCCTGAAGAGACAGGTGCCATCAAAGGGCATGTCCATAAGGGTCTTTTGGACATTTCTCCCCCCCCCCCCCCCCCCCAAAAACAGATGTCACTGTCCACGCAACAATCTACCCAGAGAGTCTGTTGTGTCCAGCCCACATTGATGAGTGAACTTCCCTGCATCTCTCCATACAGCAACAGCTCAGGAGATGATAGCCCGGGCCTCCTCGGGGATCTGCAATAAACTTGGGCGACCATATCCCACGACGAGTGGGTATAACGGCCTAAAAGGCATAGTGTTCACTGACCGCAGCACCAGACTGTAGGAAAAAACATGTCTTCCCAATTTGGTCCAGCCTCTTTGACTCCCTATCTGGGGGAACTTAAAGGAATGCCCCAGATGATGGGAATGCCTGGATAACAAGGCTCTCAAGCGTGGGGTGTTGGGACAGGAATTTAGGGTCGTTTGGAGCGGGTCGATGGCGAGTGATTGTCCTATTCATAGGAGCCCCAGTTCTGGGTCTGGACCAAGTACCCAGAAGGACATCAGTGAGGGCTTCATTGTAAGGAAGGAGAGTCTCCTAAGAGGAAGCCCCAGCCTGAAGCACCTCCGTCAGGAGAGGCTCCTAAGAGGGAGCCCCAGCCTGAAGCACCTCAGTCAGGAGATTAGTCCTGAACGCTACAGTGGGCAGTTTGAGGTCATGGACCTCAGCCACCCTACTGACCACCATGAAGTCAGAGGCTCCCTCAGCCGTAGCCATAGTGGGATGAGAAAGCATGCCAACATCTGGAGAAGTATCCAAACCACTGGCCTCGCCCAATTCCTGTGCCCAGTCCAATTTCGGGTTGTCCAGCTGGTATTCATAAGGGTCCAGCAACCTCTTTAATTCTGCCTTGTATTCGTACCCATAGAAAAAAGGGTCTGAATCTGACCTGCGGTGATTAGGCCCCATCGAAGTCAGAAGCAGCGTCAGTCGATGTAATTCCTGCTAGTCAGGGATCAGGATTGGGGCAAAGTCGATCATGGGCACAAGCGACATAAGGAGCGTTGACTACCTAGCCAGCGCAGGTCGCAATGGTACAACTGGCGTCGGCACAGATCTTGTAGCAGATCTGGAGGGTCCCTCAGAGGCCGAAGCTGCCGACACAGAACCCAAAGTCTCCCCATCCAAGCCACCAGGCCCAAAAGGCACTCCGAGAAGGGGGGAGGGGGTGTGGGAGAGGGGTAGAGTCCAGACTGCCCAAATATGAGACACCTGGCCTCATAAAATTATTTTAATTGGGCAGGGGTCATTCCGTCCGACTCCCAGAAACTCAGGGAGGTGCAGAGCATAGAAGAAGTAGGCTCTGTGGACAGAGGCCTCCCGTGTCGCATCAGCCGAGCGATGGGGTGAAGTCGAAGAATGCCTAGCCTTCTTCTACTACTTCTTACCCAAGTAACCTGAAGACTTGGAGGACAACGAGTGGTGAGGACTCTGCAAGTGGTCCGGAGACCTTCCTCCTGAGAGAGAGCGATGCGGAGCTAGGGTTGGGCCGCGATGAGCTTTAGGGACCGCTCCGTCAAAGCCTTCGGGTGCATGGCCTGGCACTCTGAGCACGACTTCTGGTCGTGGTTGCACTCTAAACACCACAGACAGTGCGGATCCGTCACCAATATCATGTGGTGACAGTCCTCGCATTGTTTGAAACCGGTCTTCACGGACATCCGATGCAAAAAAACTCGACAAAAGTGTTGAAATTCGTAAAAAAACAACCAGGGTAAATCTTTCGGGATCAGCGTGTGGAAGAGAACTGACTGACGTTACTGCACCGAGGTGGCACCTACGCACAACCCCGAAGTCATCACAGTGACCACGACAAACGCAAAGTTATCCGATGCCATCTCACAGTGCGCAAGGGTACTGCTTAAGAAAAAACTCCGGATCCAGCCTAACTCCTGGGGGAAATTCTAAGGTAAGGAATCTGCAACTAGAAGTCTCTATCAGATAAAGCATTACAAATGGGGCTACGCACCAGAGACAGAAGAGGTCTACACTTTATGTGGCTACCACGTCTGGAGGCCTGAGATTGTCTAACATGGTAACAATCTAGAGCCTGCAAATGTTCTCAAATAGTTTATCATCTCAGTCCTAACCTGGAAACCACAAACTGGGTGTCACTGGAGCAACATCTCCAATGTGAATGATCCGCCAACCTCTACATGCAAATTAAACAAACCAGAGATGCTAACATGTAATACTCTCAGAAATGTACGTGTAAATCAGTGCATAAAAAACTCTGGGTATGCAAGAGGGAAGTGTGAGTGTGGAAACATAAGTTATTTGAAAATGTCGTAAAATGAAGGCATTACAAAAAAAGAATATATAAGCCCTGTCATTTTCTAATGGAAGTGCATTATTCCAAACAGACGTGGCATCTTTTGAAGCATAAATAGCAAACAAAACTGCGAAGGAACTTCTCCTACAAACACATAATAAAGGCTTGAGAGACATGTCTCAAATTCAGCTATTTCAAGATCTTGCAAGAGTGCCACTGGTCCCCCTATAAATTGTGCAGAGCCAAAGTGATGCCCTCATCGAACTGCTGAACAGGTCAACAAATAGGAGGCGATATAGTCCACCTACTGTGGAGATGTATAGTAGTACAAACGTACAGGTCCCACATTTGGTCCTCTATAAATTTGAAGAGTAACCTATAACTCCTCCCCTCACTGGAGCTGGCTATTCTCCTTACAGCAAACACACCAGCCATGAGGAATTACAAGAAATGTGGTTCGACACATTCTTGGCAGTTGCATGAATATATATCCTCGACAAATGAAACTAGTATCATCACTCACATACAGAAATGGCAACTCATGAAAAACTGATATAAACCTAATTATCAACTCCATATTTTCGAGTACATCTGGGGACCATATTCTAGGCAGTGAAAATGAATGGATACGTTTAGTATTTGGAGATGTCTATCATAAGACTTTCAGCCTCCCTCTCCCCTTACAATTTCATCCCGTTTTTACATTCCTTTTTTTCCTCTAGTTAAATGCTACATACAGCTTTTTCCGGTACCGTACTAGCGTAGTGACTGCTAGAGTCTTGGGCCTCCTCGTTTTAACGACGGAAAACGTGACTAGGTCTCCACTGACGGCGGTTATACTAGTAACAAGGACAGCCCTTGAGTCACAAGCATCACCAAATCAAAAGAAATAGCATACACCATGCCAATATACATGTTAGGTACGGACGGGAAGAACTAACACGGCTTCACGATCAACACTACCTCAAAAGTCGTCATCTTAAATTGGGAGATAAAACAGAGTATATGTATTACTTTATGGTATACCATATCAAGATACAGGTACCGAGCAATAAACAAAACACTCCCACCCCCATCTCGAACCGGGGGGGGGGGGGGGGGGGGGGGGGGGGGGGTAACATTTCCTTCAATATAGTTACACACAAACCATCTCTCAAATATTGAACAAATTCTTTACTACTCTTACTCAAATACGAGCAACACATCCACGATCAAATGACCATTTGTGAAAGTTGATCAATGGCTTGCCTAGATCAAAGAGGGTACGGATAGAGAATGCGCTCCAATTCCACAGCGCTAAGCAACTGCAAAATAACATAGCATACATAATTGCAATATTATCTGCAGAAAACGGTATCCAAATGGCTTCCCGAAGAACCGCTTTACACCAATACACCATGAACAATACGATAAAATTCATAATTTAAATGATTCTGCGAGTACAAGCTGGAAAAACAACAAACTGCTTAAGCACATTTTATTTTTCACCAAGTTACCGAATTACAAGTGAAACCCCTTAACACACTCTCTCTCGCATTTCCCAAAACCACAGCAGCCAGATGGTTTGAAGATTTAACAGCGCCAAGGCACGCGCAAACACGAAGACACACTTTGCAAAAAAACCTCTTTCTGCTGCAAACAGAAAAATGTAATGTATCATAACGCCCCCGCCCCCTCGGGCGCTGGTCGTGGTTCCAGCCGAAAAGCTGTTAAGTAAAGCCAATAAAAGCAATCAATGGCCTACAAATTAAATAAACTGCTGCAAAAGCCGCCGCTATGAACAAGGCATGTAGATTTTTTAGCCTTCACATCAATATCAGGAGTAAGAAAAACATCCGAGGGAACAAACCCATCAATGTAAAGAAATGACTAAAAACAAAATAATCTTCAATCTTTTTGGCTAACCGGTGTCACACCTGTACCGGGAGCCGTTTCTCATGGCCGTAGACCCATAAATCAAAGGGAAGCGGAGCGCCTTGCAGCCCACAACGAGCACACATTTATCAGAAAAGCATTATAAAAAGAAGCCGAATATGTGACATAATGAACCCGGGTGAACCAATGAGCCTCGTGCGTGGCCGTACGCGGCCGTTCAGGCGAGACTGTCATCCATTCATCATAGGCCCTGCCAGGCTGCCCGCCTCCATAAATCAAGCCCAGAAACAATGCAATCATTTCACTGGGCACAAAGGTCACGCCACGCGTACATCCAGCCGTGATGGGCTCCGAATGACGGCTATTTAGAGGTAGCGCAAGGGCGCAGGCCGGCACTAAACACCGGACAACACATTTTGATGAACGAAGACAATCCACAGCAACCCCACAAGGGTCGCCCGACACTAGATTTCAGGCGAATACTCAGCTAGATGAACATACACTAGCCGCTCTAAAACGGGCATTTAACTGAAAGCAACATCCAATTCCAATCTCGTACGGACAGCTCCAAGACAGGTTTATGATGAAGGAAGCCTGGCATCTTCAAAGCGATGCACACAAACTCATCAAACTCTGGACACCAGACCTGAAGAACACTGCCTCCAGTCTTGCTTCTGCAAGGCAACCACAAGCTTGCCAGCAGCTGGCCGCGGAAAGATGGTCTACAGCCTTCCACCCAAGACCAACCTTCATTTTACGAGACACGCTCGGCAACAGCAAGGCTCGAGTGCACCTGAGGGTCTTCCTGTTAGAAGGGTTCCAAACCAAAGCAAGGACACACTTCACAAGGCAACGCTGCTACGGCAATTCTAATACGTGGGGAGCTTGAACATTTGTAGTAGGGTATAGGTCAGCCCTGGAGAAGAGCTGAAGGTTACTGATATCGTTACAATCCAGGCCCTACCTCTATAAATACAAGAGGACTTGACCCAGACAGTTACAGCACATGCAAAACAAGAATATTCAAGTCAAATAACAGTGACAACTAAAAATGCCAACATTTTATTCGGCGCCACAAAGTCCTCTATAAGACACCAATCGCTGCGGAGCTCCAAAGCTGCACAAACATGTAAACCACTCCACACACACATTAAATATGGGGAATTAAGAACACAAGTCACAAATACATTAAGAGCCATAATCATGTTCTAACTCTTTGGTGAATGCTATCGACTCTAGTGGTAAGGTAAAAGGTATGGGCCTAAGAACTCAAGTCAATGACTGACCACCAACCCGTCGACCTAAGCGTTACTACATCCCCCCCGACCCTCCTCCGCTGGAACAACATAACCAACACAGAGACCATCGACATCATGGCAACCATCCACTCTGGAGCGCCCACAGACACCTGCCCTGACCACAACTTTAAAGCCAGCAACATCGCACCCAAACTCCAGCATACCATCAAACAGTCCTTTGAGACTGCTACCTTCCCAGAGAGTTGGAAACACGCAGAGATCAAACCTCTACTGAAGAAACCCACCACCGACCCGACATAACTCAAGAACTACCGGCCCATCTCCCTGTTCCCCTTTCCAGCCAAAGTCATTGAGAAGGCAGGCAACAAACAACTCACCACCTTCCTGAAAACCAACAACATCCTGGACCCCTATCAGTCAGGGCCAGAAGTAACCATAACACCGAGACTGCCCTCCTCGCCGCCACAGACAACATCCGCACCCTCCTCGACCAAGGCGAGATCAGGGCCCTCATCCTCCTGGACCTTTCTGCTGCCTTCGACAGTGTCAAGCGACACAACGCACCCGCATACATGACGCAGGCATCAAGACTCCACTGCAATGGCTCTCCTTGTTCCTCAACGGCAGAACAGGTCAGACTCACTCTCTCTTTCTCTCTCCCTCCCTCCCTGCCCACGCCCCATGGCCTCCCCCTCCCCCAAATCGCTCCCTCTCGGAAGCCACCAAGATCAGCTGCAGCGTCCCCCAAGGATCCTCCCTGAGCCCCACCCATTTCCACCTCTACATGACCCCACTAGCCGCCTTAGTCAGAAGCCATGCACTCAACATAGTCTCCTACGCAGACAACACCCAACTGATAGTCTCCCTCACCAACAACCCGACCACCACCAAAAACAATTTGCCACAAAGACATGAAAGCAGTCACCACCTGGATGAAAGATAGTTGCCTCAAACTGAACTCTGACAAAACAGAAGTCATCATCCCCGACTCCAAACTGTCTGCCTGGAATGAGTCCTGGTGGTCCTCCGCACTCAGAAACGCCCCCACCAACCACACCCGCAACCTAGGCGTCATTTTAGCGTCATCACCCCCCCCACCTTTCCTTCCCCAGCACCTTGAGACCCTCACGGGTGAATAGCCACACTCTACAAATCCCTGATTGAACATTCACCAACCCTCCAATTTATCCACAACCTGGTACCAGGAACAGCATTTGCTATTAACAAAGACAGTGGGTACACAGAGTGTGATCCTTAGCATCAGCGAAATGATGACGAATCTACAGCTGACTAGCATATTCTTAATGGCAACACAAATTGATGGACAGAGTGCTGAACAAGGCAAATACTAACCCCAGTCCCAGATCTGGGTTTAATCCATCGTTCTTTTGCAAATCAGTCTTGACCCTGTTCCTCATGGGAACAGTCCAGCCGGAACTGCCAAACTAGGTCCTCCCTGGACCGGAAACAAGCATCCTGGAACCGGTTTCAGGGTATCACCCTTCGTCAGCCAGGCTAGCTTGAATCCAGTGGCAGAGTGAGCATGGGACCCACGTCTGGGCATACCCTTCCCACTTAGGGCAACTTTAGCAACACAAAAGGATGATGGACAGAGTGATTAACAATGCAAACACTCAACCCCCAGTTACAGATCTGGGTTTAATCCATCGTTCTTTTGTTCATCATGCCACCCCAATTTGTATCCAGACCTGGCTTGGCAGTGGTGGCTGGACTGTTCCCATGAGGAACAGGGTCAAGACTAATTTGCATAAGGCTGGGTCCAAACTGGTGTGGTGGATTAAACCTAGATCTGTGTGACTGGGGTGAATGTTTGCATTGATCAGCATTCCGTCCATCGTCTGTTCTTATTAATGGCAATCATCCTTTAAAAGGTATACAAATTAAGTCTGCAACACCACACTAGGACGGCCAGAAAGCATTAAACTGGGACATGTTAGCCTAGCTTTACCAGATATGCAACATGACCTAGGAAACAGCTCAATTCAGTAGAAAAAAAAACCTGCATCAGTGAAGGGAGCAGCATGCTCCTCAGGCACCAAAGATGAACTCTTATGGCACAATCAAAAGATCAATCTACAACAGATCGATCGACTAAAGATTGTGGGCATAGAAGGCCCTCAGCAACATTTGGAAAGCCCAAAGGACACAAAAGATAATTGTTTTATTTCTCCACCGGCAATATAAAGTGCCAAAACCGGAGGGATTATCTAACTCAGTCTTCCAGAATGACACAGCAAGAGGCATTAGAAATAAGCAAATCTGTAAATGCAGCCTTTTCAGCATGATTGTGTATGTCTCCCTTGCCATAAAATCCACCATACTCTGCAAAACCTGCAGATGTAGGGGAAAAAATGTTCTCTTTAGAGATACTTAGGAACAACTGCTAAACACTGCACATAGTAAGCAACATAACACCAATCATTTTGTGGTGGGGTTCAATAAATTGTTACAAAAAGTAACAAACTAAAATTATGCTGCATGGATGACTCAATTATGCTGTAAAGAAAATAGGTTATGCAACAAATTCTGTGGCAGTAGAGTAAAAATCTTATAAACTGGACCAAGTGAACTGTAGGATAAGCATGCAGTTGAGAAATTTTTCTATCAAAAGGGAGTGAAACCCCTGAATTTCTAGTGTGATAATGGGGACCAAAGGAGGTGTTAGACCAATTCTGCAACTACAGACTAATGAATGGATGAAGGAGTAGATCAACATATTTGTACTCTATCAGATATACCCACCAACAGCCCGAGAGATTGCACAGTAGAAATCAAAATGCAAATTTGCCACAGGATATTGTTTCAAAAGTCTTGTAACCTATCGCTACAATGTATTTTCCTTCCGCCTCTAGTTTGTTCACATCACACACTTCAGTCAAACACTGCGAAAATAAAAGCTCACCCCAAATGCTGAAAACTGAAAATTGGGTTCTGGAAGCCAGGTCAGGATAAACTCTTGGAAGAAATCCCTATAACCCCAATATCCTTCAGAACATTGGTGTCAAGAAACAACATATACACCAGACGAAATGATTCAGTATTTGCTGGCTGTACTGACCCAAGGTGTGCAAACATGTTTCCACAGAAAGACTTGTCTGTAGAAAGGAAGAGGTTATTTACCCAGTAAGCATCTATGTGGCATGCAGTACTGTAGATTTTAATGCCCTGCATGCTCCTGCCGTCTAGTGTTGGGTTCGGAGTGTTGCAAGTTGTTTTTCTTTGAAAAAGCATTTGAGTCACAGGACCGAGTGACTCCTCCTTGTTGATACTGCGCATGGGCATGGGCATAGACTCCTTTGTTATAGTTTTCCCGCAGGCTGGTGAAAAAAGGGGTGTAGAGGAAGTATAGAAAGAGATTTCCATGCAAATGTATCTACATATGTACAACTATATACAAATATAAAGCAACTGAAACGGCCACAGGTGTCCAGGGAGGATGCATGTGAATCTACAGCACCTCATGCCACAAACATATGCTTACTGAGTAAGTAACATTTTCCGTTCAATGGCATGTGTGGCTGAAAATAAACATGCTCTGCACTGACTTTAAAGCAGTCCCTCCATGAAAGCAGTGGCCAGCCTGTGGGAGTTGCAGTTGACTGGAAACGCATTCTCAGTACTGGTTGGCCTACACTGGCTGGCTGAGGTGCAAATATATCTACACAGTAATGTATGTGGTGTATACCATGCACCTGCTTTACAAATGTTAGCTATGGGTATGTTTCCAAGGAAAGCAGCAGTGGCTCCATTCTTCCTTGAAGAGTGTGCTCTGGGAGTGACAAGAAGTTGTTGTTTTGCTTTAACATAAGTCTGAATACATTCAACTATCCACCTAGCTGTACTGTTTTTGGATATTAGATTGCCTTTATGAGGTAATGAGAACGTTTTTTCTGAACTCTTGTTGTATCAATTAGGAACACTGATGCATGTCTAACATCTGAAGTGTGAAAAACTATTTCAGCAACTGAGCCAGGCTGCAGAAAGAAGACTGGTAACTCAATGAATTAGGATGGAATTGAGAGACGACCTTAGGAGGGAACTTTGAACTGGTGCGAAGAACCACCAGGTCTTTTTGAATCTCAAAGAATGGTTCTTCCAAGGTTAGTGCCTGGAGTTCACTAACGTGCCTGAGATGTGATAGCAACTAAAAAGACCACTTTCCATGAGAGGTACTGAAGGGGACATGAGTGAACCGTCTTGAACTGAGGACACATAAGCCTACTAAAGAAAATATTGAAATTTCATGATGGTGCAGGGGGCATTCTTGGTGAAATGACCCATTTAAGACCTTCCATGAATGCTTTAATTACTGGAATCCAAAAGCGGTATGTGTTGTCTGTTTTGCAAGTATGCAGCAATAGCGGCAAGATGTAAGTGAATGGAAATAAACTAAATTAGCTTTTTGTAAATGAAGCAAGTAACAGAATGTACTGGACAGTAGCTTTGATGGGAATAATATGTTTGGGTTCACAGTAACAAACAAAGCGTTTCCACTTCACAGCTTAACATGCTCTGGTAGCGGATGTACAAGCTTCTCCAAGAATGTCCATGTACTCTGCCGGCAGACCTAGATAACCAAACTATAACTTCAGGAGCCATATTGCAAGGTTGAGAGACTTGGGGCCTGGGTGTCGGACCCGACTTCGGTTTTGAATGAGAAGGTCTGGCCTGTTGGGAAGCTTTTCGTGGAGGATTACTGAGAGATCCAGTAGTGTGGTGAACCAGGGCTGGCGTGCCCATGTTGGAGCTGCAAGGATCATTTTGAGTGAATGTGATGGTGGGGAGTCCATTTCCATATTGTCTGAGAGAGTTGTGACTACTGAAGTGACCTTGTTCCCCATGTCTGAAGATAATATATTGCTGTCTTATTGCCTGTGCAGACTAGGACAACTTTGTGAGAGAGGTGATGAATAAATGCTTTCAGTGCTAGAAATACCACCTAAAGTTCTAGAAAGTTTATGTGTAGCAAGTGATGATGAGAATCCCAATGGCCCTGCATTGAGAGGTCTTGAAGGCAAGCACCTCAGTTTGTGTGTGAGAGGCATCTGTTGAGAGAGTGATCTGATGCACATGGTCCAGGGGGCACATGGGGCAACGGTACTCACAGGTTGCACTGGCATAACTTCTTGACTTTTAATGTCCGACTGGACGTCAGACTCCTGGATGGAAAAGGCCACCTCCTGTTCTGGCTCCTCTCTGAAGATGTCCAGAGTGTTTTCCGGACTCTTGCGCACCATCTCGAGTAGTCAAGCCCTCTATTCCTGAAGCATCTTTTTCAACCGCAAGAGTCGCAGGTGGCTTCTTGATGGTTTGGGAGAGGCACAGGTTACACACCAGACGTTGGTCGCGTGCAGGAATTTGGAGTGGCATGGAGGACAGATTTGAAACAACGGTTGTTCCATTAGCACGGCAAGCTGTTCAGTGCCACGCAGTGAGGTAAGCCCAAAAGGGCTAAGACACCCCAAAGGGTTTAGCCTGTTCCCGAACCGGAGGAATGAGAGGATATGATAAATAGAGAAGTGAAAACAATACTGTTGATTTTAGAAAGAAAAAAAAAAAAAGATTTTGAAACCGGAGCAAAGCGAGAATGGAGAGAATACACACGTTCTAACAAGACGGCAGAGATAAAAATATTAAACAAAGGAGTTGATGGCCATGTGCAGTATCACTGAGGAGCAGGCCTCGAAAAATATTTTTTTTTACTAGACCTGCAGGTCGAGAAGCTTGAATAATCTACTCAACCTAACTGTAGTGTACTTGACCCGGACACGGGTCTCAAATTGTGTGGTCCTAGGCAAATAACGCATTTTACAGTCTCCTTTTTCTGCATGCTCACATACACTAAACGTTTGCCCCATGATAAATCTAGACCACATATAGAATACACATGATCCATGCATGACTTGCCTCTTAGTTTACTAATAGCTTTGCCATCAGGGCAGGAGTGCTATGTTAAAACACTCACTTTTAATAAGTATATTACTAAAGCATGATGTGGTAGTGCACTGCCATTTACAGACAGAAAATTTCCAAGATATGTTCAAAAACCTTCCCACTAACTTGCAGTTTTACTGATAAAACTATATAGTGTATTTTACAATAATCTGTGAAAATTGGGTTGCAGAAAGCATTTATCATCTGCACATCAAGTAAAGTGTTGACATTTTTTTCCATTCTATTTAAATATTTTTTTAATCACACAGAACTAGAAAAAAATGGTCTTTCACAGCTACTGAAATATATTTTGAAATGTTTGTAACGTTGACTTATTTATATAAATGTGTGTTAAGAAAAACCTGCTCCCAAAAACCTTTCATTTCAAATAGGTCAGACAGTTCACCTTACAAAATCCTGGAACTCTTCAGTCACAAGTATTTGCGTTGCAAGAAAACAAACTGACTTTTGACCTCTGTCTCTGAACACAGAGCAAATGTGACAGGAATAAGTTTTAAAGGCATCTTGACTGCTGATTCAGTTTTTGAATTAACAGAACACCTGTTCTCTGTCCCCTTGCCAAAAGGGTTGAGTGGAATCTAAAAATAGCTCGACCTCATAAAACAAAACTTGCCATACTCGAAAATGCAGGAGCATACAGAGCATGTGTATCTACAGCCACACAGCTTATTTTCAACTTGTTCTTACACCAATCACATCGCTTATTATTTGTTTGATAACCTCCTATGTTTCAGTGCTCCTAGTACAATGTTGTACACAAGACAATTTCAAGGAGTTACTTTCAACAAACTACATCTCATTCACAAATGCTCACAATTTGCTTTTGGAAGATGCCTCTGTGTGGCAATCACAAAAAGTAGTAGTTATACCACATCAACATGGTGGGATAGAGATATGACCCTAGCTCTCAACTCATTTGTAACGCTCATCTAGTGTACTAGAATAAAAACAGACAGCACAAAGATAATGGTAATTTCTCCTAAAAGCCTCTATAATGAAGAACAATCTGGTTCGAAATACAAAATCTGCAGATAATTGTAATACATTTCCCCTGGTGTGGAAAATGTGAAATCTGACGAAGAAAATTATTTTCTGCCCAAACATTAGACAATGTGGAAAGTAGCTAGAACACAATTCTGAGAAATTTAGAGATTTCTCTACATCCACTTAACTCTAACCAAGCTTACAAAAGGCATTCAACTCAAACAACCCATAGGAATGATGATCACCAGTCATTATCCTATCCAAGCAAATGAAAGTAAACAAACAGATTTCTTAGCAGAGAAACACCACAGGAACGGGATATAGGATGAATGACTAAATTATCCATGACTCTCCAATCACTGAACTGTACAGCCAGACTCTTCAACACATTCACTATGGTCCGAGAGCACCACCAGACTGTATAAACTTATAAAAGCAGATCATAAAAAAGGTAGAATTGTTAGGCTAATTTTGGCTTATACATTTCCTCCATAAAATTAGATCTAGCAAACTGCACATCTTCACCACCACAACAACGGAGTTTACATTTTATTGGATGATCAAAAAAAAAAAAAAAACAAGGGGGGTGGGGGGATGCGAAAAGTGTCTCACAACGTTCCCTTCCCAGCTCTATCGGCCTAGCCGGACCCCTATTAGCCAGTGGGAAGCTGTCCTAACTGGGAAATCAACTTTATAAATGAGTAAATTAACGGGTCTTCCATATGAACACATGTTTAAATATGTCCTTCAATATTTGAGTAGTTTTTTTTTTTTTTTTTTTTTTTTTTTTTTTTTAAAGCGGCCAATACATTGGCCTGCAGGGCAAATGAAATAAAAGTTCAGTATACATATGCCTAAAATCTTAACCAGTATTGCTCAATTACACTATTTGAGAGCTGGCCCTTTTTTCTGCCCAAGGATAGTTTTGGATACTCAAATATCCCAAACAATTGAGATCTGTCATGGTAGCCGACACGCATATCCTTCCTCTACAGATTTTAGATACCTTGTCAAACACCAAAACCATCAGAAAAGGCAAGCAGCTCATAACTACAGACCTTTTTGCATAATATATGCCACCTCTAAGCAGTTTGCAGGCAAGTGGATAATACTGCACCTTTATACATGCTAAAAGAACATCTCTTTTAGGGAGGTCCACAGCCCATGCTTAGCAGCATCTACTTCCCTCAGGGGAAACCTATCAATAGAGTGGGTATAGTGGCCAACTGGAGATCAGCCCACATCTTTGTCAGACACCAATGTCTGGATTTATATTCCTGCAAAGACGAAATGGATAAAGCCCCTCAACTTGCTTGGACAACTATATTTTCAATGGTTTCTTCTCCTGCCTCTCGCTTCTCTTTTAGAGATAAGCATTACATTCGATTTTAAATTTATGACTATTCATGAGCAGAAAAAACAACAATTATAATCCTAGTACTTCATCACGAGGACCCTCATTAAATCAAACAAATTTCCAGCCTCTCAGACTGCGCTGGAAGAATGGCAGGGGAAGAGCGAGTAAGATGGTCTGTAACTGGCATGTTAAAACAAACTTAATGAAGAGAAGCATGGTCTTTTAGAAAGTCAGAATGTTGAGAGATGACTGTCAATCCCACCACACTTAATGCACCCCCCCCCCCCAAAAAACTAAAATTTACAGGCAGTAGCAAAGCCAGTTTTCCTTGTTATTTGTCCAATCAAACACAGCCTTATATAGGTATTAAAAGACTCTTGATATTCACACATACAACCCCCCGCTAAACTCAAATGTTTACACCCTAGTCTAGATGCTTGGTTTTACAAAACTCGCATGGACTAAGTCACTTGACTTACTTTCTCACCACAAATCAATAAGGTAGCAAAGTGGCCCATGAAAGGAGCAGACAATCTTCACAAACCTTATCAGGCTGAGAAAATGTGCCTGCATTGCATGGAGTCCTCGGATCCCAGAGCTTCACCGTCTGATCCCAACTCCCAGTCACAATGACGTTCACCTCTGGGCAGAACTCCACACAACGGATGGGGGCATCATGCGTGCCAACCACAGCGCCTGCAAAAGAAAATAAAGAAATTAATAGCCAGAGAACCTTGATTCACATATTATTCACTAGTATGAGGAAATGTTGTCCTGCTCCAAAACACACAACACCTTTTGATTCTTGGAGAACGAGGCACAACTATTTGTACCTACAAGAAGCATTCTAAAGCGTTCACAAGGGAGGAAGGAGTTTGACAGGCAAATGTTAATTAAATTAAGTCAAAGTTGTTACAAACACGAGCCAATAACATGCAAAGAATCTATCTGTACCATGGGGAGCAACAGCCACATGTTGGAAAAGGCCATCTTCATCTATTGTGCCAAAGATCACAGGTTGTACTCTTCTCATAAGAACACACTAAAAAACTTAAGACTATCTGCACCACCTTATCACCCATTCCCTACTATACACAGGTCACTTAAGTCTTGGTAACCCTTTCTCTGTGCAGATTACTTGCAGCTAGTAAACAGTCCGCCTTCCTCAATACTCTCACACACAGCACAATCCAAATAGCTGTTGCACCTACTCCAAAAAGCTCTAGAAACCCCGACCTTCCACTACTTTTCACATCCACCACCACAACCATCCAAAAAATAATGCTGTTTTGACCTTTACTCGCAAACCTTGGCAATCTTAGAACTTCCACCCACTTCTCCCCCAACTCAAAAATATCCCTGGGCCTGCTATCAGCCAAGCCAAACTATTAGCTTCTCCTTGCCCCACAGTTCCCACTGGAAAGAACCCAGGACTTCACCTTTAGCCTGACTGAGGGGCACAGTAGCAAGAGCAATGAAAGCACTCTCCCCACACACCTCTGCCATATCCAGCTATTACCAGAAACCCCACCTTAGTCCACAGCCACTAGTATTTCTGCACTGTATCATTCAATCAATATTGTTACTCCCACAAACTGCACCAGACTCCACTATAGCGTCCTACCGTATTCCTCGAGGCGTCAGACACTTCTAAGAAAACATGGTCATATTACCTCCATCTGTGTTCAGGTCATGCATCTTCAGCTGCAAGTCTAAGCCTCCGCTCCATGCATGACTTGGGTCCTTCAATACAAAAGGCATCAATTCCGGATTAAATACGTAAAGAGACCTACTAAGAAAACAAGCATATGCAATGCAATAGGTCTCTTGCTTGAGTTAGAGCTATTGACATTGTAAGTTCATAACTGGACTTTTCTTGCCACATAAATTGGTCAACCCTGCTTCATAATTTTGTCTTTTTCTGTCATATACTTCCAGTGGCCCTGCATATAACTACAGCAAAAAATGAAAATGTTGCCATTCAGTACCTCCATTTAAATCTGCCATGCTAATTCCAAAAGAACACCACTTTCACCACCACACCATCAGAGTTGCTGGCTGGCTAGCAGAGTACCCCAAAAAAGACCCAAGACAGCCATGGAGTAGTAACTAGAGACATTAACTAGAAGGGTCACCCAGACATATAAAGAGTGTTGAAACAGTCAGTGCAATAAGGATATTAAGCTGGCCTGAGTTATGGTCATATCTGTAATAGAAATTATTGAAACCATATACAATTATCATATAAACCTTTAGCATTAGACTAATGCTCAAAGCAGCCCCTAGAATGCACCATAACAAAAATATAATTTGTAAGATGCATGTTCGCGTAACCATATTGTTAGCCCCAAGAGGGGATAACCCAATGAGAAAAAAAAAAAGAAGGGGAGAAAAAGCGGTATAACCATGTAATTAGCCCCTAGAGAGCATTTTTAAGTCTTGCAGGCTTACTGCAATGATAGCACAAGGACTTAAAAACCGGACTTCTCCCAGCTGTAAAACAAAGGTTGTAACCATGTTAAAACTTAAGTCAGTGAATGGTGGGCAGGGTTATTATTTTGGGGTCTCCAATAACCTAGTGTGGGGACCCAGAGACGATTTAACATTTTAAAGGTGGCCCCATTGTCCTAGAACCACCCCAGGCTGAGTTATGAGCAAAAAAAGTTTTGTAAAAGTAATGCCCTGCAACGCATTATGGGACAACATTCCACACCACAAATATGTTAATTTATTGATACAACTATAATGCTTAGAACAGCCCCTAGAGGACCCTGCACTGAAAGTAATGCAGTGCAACCATATCCTCACCCCTAGAGAGCATAGTACATTGCATATCCTCAGGGCTAACAGACCTGTAACAATAGAATTACAAAGAAGGCTTGTAAAACACAATCTACTCAGCTGTAAAACAAAAGTTCCAGCCATGAGAAAGGTTAAACAGATAGTGAATGGTGGGAGAACTTTTTATTCTGGGGTCCCCACTAACCTAGTGTGGGGTCCCAAAGATGATGTAGACAGAAACATCAAGTTATTGTGAATGTTTTGGTGGTGGTCCCAATGTCCTAGGTCCACCACAGGCTGAGTTATGAGCAAATATGTTGTGAAAAAGAATGCTTGGAAAGCATTCTGGGACAAGTTACGAGAGTGCAGTTCATATTGTAGTATCCGCTCTCCCACTGCGCTGGAGAATTTCTGTTTTAGTAAAGCATTCACCAATTTTAAGTGTTTTAATGAGAGAGCCACAAGAAATGACTGATTCAAAAACCGAACAACATGACCAGCACTTTAATACCACTGATTGAGTTCACGCTGTTGTGGCAGTTCGTGCTCTGCACTCCATACATGCCATTCAGCACAAAGGGAAGGGACCAGAAATAGTTTTCCCAAGCTGAAGTGTATCGGCAAACCTGCAATAATCCATGTAAGGGGGCAGTCTGCAAGGCGTGACAAACAGCTTCAAGGCAGGACACACGTAAAGCAATTACAATGACAGATTTTTGAAAGGCAAGGCCATGAACGAGTTAAAGTGATGGGTGTGAAGTGGGTATGGTTAAAAGCCCACAATACTTATAAACAGGTCAAAGCGCTTGTAATCTCGACCCAAAAAAAAAAAAAAAGGGGGGGAGATGGTGCAGGTCTGGACAACAGTGGAAGCTACAATGGAGGTCCATGTGTGAAACCCATACACCAAGGCAGAATCAAGGTACAATTTGATGACTGTGAGGGTGGTCAGTGTGCTGCATTTAAGTACTGAGAAACATTGTAACAAAAATTTGAGGATTTACTACTAGAATATACAAGAGAGGGTCTAAAAAGGTGGCTGCAAAGATGGATTAATGAGCACTTGCAGCGCTCAGGCTTTCCCAACTGAAGCAGAGATAGTAGTAACAAGATGTACATCAAAGTTTGCCTCAACTTATTTCAATAGACACTGTTGAAAATTACCAGACAGAGGAAGAAATAATGCAAAATACCAACAAAATCGGTAGATATCCGTCAGTTTGTTAACTAATTACACAAAAGGTGTACATTCTAATATTGGTGATACAACACAAGTAAATTGAAATCTTTAACTAAGTTTACAAGAAAGCAAAATAGGCGCTAAGCAGCTGACAACCATGGTAAAAGCACACTGAAACAGAGCAGATAAATGTAAAGTACTCACATAAAACGTGCAATCTAGAACTGGCCCCCCATGCTGGTACTTGAGCCTCATGGTGTTAGTAGACACATCATACAGTCGCACTGAAGAGTCCCAGGAGGAAGCCAGCAAAAACTGAGGTGAATTTGGGCTGAACTTGACAGAGGAGACGCCATCTTCTGGAGAATGGTTCAGTCGGAATTCACTTGACCCAGTCATCTTGCAAGGGAATATAAGATACACGGTAAGCACAAGGCGACAGCAAGCAGTGTACCAAATGCATGTGCTTCACTAGAGCCATATACTACGCATGGTTGCAACATGAACAAATAAGGTCAGATTGTTTCGGCAACAATCAACTTCCAAGCCACGCTCACCAGCCCGCTAACATACGTACCTAGCAAGATCTGTTCTCACTCCGAGTCACAGAACATACAAGTTGTGCTGGTTTTCTAAAGAACCTGCACACTACCAGATGTCAAGTTAAAAACAGAAATTAGCTGTAAATGTCACTCAGTATTAAAAGCTACAAACCTCTGTACTTGTACAGTGGCATAAACATAGGAGTGGGCGGTAAATTCCGCTCTGCTGACTGAGTTGAGCCACTCTACATTACACTAAGAGTTCTGGCCACACTCCGCTAATTTTACACGGGGCTCACCAATGAAGTTGGCGTGTGTGAAGTGGCACCCCAGCGTGATTTTTGGGCACGGGGTAGGGACGAGCAGAGATTTTTTTTTCCGCAATGCCGTAGAAAATAGCACAATCAACGTGAGCAGTTGCGGCCTCTGGCACATCGTGTGGTGATGTTTGTGTTGATTTTTCAGCACAGAACAAGCTCCTGGTGCTAGAAATAAGCAAGAGGTGCTGATTTATGCCCTTTTGTGGAACTCCGATGAGTTTATGTAACTCTGCGAGTTCTGCCTACCCCTACATAAAAGCAAAAGACAAAAGAAAAGCACAATGCAAATAAAACTCTGGAGGATGAATAATTAAAGCATTGGCTAAAAGCGGGGGCAGACCACGAGCCTGGTGGTGAAAGATCAGTAGGTACTGGAAGTATGAGGGATCAAAAGCAAGACAATTTTGCATAGAAGAGGAACAGAAAAGTAGGCTAACACAGAAGGTGCAAGCATTTATTTTCAAGATGTACAAAGACCTAAGCCTCAAGTTTCTAAAAGGATCTACTGCTCTTTCTAGCTGGCCGTGGGACTTCACATTCCTTCCACTATTGCCCAAATCAATAAAACTGTTTCATTTTGAGGGTGAGGTGGAGGTATTTCAGGGCTGCGGGTGGGGGTCCAGGGGCAAGTGGAGTCTAGGAAAATAAATTAGTTGAAAAAGGGATAACAGTCTTGTCTCAAAAATATCCTCAATAATGCTGGCTATGTACAGCTGAACAGGTCAGATTTGGAAGTAACTGAAAATTCCCTCCACTCCATTTGAGATGCCAATTGTCACTTATTTATGTGTCAGTATGTGATAATGTGCAACTCCTCGTTTTCCTTGGCGCCGGCACCACAGGTTTTAGCCTTTTTCAAGCACAGAACATAAGAATATATACATGTGCATGCATACTACATCACAGGTACACGCCTCCATCGTAGTAACAACATTGTAAAAAGCTGGGCACAAGCTACTGCCCACGACATCCATAGGCAACAGACAAAGTAGGTAAAAACACCAGCATGCTCCCTTGACGAAGTGGGAAATGTTTGCCCACCCCCACCCCCACTCCCTTTCCAAATCCTCAGATCAATCAATTTAAGATCAGGTTCTTTGCATTCAAATCTCTCATAAAGCAACTGAATATTTATTCTCCACAGTGAATCCCTACATTTTTCAAACCAGGAAACATAGCAACAAAGACCACGCTCTACTTGCACTCAACATGGTGACTGAGGGTCACGGTTTCTCGTTAGGCTCTCTTTCTATGGAATACGTTTCCAACTGAGCTGTATTGAATAGAAAAAAAAATGAGCACACCTTCTAAAGCGTCAGTATCTCTGGTGCAGCTTCTTTAGTATCAGCAGTTGTTCCCTCAACTTCAACTTTTGACAGGCTCCATCTCCTCGCTCTTCCACAACAGAATGTGACCCTTCTCACTTCCTTTCAACTCATGATGACCAACTTCAGACCTCATGGGCACAAGGAACACTTGAAACTCCATTGCTGCAGTTTTTGCCCAACAATTAGGGAATGAGGGTCAAACACACAAAAGTAACATTTGACCCTGGTTGATTAGATTGAAGAACCATCTGTGTTGTCATACTGGTAAAAGGAACAGACCTGTGTAAATCATTGCATGCTTTCAGTTGGGTAAATATTACAAAGCCGGTAGAACGCATGCCTTCGATTAAGCCATCAGATTTTCCCCAAGGTGTTTGCCAGGCCAAACTATTTCAAACAATTGCCTGAGAACATGCGACAGTTACTAGCAACATCATGAAAGCCTCACTGATGATGGTTCCGAAACAAAGTACAAAATAAAACATTTTTTGGTGACAGTAGATTCATTTGCTGCCAATTGTTAAAGTCAATAACTACAAATTGGTCCAAAAAAGTAGGGTGGTAATCAAATACACTCGCCATCTTGAATGTGATCCCTGGCTGTGATAACAGTCAAACTGTTGACTTTGCAACAGACCAATATTTTCTGTATATCACTATGGTTACTAAGCCACCTTTCTTTCCAGCAAGTTTGTCAAGTGGGAAAACACAGCCAAGAAAAGGTGGTGTTGTTTCAATGCAACTCTTAAAAGAGAATTTTCGCTCTTCCAAAAGCAAAAAATAAAATAAAAAATGCTGAACAGGATACCAAACAATAAACTTACTCAGACTGGTCACTTGTTATTTCGGATTGGGACGGCGCTGCGCATAGTCAAAGGATGCATGACCTGGATCCAGGCCAGACTGCTAAATCCCACTGCACACAACCAAAGGAGGTGTTGGTTACAAAGTGCATTGGGTGCTGGACATGCACTGTGGCCAATCATTGCTGTTCATGTTCAAATCAGGCGCAGTGGAAGCTGGCTAAACTATGGTTTGAAATAGTGAAATAAAAAAAGCACGGAACTTGGAAGTAGGTGACTTATGTCATTTATGTCCTTTGTGATGTCTTCTGTAACTCGAGGCTAAGAGTTTTGATTTGGGGCGCATTTTGGTTAGGCTTAGCTAAACATAAGCCAATTTCTGTGATTTTTAGATTTTGTGAAGGAGTCACTTTTAAAAGTACTTTTTTAAACAAACACATGTCTTGTGAGGAAAGAAACCACCAAACATCTTGTATAAATACATAGACACGTGTGGATGCAGTTAATAATTTTTATTTACATTTTTATCCATCTACAATCCAGGTCGCCTCTCAGGAAAAAAAAAGGGTGCATTATCTGTTGTATAGATGAAACAGAATGATGGAAGCTTAAATCATGTCTAGCAGCAAGAAAACTACATAGGAGAATTGGAGAAAGTTAAATATTTGTCCTGCAAACAAAATGTTATCCTCTGCCTAGAGAGCCTTTCTCCCTTTGCTGGAATACTCTCATAGGATGCTGGTCCTACTGGTGTTGGTTCACTCAAGATCAGACCATGCAGGGCTTCTAAAACTACCATATTTAGGCAATACAGCTGCCACAGCACAGACTAAAACATTTTGATTCGACAGGATTAGATCAGGCTGTAATCAATGCACCGTCTGACCATCCACTGAAAACAAGTATTAGCTAAGTCAGTAGCTTTTGGCCTTGATAAACTGGTGTTTTTTTTTTTTTTTAGTATTGCAAGCATGTCAAAGAAATAAAATAACGTACCACTGCCCAAATGCAGCAACCTTGTCCATGCAATAAACATTTTACATAGGTGTACATAGAACAGTGTGTGAAAACACTTTATAGTTTTATTGCTAATCACAGAAACATATGAAATGTATTGTATTAAAAAAATATTAAAAAAATAATAGTACTAATGGCTTTAAGTGACCAACATGAAGACAGTTTAAACACACAGGGATGACAAACTAAAAAAGCATTTGCAATACAATGGGTCTCGCTTTTGCGAGAATTGGGGTTATTAGTGTTGTAAACTCCTAACCAGACTTTTCTTGCCATATAAATTGAAAATGAAAAGTAAAGCAGTTTCACATAGCAAGCATAATCACAGTGAAACGGCCACCATGAGCATCAGCACGAAGGAGAGACACAGGAAGAAAAAGAAGTTCGCTTGCAGTCAGACCTATCGGCAAAAGTGCAATTAGCCACGTTACAAGGGTGATGGCCAAGGCCGCAACAAAACCTCCAAGGAGATAAAACCAAGCTCACTAACGAGTGGTAGTGATGGGCGTGCGTGGTTTAAAGCCCAGATACATGCCGACACATCCGAAAAGCAGCGCTTGTGCGCGGTTATGATCAACCTAAAAAAGGATAGTGTACTAAAATAACACTGCTAAATTAAAATATTGCTTCAGCAGTTCTTGTACTGCAGTGCACTTTAGGCAGAAGTGAACATGAAATCAAGCAAAATGCCAACACAGTGATAAAAAGACAATGGCTGAAGTGGGCTGACCCACTGCCTTATGTTACTGGATCCAAAATGCAAACAACATTTTAACAGACCAATTGAAGTGGAGATCTAACCCAGAGCCCCTCTCTATTTATTTAAATATATGTATGCATTGTTTTTAAGTACATGACGAGGCTGAATCATCTAAAAGCAGTCTCCCGGCCAATTAAATGCAAGAAAAAAAGTAGAATAAAAAAACAATAGGGCAAATGAGCCATTCAAATGGACGTACCAACAATTGTTAACTATGCTTCCTCAATAGGTTTCGATGTATTCTCTCTGCTTGGCAGATGTGGTGTTCAGAGGAACCATAGGAGACTCAATAGTGTGCATCATTACTAAGAGCTGCATGTAATTAAGTCTGCTGACGCACTTGCACCACTTGAGTGACCGGGTTAGGCTGCACTTTTCTGCAAACCAACTTGTTCAGTAGAGTCTCCCATGTCTGTGCCCCTCTCTTTACAGAGAAAGCAATTGAAGTTTATGAAATACTTCAATAAGTCTTTGCTAAAGTCCCTGTGTCAAGTAAGAATCTTTTTCAAATAAACATCTTTGGCTTCTCTGCATTTCATTTCACATTCAAATGTGTAGGATTTCACAGGGCATACAACAATTCTAATTACTTATTTTGGTCAGTGCTTGGTCCTGCTATGGTCGACGCAGTGGCTGTTGCTGCTGTAATTTGTGCAGTAGTGGAACATTTTCTAAAAGTGTGCACGTGTGGTTGCTGCTGTGGCAATGCACTGCTCATGCGATGGCAGCTGTTGCTACTGTGGCAATGACGACAACTGCTGCTACTGCTGTTGTAGACTAGTCATTGCTTTGTTGTGGATATGGCGATAGCTGTGGTTGATGCCATGGAGGCAGCTGTGCTCCCTGTCATTAAGCGGTGTCCCTTTTGTACTTGCAAGTGGTGTGGGTGGCAGAATAAGTGTGGCTTCTGGGGGGGAAGCAGTTGCTGTGGTTTCTGCTATAGCTGCTGCTGTCCCAGTCTTGGTTATGGTTTACTGCTACTGTTATCCCTGCTGTAGTTCTTGTTGCAGATACAGCAGTGATTGTAGTTATACTGGCTGGCAGGTTGGAATCTATTGTTGCCCCTTCCACTGTAGTGCTTGATGTAGTTACTTTCATAGTTACAGCTGTTGCCCCAATTTTTGTGGCTGTTACCCACCAAGGTGGCAGCCATTATCTTTTTTGTGGTTCTAAGCATGAGTGCCACTCTATTCCTTGTTGTTGCAGAAGTTGTGGTTACTTCACTGGTAACTGCAGTGCTTGCAAACTATGCTGCATCAATTGTGGCTCCTTTTGCTGCTGTTATGGGCATGCTATGGTTGAATATATTTTGGCTGTGGTAAATGGTACCATTCCAACTGAGGTTTCTGCTCTGGTCAATACATCTGGGCTGATAGCTTTGGGCACTGCAGAGGTTGTTGTGCTTGGAACAGTTGTTGATGCTGCAGCAGCAGTAGCGGTCTCTTTTATGGCAATAGTTGTTGCTGTGGTCACTGCTTTTGTCCCTGCCTTCTTGGCATCTGTTTTCGTTGCTGTTGTCCCTGCAATGGTGGAAGCTGTGGCCATTGTTGTGCTGTCTGATGTTGCACCAGCTATGCTACTTGATTCGCCATGTTGGATGTGGTTGACGCTTTAGGCCCTACAGCAATTACAGGCAGCATGTGCATCAGGGAGGCTTTGCAGTGTCAACGCGGACAGTGGATAATCTTCCACTCTCCTTAGCAAACGCCCAAAACAATGTAAAATATATAAAGTTTCAGATAAACACTTCAAGCACCTCTCTTAAATTTTTTTTTGGGGTATCAGTGGAGTTCTGGCAGAGTGTTAAGGCTTTCTAGTAAGATCCAAAATAGTAAATAGATCACGAAGTGGATGCAAATGAGATGAATGGGTTAGGAAGGGGGGAAAAAAACAAAAACGGAAGCAAGGCGACAGATGGGCAAAAAGGAGTAAAAACATGGTGCTCCAGACATGACAGGAGTATTTCTTTTTGGGCTAATGCGAATTCACATATGACAAGTCTTTATTAATTTTCAGTTAGTAGCAGAAAGCATGACGATGTGAAGACCCTTGGCCTGAAGGTACGCCACCATGGGCTTGAGAACCCTGATGAAGCACTAAGGAGCGGAGGACAGAGCAAAGGGAAGTGTCTGAAACTCGAAGACTTGTGTGATTCCAACTTAATTGAAGAAATCTGCGATGTGGAGATAAAACCAGAATGGTCAGGTAAGCATCCTTTAGATCCAACCAAACTATCCAGTCCCCAGGACGCAGCAGGTCACAAGGCGCTAATCTCCGTCCCTCTTCTCAACCAGGAACAGATTACTGAAAAAGAGATGTGCACGAGGAATAGAAAAGGTGACAGCCCCCTTGTTGAGGAACTTCGAAACAACCTTGTTGATCAGCGCAGCTTGCGTCTTGGAAAAAGTAAAGGGCTGCGGGGCACTGGCCTGCATCGGTGTCCCCACAAACTTCAAATGATAGCACTGGACCGTCTGGAGAACCCAAGCATCAGTATCAACCCCTTACTGGCACGTGGAAACTGGTGCGAGGGGGTAAAACCCACCTACGCAGGCTGGATCTTGCCACTAGGTTTGATGGGAACCGTGGCCTTTTTGGGAAGACCCAGATGAAAAATAGCCAGACCAGTGCCCCCTACCACCCCCTCCAAACATTTTTGATGAAAAAATCTTTGTAATAGAAGTTTGTGCCTAATCCAGTGATGTAAATGTCTGAACACATTTTCCCTATTCCTTTATAAAGGGGTCCCTGAACAAGACCCCTTGTGCAGTGGACCACGCCTCAGAAGAGGCCAGGTCGCCCAATTTTGGGTCCACCTCAATTAAGAGACCGTCTCTTTTTGGCTGACAAGGCACAGTTGGCTTTCCCAAGGAGAATGATAGAGCATTGAGCCCAGCCAGACAGTACCTCGGGTTGAATGAGTGACTGCGGGAGCTTGGGCTCCTCAGCCATTTCCAAAAACTTCTTATGGGGCCAGGTGACATCTAGAAGTTTATCGTGGCAAAACCGCCAGGAGCAGTCGATGCCCTTCCTGGGATTCTGAATGAACTTAGCCAGGAATATATTCATACGCTTGTCTATTTCCAGAGTCTGAGCCACCTTGCCTTTAAGGGCCGGGAGGGGGCACTCTGTCTGCAGACGGGCATGGACCTCCTTGTCCAACAATGTTCTCGAGCAACTTGCGACATAGGTTATCGCCTTCTTGTGAAGAGACCACATAGAATAACGAGGATGGATCAGGTCGTCTAGATCAAGCATGTCTGCCACCTGATTGTCTTGTGAGGCTTGAGACACCTCCCTAGTGGAGGGGCACTTAGGGCGAGAAGGGTCAGGTTCACTGCCCGAGTCACCCCGAGTCATACCCACCCCTAGAAGTGGCAACGCCAGAGAGGATTGTTGTGTTTATCTTCTCTCCCACTGAATGCATTGACAGATATACCAGGACATGTTATAATAGAAGGAGATGGCATCGACTGGCTGAACACTCCAACAGTGCTGGGGGTGCATTGAGGTGCTGGCTTGCCGTGGCCATAGAGACCTGGCTACCTAAAGACACATGCATATAACTGGTGTGCATATAGCTGTTTCCTGGACTCCTGGGAGGAGACCTGGTGGTGACTGAAGAGGCAAGCAGATGTCCATGTGAGCTCATGGATCTGATGTGGATACAATGATCTAATGCCAGCGCCACCCGTCCCCTCCAACTACAACCGCAACCTTTGAGGAGTGTACTCACCTTTGGGCCCTGTATCAGAACTGAGTTGCTTGTCCTGGAAGTCACTTCCTTCTGGCCTGGAGCCAGATTCTACTTTTGTTTCTATTGCTGCCACCACTGTGTGCTTGTCCCCCAGGAGGCCACTGCATTTGCAGTGGTCAGAAGAGGATAATATGCATTGTCTTAGCCTCACTGTGGGTAAGAACAAACCCCAGAGACAGGTGCAGGGTAACACCATCACACAGTATACACCACGCCAGGCCACAAACAGATCACCAGACAGGGTCCTGAGGGTATGCCAGAGGGCTTACTGGTGCAACAGGAAGAGCCTTTGCGTGCTGCCCTCCAGGAGACCATTCAGGGGTCCAGGGTAGTGTTGGAGGGACAAACTGCAAGTGTATTCGTGGAGGTCAATCTGCTCCGGGCAGACTTGTGCAAAGACGCATATAAGGTGGATGTGGCAGAATCCAACATCACCTTTCTTCAGACAGAGGTGCAGCAGCTCAAGTAGCAGGTGGCGCACCTGACCAGTCACTGGCACTCTTGAGGACCAGGCTGAAGATGCAGAGGGACGCTTGAAGAGAAACATATGCCTGCTAGGCTTTCTGGAGTGGGCGGAGATAAAGTCGGTAGAGCAGTGGGTAAAAGGTTAACTACGGCCTACGGGGCTGACTAGCAACTTTGTCATTGAGCATGCACATTGGCCTCTGGCGCCTCTTACTCCCGCAGGTGCTCCACCAAGAGCTCTCATTGCTCACCTGTTAAATTATTGGGACTGGGATGAGATCCTGTGGCAGCTAGGGAGGCCTCAAATTCCCAATCGGAGGGCCAAAACATTGCGATTTACCTCTATTATATGCAAAAAGTTCAGGAATGCCAAAAGATGTTCCTGTAAGGGAAGAAGCGGCTCCAGATTATGGGTCTTCCACACACGCTCCTTTACCCAGCAAAGGTTTAAGTCAATGATACAGAAGAGTCCCACTTTTTGAGCACCCAGAGGATGTTTGGACTCTGTAAAAACATGGCAGGTGAGCCATGTGGGCGCCCTTGGGTGAAGTAGAAGCATTCCATCCTAGTGGTAAGCAGCTTGGGACCTGACAGCATCGTCCGAGGAGTACAACACAACATGTGGAAGGCAGCACTGGCTGTGTGGTGTTGCACAAAGATGGCACTAAGGATGCAGCAGCAACAAACCGGCAGAGGGAGCTGGAGTCCTGTGAGGAAGTCTCCCCCAAAGAGTGTGAGGACTGGCGGGCTCTCCTTCCTGAGGAATATATTAACTGTGAAATTGGACAGAAAGGAATGTACTGCAGTGTGATAATGGGGTCTGGTGCTGGATAGGCTGCGAGTGGGAAGTTCACACTTTATATTTCAAGTTACTGTTGTATCTTTTTCAGTTACACAGTTTTTGTACCAGCGCACATACTACACACTGCCATATAGTTGGTGGGTTTAGTTGAGAAAAGGGGGATTTGTAATATTTTATTTTTCAACTTTGATATTTGGATACTGCCACCACACATGCCTTGCGGAACCGGGGAGCGAACGGGGGTGGAGTCATTTTGGTTTTCTTGCATTTAACCAAAGGTACCTTGATGTTATATACCATTACAAAAGTTCCACATTAGATCATGGCATGCAACACATCTTCAGATCATCTTTAAGTTGGACAAAAACCCTAAAGATCATCAGAATAAATTCAACATGTAACTATTGGCAGTTACATGAGTGTAGTCCAGAAAGAGCATACTAATGTATCTACATAAAAATATTAAGAGCCGAATATACATTGCTTCAATGATGGTCCAGAGTGATATCTCGACTCTTCCTTACAGTTTTTACACTGTACATGTCCGTCCTTAAGCTGTACCAACACTTCCACAAGGGAATACCTACCAATAATCTAGTCTCAGTCTCAAGTACTAGAAATACCTGTAGGGTTTTCGAATTGAAACACCCCCTGCTGTCTGTTGAGCCCATCACACCAGCACCACAAACTCTACCTTTCGGTAGTCTTCAAACAGGCACCTCTCCATCTGTACTTACAAAACTTCCCTTTTCTACATTCCCACTACCCAGCTCGTGGACTTCCTCGCCAAGGGCAGAGCCAAGACCCCAAGTTAAATGCAGCTTCTCAATGAGACTCTGCCACAGTCAATGACTTTGAGGTGATATGTTATACTGAAGTGCAACAAGTTGATGAAGACAGTAGAACGTTTCATGCGGCAGATGAGACCTCATTTATATTCAACATGATTAAACTGGAGGGTTGTGTTGTTGCAGAGTGTTAGGGGAGGAGACGAGATCTGGTGCACGTTAAAAAGCCCACTGCGTCTAGTGCGGACTCGAGTGGAGACAGGCTTACATTGAAAAGCCAGCACCTGTGAGTCGGGGACAACTACCTGACCCTTTCACATAGCCTGCAACAGCTTTAAGCTACAACTGGGGGGCGGCACAGCTCACAAATGTAGTTTTGACACTGTTACTCGCCCCACGCGCAGCTACTACATACAGGACAAAAACAAAGCAGGTGCAACCCATGGCCACTACTCATGCAAGCACAAGTTTATGGACAAAACTCCCCTATGGTGTCACAACGCACCATCTTCTTGATATCTTACCCACATCACCAGGACAAGGTGGTTGACTTCATTTAACACCCTGGGAGGGTCTAAGGCACCCAGTCGACACCCTTTAAGACACCACCACCAAAATATCTGGCACTAAAAGACAACAATGCTCGGCAGGACCAGATGTCCACCAAAGCAGACTGGATTACAGGGACATGCTGCAGGTATTACAAAGTACCAAGACCACATGTTACAAAATACGACTTAACAGCAACTGTTCACCGGGGCCTTTTACCAAGACAACTCACGAATGTATCAGAATTTAAATTATCCCAAATTCATGGCAGAGATCCTACCACTAAGATCAAACTTATCCACCTTTAACACCTGGCCGCAAAAAATTCCCACAGAATGAAATCTACTCCTTGTAGGACTGAAAATTGAGAGGTCAGACAGCCTCTACCTTTTCAGCAATCCTGACAAAATAGGAGACAGTTAACTTCCTTATCACCTCCATCCCAGAGGCAACTATTCTTAACTCTAATCACCCCCCCCTCCCCCAAACACTGCAATTCGCAGAGACAAAAAGAGGATACCTGGAATTAAAGATGGTCCCTGTCAAGTAACTGCCTACTTTCTCACGCAGTAACAAGCCAGGCAAATCATAATGAAAAATGAAAAGCATGGCCCTTTCATGCTAGTGGAAAATTGACCACAACCATGCAGTACTTCTCTCACAATCCAAATCTCAACACTTCCTGGCGCTTCAGCCAAGACTATGTAAACTGGATATTCATTATGGGCCGCTGCACCCATCAGTAAGGTTCATCATACACAAAAGCACCACAGAATTAAACGATTTTTACACATGCTCAAGTGTCTTAACTTGTCATTGTTGTCAAATATATATATATATATATATATATATATATATATACATACATACACACACACCTTGGGTTGAATTTTATACATAATTAGACTTTGAACCGGCGGAAGGGGGTCTGCCATTTTAGTTATACCTTCATACACGTTACTTTAGCAAACTAGGCCTGCCGCTGTGCACGTTATCCTAGAAATATTTTATTCAGATTCATTTTAATTATTTCAACATTTGTGGTCTGGTATGACGAATGTCTTCTTCCCAGAGGAACCTGAAGGGCAGAATTAGAGCTTAACATGCTGTGGTCTAACACAGCCTAGGTAGGACTACTCTTAGCGATCGTAGTAACAATATAATAGTTATTTTTATGCTCTACTCTCCTTGTCACAATTTTAATCCTGGCCTGCTTCATCGCCCTAAGTAGTGCTTTACTATCTAAGATGCGGTTACTTCAATAAAACCTTATTGAACTATATTCTGCATCTGAATGTCCTTGCATATGTGAGACTAATGTAACTGAGAGAAACTGATGGGATCTGAGTGACCATGATTTCCTTGAGGAGTCAATTGTGTCATGCGCTCGGCTGCCCAATCAATCATCGCTGTTCTAGGGTGGAGATGAGGCACTGCTAGTTAGCCGGAACAAAACCCGGACTGAGCCGACAGGTGTCACCTGTAGTGGGTTCAGACTCCGTCCCCTACAGTACAAGTGATTCTGCCGCCCAAATCTTGTAGTCTCATATGAGAGCCTACTCGACCGGACCTCACTGCGCTGTGAGGTGGTGCAGTGTGGCTTCACACAGATGCTGCTCCACTCCGGAAATGATGTGCGGGCACATCTAGCCACCAACCCTGTGCGTTGTCAGTTGCTTTCAAACTGCTCGCTGTCCAAAATCCAGAGCTCCAACAGTGAATGGGTCATAAGCAGTGTGCAGATTCCTAGACCTGGGATCTTAGCAGAGGACAGCGTCGGATCTATTTAACAGGAAGAATGGCAGGGTCCTTGACAAAAACTGCATATGAATAGCCTCTCTACCAGAAAGAGCATTACCGAAGGTAAGTAACTTGTTCTTCTGGCAGACAATGACGGTGTCCAGGGTGATGAATTTGCTAACCCTACCAGGATAATTGATACCAGGAAGTTGGTTTTCTTGATATCTCCACAAAAACTGATCTCCTCTTCCCCCCTAGATCTACCAGAGGAATCCTCCAGCCAGGGTAACATCTCCTGAACCCCTTCTTCCATTGAACGAGGCACCAGACTGGACTCCTTCCACACATGGGAGAACTTCAAAGGTGTAGTTTCAGGCTAGACGGGGAGGGAGGCAGGCAAATAGAGCAGACAATACGGTTCAGGGTTCACAAAGGGATGCCTACCACCTACCTCGGGCACAAAGCCTCTGCCCCTCCCCAAATAGCTTCGCCCATGATGTTGTGAACCATTAAGATGCAATAGAGGACGACTCCATATAGAATGAGCGTGAAGCTTTAACTGCATTGTGAGATACCCTATGAGGAGAGGATAGTGTGTGCATCATCACGTTTTGAAAGCCCTGATGAAGGTGGTTGTGACTAAGGGGCATTGACCCGGAGGTACAACTCCACCGAAATGCGTGTCTGCGGTTTCAAAAGCGCATTCTTGGAAGTGTATGAGAAATGGACTTTGATGATTGTAGAAGTGCAGTACTTGTAGCAATTGGAGAAAGGGACTATACTCTTAGGATGGACTGGATAGAGTAACATCGGCCAGCACATGAACTGTTTTCAACATCCATTTGTGCCACGTTCTCTCCAACAAGAAAATGTTGGATGTTTTTGTACAATCATTTAAAATTGAATTTGATTATATTCAGTTGTGGGTTGAATGTAGATATGGGCAATATTGGTGTTTTGAATGTATTTGTTTTGATTGTAACTGTTTTTGTATGTCTTAGAGGTGTATATATATTTTGCGCTGTGTACAATTAATGGATTTATTGTTCTGTTTTTTTGTGTGTATCGGTTTTGGGGAAGAGGGTTTTAGATGATTAATTATTAAAATATATTACTATCCTTCTTTTGAATCACTTTGCTATTGAGAATATTTGATCACTATTTAAAATATTTTTATTTCAGTGTTCGTCCATCAGTGGACTGAACTGATTATATAAAAGATCTAGGGAGAGAGATATTTTTATTTTCTTGGTTCACTTTTCCTGTTTCTCACTCTCTGTATTTGTTGAGGGACTCTGGTGATTACTGAGTTCTGTGTAGTTTCAGGCCCATACAGGATCCTCACCAACACCACCTCTTCAGTTCCTAACCTATATCCGAGGAACTTAATACACAGTGTTTATACAGGGTCCAAAGAGAATACACGGATGAGGACTGGTCATCATTCATGGTTGGTCATGATAAATTGTGTTGGGAAGCATGCCTATAGCAGAGTTACTATAAAGTACTACATACCTGACATTGGTTTGGGAGCTCAGGGGCAACTGGTCAAGCAGCATTACTTTACAACAATAGCGACTAACTGGAGGTTACACACCTAAAGGCTAGATGGTTCTCCGCTTGTCAGCATCCTTGTATTATTAATTGCTGATTGCAGGCCAGGTGTAGAATCCTGACTGTGTGTGAAGTACAGCATAGCTACATAGAAAAAAAGTGATCACATAAAAGACAAGGAGGAAACGGTTTATACAGTATGGGTGCGTGCCTACAAGATTACGATGAGCAGTGAAGGTAATAGATGAACTCACCACATCACTACCACGCTATTCTTTTCACACATCATAGAAGTATAGGCCAGCATGAAGAACAACTTTGCGTTTGACGCCCCAAGTGGGAAGGGTATGCCCAGACGTGGGTCCCTTGCTCCCCATGCCACTGGAGTCAAGCTAGCCTGACTGATGAAGGGCAATACCCTGAAACCAGTCCTAGGGTGCTTGTTTCCACTCCAGGGAGGACCTGGACTGGCAGTCCAGGCTGGACTGTTCCCATGGGGAGCAGGGTCAAGACTGATTTGCATATGGCTTGGTCCAAATTGGAAGGGCATGGGTGGCAAATAAGAGATGGATTTAGGCCCAGATCTCTGTACTGGGGGTGAATGTTTGCATTGCTCAGCCTTCCGTCCATCACTTGTTCTTTCAGCATGAAGAACAACTACATCACATACAACCAGACAACTGCATTTACTCAAGAATAGTAGACTCGCAGTCTTGCTGGGTCCGATTTGATTCCCTGTTGTTGTAATCTAAAGGCGGCAGCCTACACTCAAGTTAAATGTGCTATTTATGTTTAACGAAAGTCACTTAATGCAGTTTGATCTTAAATCAAATTCGTTGGTAATCACTTTCGGTATCATGTTTTGTTCTATTTCGGGGAGGGGGTACGTTGGAGGAGCTAACCACTATTTGTGTTTTTTTCCTCAATGACAGTCTTAGAATAAGTTATGATGCATGTTAATATGTACGTATTAAACCTCAATGAATAGATTTGATTACAGCCCCAAGTGATAGTAGGTTTTAAGCGTGATAATGAAACGTGTTGTGTTGTAAAGGGCTCTAACACTTATGGGTTATCTGACTCTCCTTTATCGCCCACCCAAGGTAGTTATTTGCCAGTTTTCCTCTTAAAATCGCACTGCTGAGATGCACTCCATCTCGGCGAGCACACACCTTCTCCTACCCCAGAATCGAGTATCCTACAGTGGCTACCCCCAAATCATCCCATCTGCAATGACTCCTTCACAATGCTAATCCACTGACCAGTATTCAAAAGCGCAGGCCCAAGCTCAGATTCACTTAAATAAAGAGTACGCGCCCATTCAAATATTATATTATCACACACGCTTGCTTCCACTACTCCTCCTTTCCGAAGAATTCAGTACAAGTGGCGAGTAGCGGCTGATCGGGGAAAAATACATTTTTCACTATAGCGCACCACTCACCTCTCTTCCAACAACCTCCTGCAACCTGCTCGCGCGCTCTACGCACCACGCAGTAACGGGCTCACAGATAGGTCTATTCGAATTCAGCGTGTGACATCAGACGTACGTCTGACGTAATTTAATCGTCACATCCGGGAAGCCAGTGATTGAGTTTACTTCCTAGTCAAAATGTTGTTGGTCCGCTAGAAATTATGTACATAACGTTGGCGTTTTCGCTGAAGTGGGGGTCTGAGGTGCTGCAGTGTCTAGTTCGAAAGGAATTTACGGAAGGAAAATGGTAGACGTGGATAGACTGAAACTGTTAAAGATAACAAGAAATACAAATACCGCATCAAAATAAGTGGCTGTGAAAGAAGGCCAAAGCAGAAAAAACTGCAAGGAACAGCGAGTAGGAAACTCGATGGGGGTAATGAATGAAAATACATGAAGGTTAGATAGAGGGAGAATAGATGCAGCGAAAGATCTCGAAAGAGCGGGGAAGTAAGAAGTACGCAAAAAAGAAAATGGGAATTTAGACTTTATCATTGTTTTATTTTAGTTGAACACAAACCACGTGAACCTCAAGAAAAAGGGGACGAAAACAAGTAAAAACAGGAAAGGGAATGTGAGCATAGGCATTTTTAAAAATGCTAAAAAATACTTAAAACGATTTTCGGAGCTTCCTCATCCCAAAGTGGCATAGCAGGGAGAATGTATTTACTTTACAAAGCCTCTATTCTCATACAACAAAGGGTAGAATGTGCGAGTGTTTTGATGTTTATAGCTGAAGCGTAAGCTACAATCTAATTTTTTTTGCCATTGTTCACAACTTGGTAGGTATTGGCGGTATAAAGCCGAGCTGCTTCAAGGTAATTCCTTCAAAATGAGGCTCGGAAATGCAAACTGCGCACATTCATCTCAACTTTGATAAAGAGGTAAAACATGCATGAGTGCAACGGCCCCAATAACCCACCCCTTCCCACCCACCTGCGCCAGACCAAAGACCTTACCTTCAAGAAACATCTCAAGACCTGGATGTTTGAGTAGTAGCAGCACCCCTCCCACCTATTGCCCCCTCCCTATTATCCCCCACCTCCCTCGTGCCTTGAGTGCGCTTTACAAATTCCTGATTGATTGAATAACATAATGTGAAACTGGTCATAGGAGTAACAGGGAGATATATTTTTACCATCTTTAAGAAATAACGTCTGCTTCATAGAAATATGCCATAGCACATCTGTAAATAGAGTGTAGCATGCTCACTTCAAGGAAGTGGGTCGTACATATTATTGTAATACACTAGCTGTGTTCTTATGGTAATCCGAGTCAATATTTATGACAGTCTGTAGCACAAATCTGTAAACATGCAAGATGAGCTGGTGATGATTATGTTGGGAGAGCACATTAGGGCAGATACTCTTGTTCTCACACTGCAGTAGTATATTTTAGTCCAACTTATGTGAAAATCTGGCAGCACAAAATTACTAGTTTTGTTTTATACACAAGAGGTGAGCTAGTAACAAATATGAGAGGGTGGTAAAGAAAAGAGTGGGATAACAAATTGCTGCAGAGGCAAAATGGTTCTTGCAAAGCAGATGTCTTATTTATGTCACCGGTGTTAACTTTAGTGACATTAAGGAATATGAACTGATAGAAAGTGTCATGGTCCAGGGACGTTAAGACCCAGCAGGACAGAGTCCTTTCAGCTCTATTCCCAGGACAGTGTGGGAAGGGATAAAGACAGGTAGCATGGGTAACAAAGGAAATCCCACTGCAGGATAGACACTGGACAGCTTGGGTGGAGGCTAGCTGGAGGCCAACATGTAGAAGAACAAATATGATGTAGAGGAATCTATATAATAAATAGTAGGTATACCACACATCTTCTGCCATCAAAATAAGGACATAAAAGTAACAATTGTTCTTGCAAAAACATTTTATTAAGGTTTCAGAAGTGCATATATTCAAAGAACAATGAGTTTCATACTCTTACAGTGATGTCCAGATTGATATTAATCAGTGTATCACATCACCAGGACAACATCTTAAATACTGTACACTTCCACAGACAGAAACAATTTTGCTAAAGTTTTTAAGACCTACTAAGTGGCTGCCACTGCTAGCAGGCAGTTTTTTGCAACTTGAAGGCATACATTTCCAAGGCTAGGATTTCAACTAAGGTGTTTCTTGTTCTTGTCATTTCAGAGAAAACAGTGGTTGATGCATGACCCCCTTTGATGTTCTTGCCTAGGTTGTGCCTTGAATCCGAACAGATTTTTCTAACTGTTCTAAAAAGTCCTCCATAATAGGTATTGTTATGCAGCAATAGTAAAATAAACGTTGCCAGTTTTGCAAGGTTTGAAAATAAAGGCAGTTCAGTAACACATTTTTTAAACTCTAGATAGAATCTCCTGAATCTCATCAATTCTTTCACTTTTCAGCATATAATTGTCTGCCATGCACTGATATTGGCAACATTGTTGATGAAGACTTGCTAACTCTTTGTCTCAATCACATCTGGAAATCGAAATGTTAGAATTTCAATTTGTTCTGACATAGCTTGTATTCTGGTGTCAGGGTTCAAGAATATGAGAAACGTGAGGATGTCATTGTTTAATGCAGGCATTGACTTTATCATGTATTTCACAGAATTTACGTGAAAGTGCTTTGCCTCATTTAGAAATTTGAACCCAGAAGGTCACCTGTTTGGTTAGTAGGCCAATATAAATTTCATTTAGTGGTAAATGATTGTCTGGATTTTCAACGTGAATTTGTAGCAAATTTGTATCTACAACTTGAGGTTTTATAAAGTTGGCCATCATATTGTAGAAAAAATGCATTGCTGAAGAGTTTAGAACATGTATCATTGATCTCATTTTGAGGTAATGTGTTGAAATAATCAAAAGTTGGACGCGCATCCTGAACAAGCATGCAAGTTTTGTCATTGGGTTTTTAAAAAGCTTTACAAGTCACTGTTCTCGATCACCAGATTTTTCCTTTTTTAATTTCCTTTTTTAATTTCCTTTTTTAATTTCCTTCAGTATCCTCATCACGGTTTGAAAGAGAGTAGGATTTCAGTGAGACCAGTTGCTCTAGTGTTCTCTCTGCAGACTTACCCAAACTTAGCCACCTTTTACTGACATGGTTAATCACTTTGCTGAATTTTTTCTCAGTAAAATTCATATACTCTCTAAGTACACCTTTGCGCATCATGTTTGTTTCAAAGTGGTAATATACGTCAAGGAGCATATGATCAACTTTGACAGATAGTGCTATGGAAGCTTTTTGTACATTCAAACGGCATACATGACAAAGACAACAAACATCATTTTCCTCTTGTTTCTCAACCTTTTGTTCACTCCTGATTTTACTGGGTAGACTGTTGTGCTTATTATTTATGCAATTAGTGTTATCAGGGGAATATGCTGCACAGTTGTTGCAACTAAGATTTTGTTTCTCTAATGACGTGGTTGCATGTGTCAAACAAGGTCTGGGTGTCTCCTGCAACAATACAAGGCATATCGAGCAATGATGTAACTTTGTGCCTGTATTTCGATCTTCATGGGGCACTAAAATAGTTACTTCCATCAGTTGCTAAACCAAACCATGCCTTCTTCTCCAGAGCCTTTTTAACATCATCAACACTGTACAGGGCAATAGATCCATTAACTATGTGACTGGCTTTGATCCTTGCACTGGAGCATTTTGCAGCTATTTTTGAATCACTAAACATTAATCTGAAAAGTTAACCAGTGTGATCGGAGACTAATAGGGGTAGGTTATGTTCTATTAGAAAGCCAGCAAACAAAATTTCATCATTTATCACACTGTTAGCAATATCCTCTGCTGCATGGCCTCCAACCCAGTCATTAATTTATCTAGTCTAAGTCTGTGATAGTTCACTATTTGTGTTTTGGTGTATTGACGTGCTTTAATATATCATTCTTGCCACCATGGTTAAAGCTGGAATCTGATGTACAAATTTCTCAAAAATGCACTGCATGTCCCATTTCCATTCATACCTCTTTTTTTCTTCCCCAGAGGCGTGTTGTATTATCGCTTACAGCTCATGCCCAGACATTCTTCCTTTGTTATCCAATCAAAATGAAGTGGGTGAAAAAACACCCAGCCTGAACAGGGGCTGTATCCAAGCAGTGACTCGTTGCAGCTGCAGGCTTGTACTAGTTGTAGTCGGGCAACAATTTACAAATCCGACCTGTACAAAATCAATACCAATAGGAGTTACAAGAAATAGCAGACGATTATGACATTGATTTGTCAAAAATGAAAACTTTGAAAAGAAGTTACAGACTAAACATGGCGGAAGAAGATTTTATACACATGAGATCTGCAGGGATGAGAATACATCTTAGAGAATTATTTGAGAAAGTACAAGTTTGGAGAGCATTAGAGAAATGGGAAGGCAGATGGGTCAAAAAAAGAGAAAGACCAAAGAAAGATGATGTGACACAGGCAGGAGAGTCAGTGAAAATGCTGCCAATGAGAGAAACATGAGGAGCACATTTTGTACGTGTACCTTGGAATAGGAGTGATATTTTACGTTTTTACAAATGATTACCCGAGGTTGAGAGAGAAGCCAGTGGAGTGGTATCAGCAAACAGATATGTTTGTGAAACTTGCAAAGTGTCTATGGGAAGATTTGAATACACTTTTTGATATTGTTGTTCCAGCAGATTTGTGGATTGAATGCAAAAGGAGTGTTGCTTGGCCAACAAGCGAACCGCAAAGAGATCTGAAAACAGGTGCGCTATCTCCTGAAGTAATGAAATATTATTATACGGTCATTGAGTTTCTGAAAACGAGGGTTTCGCCAAAAAATGTTGATTGGCAACACATAGATAAAACATCACAGGAAGGAAAGGAATTGGTTCATGCATATTATGAAAGGTTGTTGAAGGCGTTATAACAATTCAGTGGTGTGGAAACAATTGAGAAAGAGAGCATGAATCTTTTGATGTTCAGGTTTGTTGAAGGAGTAAGATCAGAAATAAATTAGATGATTAAGAATCATTTAATTAGCTGGCAAGCAAAACCGATTGATGAGGTGTTGCAGTAAGCTAAATACTGTAGTGATGATATTGAGATGAAGCAGAAAAAGCTGAAAGAGAAAGTGATGGTGATGCAGATTAAGGCTGCACAGACAGGATTACAGGGAAACTTTCAAAAGCTGCCACAAGGAAATGGTTTATTTACGGGTAGAGGTCGAATGATGCTTCCAGTGGTCAATAGAAATGTGGATTTGAGTTTGGTGGTGATGCAGGATGAACAGCAAAGGCGAAAGGTGTTACCTTGTCATATTTGCGGAGTAATTGGACATTGGAAGAGACAGTGCCCAATGTTAAATCAAGGTGGAGTTATACACCAGACAAATGGTATCAATTCATATCAGAGCATGAGAGGACCTGGGATGGGGGAGTCAAAATCAAAATTTCCAGAACAATGTGAATAATATGTAAGGTTTTCAGCCAATACAGCAGGTACAGAATGTACAACATCAGCTACAAATGTCACAAATGCAACAAATGCAGCCACAGGTGCAGATGGTGCCTGTACAGCAAATGCACAAGCCGAGGCAGGTTCACATGATACAGAGCCCTACGGATCTGCAACAGGTAATGCTTTTGCAAGTGGTTACAAATCAGAGTGAGCACTAAAGTGTAAAAACAGATGAACATTTTCCTTTACACAGTGAGGATGAAATAAAAGATGAATGGCCGTTGGATAGTTCAGATGAGGAGGAGTGCATGATGGCTGCATCATTAGAAGTGGATCAAAGAGGTCCATATGTGGAAGGTGAAGTACATGGTCATGAGGTTAATTTTGTGGTCGATACAGGGGCAACACACTCAACAGTAAGAATTGTAGAAGTTCCAGACATACCAATTTCAGAAAAGACAGTGCAAATAGTAGGAGTTGCAAATAAACATTTGGTTAATACTCTTACGGAACCAGTTCTTGTGAAAATTGGAAATTTTGGGGAAGAGACTTGCTGTGCAAAATAAATTGTTCAATTTTGTGTTCAACAAAAGTGATTGAAATTGAGAGAAAAAGTGATGGAGAAGAAGATTTGTCAGTTGATGTCGAAAGAAGGATGGTGTCTTGAGAATTTACTTTGATAGGTCTCAATGACCACAACGATGAAAATGAGCAGGCAAATGAGAATAACAATTCAGTAGATTTAATTCATTTCTTTCCGTTTTTTGAAATATAAGATTTGCCTATCGATTTACAGGAAAGAGTTAAGTCAAAAGTTTGGGACTTACCAGGAAAAGACATTGGTTTGATTAAAGGAGTCAAAGGATTCAAAGTAGCAGTGAAAGAGAATGTAGTGTTTCCGCAGACTGCGCAATATCCAATGACAAATTGGGCAATTGAAGGGATAAGACATTTGATAGGACAATTTTTGGAACAGGAAGTTTTGAAAGAAGTGATGAGCAGTCCATGTAATTCACTAATAACGGGTTTGAAAATGCAGAATGGGAAAATTAGTTTTGTCCGGGATTTGAGGAAAATAAATGACATTGTGGTGAAATGTTGTCCCGTTGTGCCAAATCCATCAGTGATAATGTTTCAGATTCCGTGTGATGCAGTATGGTTTACAGTAATTGACTTGTGCCAAGCTTTCTTTTCAGTACCTCTACATGAGGACAGTACATGTCTCTTTTGTTTCAAGTTCCTGACCAGAGTCTATTGCTGGTGTAGAATTCTTCAAGGGTTTTCAGAGTCACCACCAATTTTCAATCAGATTTTGAAAAAGAACCTGGAGTCATTGGTGATGCCTTACCAATCGACATTAGTGCAGTATATTGATGATTTGTTGATTGCATCAAAGACAAAGGAAGGTTGTAGAGAGTATAAAATTGCATTGTTGAACTTTTTGGGAGACAACGGTCATAAGGTATCTCCTACTAAGTTGCAGTATTGTCAGCAAAAGGTGAAATATTTGGGTCATTTGATTGAAAAAGTACCAAGGCGAATTTCGAGAGAAAGAGTAGCGGCGATAATGAAAATACCGAGTTTGCAGAAAGAGTTGATGATGTTTCTGGGAATGGTAGGATATTGTTGCCAATGAATTCCAAACTTTTCAGCTATTTCTAAACCACAGCAAAGATTGACACACAAGGATGTTTCAGATCCCATAATGATGAATGAGGAATGCTTAAGTGCGTTTACGGAACTGAGAGACAGTTTGTGTCAAGCTCCAGCTTTAGGTATGACTGATTACACAAAACCTTTCTTGTTGTTTTGTCATGAGCGTGATGGATGTTCTTTGTCTGTCTTGACACAAACACATGGTAGTGTCAATCATCCAGTAGCATATTTTTCAGTTACATTGGAATATGTTTCAGCAGCCTTCCCAGGATGCTTACAAGCAGTTGCAACAGTTGATCAGAGTATAACTCAAAGTGAAAACACTGTGATGGGTTATCCTCTGACAGTGATGGTACCTCATTCAATAATAATTCTATTGACCAGGTCAAAGACACAATACTTGACAAATGCAAGTGTGACAGGACAAGTAATAATGGAGACTTGAAGGCGTAATATAGGTTTGATAATGTCTCTTTATTTCTTTCTTCCACACTTCGTTTTCTCTCTTTTTATTTCTTTTTACTATTTGAACTGTTGTCTGGATACCTTCCTTGGTTCTTTTCTGAGTTCTTGACTTTATTCTTCTTGCTCTCTTTTTAGGTTCGTGTCTGATCTGGCCACGTTCTTCCTAGAACGTGGCCGGCTTCTGCAGGTCTTCTCCCTCCTCAATCGACTGGATCCTCCGTGACTCTGTCTTCTTCCAGTTTTCCGTCTCCTCGAGTCTGTGTGGGTTCGTCTACGTCCCAGGGTTCTCCTCCACACCCCGCCGTCCCCCCGTCTCCTCCTTCTCCTAGTTTTTCGTCCCTCTGTCTTCTCTTTCTTCTGCCGACCTCCCCTTGCCATTTTCCACGGGTCTTATGACCCCTGTCGCTTCCACATTATCCCGGCGACTTCCGCTCCAAAATGGTCCCGCCTCTTCCTTCCCAGTGTTATTATGCCAATAAGTGAATTAAGACTATAGGGAACACTAGGGGCTAGAAGAAGGTTCAATGACACATGCTTTTAACATTTCCGTAACTTCCTTCTCTACCACCTGTTTCCTGGCTTCGGGAGGGTTTTTGCCGAGAAACCCGTCCGTCTAGGGTATAAATGTGATGTTTTATAAGATTGATCCTACCGGGGTTTTTGGAAAAGACTTTAGTATTACCACGCACTATTTCTTCAAGTTGAGAACATTGCGAAGGAGTGAGGTTAGTACCAAAGTGAGGCATACGTTCTTGTTCGGGTTCAGGGGGAGTAGGAAACATGGGTATCTCTGTCTCAGAACAGGTCGTAATGTACAAATCTCTATTCTGCTCTTCTTTTTCATGCTATGCCTTCAGTACATTAATGTGATAAATCTGGCTTCTACCCAACCCTACTGGTATCGCTATTCTGTATGTTACTGGAGTTAATCTTTGAAGTACTGTATATGGTCCCTGCCAACGGGCCAGTAATTTATTCTCGGTGGTTGGTAAAAGTATTAATACTTTTTGTCCTATAGTTAACTCACGCGTTTTACTTTTCACATCATAATGAGTTTTCTGTCTCATCTGGGCTTCTTTTAATTGTTTATGGACGTCCTCCCATTCGGTATGTAAGCTATCCTTTAAATCGCTATTATACATGAGTACGTCCTTTATTTTTTCTTCAGTTTCCTCCCACTGTTTAGCCAGCATCTCCAACATGGTGCGCGGTTGTCTTCCGAACAGTAGTTCAAACGGACTATGTCCAGTGGAAGACTGTGGTGGTCATTCTGACCCTGGCGGTCTTTGACCGCCAGGGCGGAGGACCGCGGGAGCACCGCCGACAGGCCGGCGGTGCTCCAATGGGGATTCCGACCGCGGCGGTAAAGCCGCGGTCGGACCGGCACCACTGGCGGGGTCCCGCCAGTGTACCGCGGCCCCATTGAATCCTCCACGGCGGCGCAGCTTGCTGCACCGCCGCGGGGATTCCGACCCCCCCTACCGCCATCCAGATCCCGGCGGTCGGACCGCCGAGATCCGGATGGCGGTAGGGGGGGTCGCGGGGCCCCTGCAGTGCCCATGCCACTGGCATGGGCATTGCAGGGGCCCCCGTAAGAGGGCCCCTACATGTATTTCACTGTCTGCTTTGCAGACAGTGAAATACGCGACGGGTGCAACTGCACCCGTCGCACAGCTTCCACTCCGCCGGCTCGATTCCGAGCCGGCTTCATCGTGGAAGCCTCTTTCCCGCTGGGCTGGCTGGCGGTCTGAAGGCGACCGCCCGCCAGCCCAGCGGGAAAGTCAGAATGACCGCGGAACGGTAACCTGACGGCGGGACTTTGGCGGGCGGCCTCCGCCGCCCGCCAAGGTCAGAATGAGGGCCTGTGTGTGTTCTTATGGCATATAATACCAATTGTAATTTCTTCTCCCAATTCTTGCCAGACTCGTTGATGACTTTTCGCAAGAGGTTTTTGATGGTTTTATTATACCTTTCTACTAGACCATCTGTCTGAGGATGATAAACCGATGTCCATATTTGTTGGACGCAGAGAGTCTGACAGATCTCGGACATTAACCGGGACATAAAAGGGGTTCCCTGATCAGTTAGGAGTTCTTTAGGGAATCCAACTCGAGAAAAAAAACTCAATCATGGCTTGAGCCACACTTAGTAGTCATACTTGCCAAAGGAATAGCTTCTGAATATCTAGTTGAATAATCTACAAGCACTAGGATGTATTGGTGACCTTTAGAGGATGGTATCAAGGGTCCTGTCACGTGGGCTCTCATTATTCTAAATGAGACTACTGGATTTCTAGGCAGCAGGATTGATAACGGTGTGGGGGACTGAGTCTGACCCACGTGTAAAGAACTCTGTCACCCTAAATCCGGTTTTTGCTCCGGCTAACTAGCAGTGCCTTATTTCTCCCATGTGGAAGGAATAATTCTGCAGCCGAGCGCATGACATCTTTGGAACTTCTCAGGGAAGTCGTAGTTACTCAGATCCAAACCAACTCTCTTATTTACAATATGATCTCATATACAAATGACAAAGACAGTATAAGTTTTATATAATGTTTTAATAAAACGACTGTATTTTAGATATTAAGGCGTGAGCCGCAATAACCAGAACGATACAACACAGTAGGATTGAAATAGTCACCAGGAGAGTAAAACATAAGAACAAAGCTATCATATTGTCTAACAGTTTCTACTCTCCCTCTGCTTGTTCTATTTAGAGCACAGCATGTTAAGCTTCTAGCTTGCCTATTAGAATCACTGTGGAGACATCAGCCCTCATACCTGAGCAAAGACCTGTGATCTTGGTTCAGCATCTGCAACGAGGCAGTCAGCGTCTAGTTGTGGTTCCCTGGTCGGAATCTCCCTCTTGCGTGTATTGGGACAAGGAAGTGATTTTATAACTAACATGTCATCGTGATCACAAAATGTCCCTACACAGGAATGCCAAGTCTAAACTCCTACCACGTCTATCGGCAATGTACCAGACTGTATCCTTGACTGAAGCACAGAGTAAATGTTATGGAGAACTCCAGTGCTGAAGTAGGCAAAACAGTGTGATATGAATAGAAAAACAACACCGTAGAACTGGCTATTCGAAAAATAACAGTACGAAGCCTAATAAAAAGCATGTAGAGCAAAGTGCACAGAGGCTCTAAGCTGTCAGCAAATGAATAAAATATAGTCAGGGCAAAATGCATTAAGGCCTGAAGCTAAAGCGCAACGAATACGTAAAACTGACCACACTACACCCTCCCCTTGTCGGTAGCAAGTGGTTCCAATAATATAAAACGATGCCCCAGAAATAAACAATATAAAAATCATATATTTCGACAAGGTGAGAAGACAACAAAGTCATAAATTTAGGCAACATGTGACCATAAAACCAAATTCAATATTGTGTCAATTTCGTAAAAAGGGAAAAAAATCCAATCGCCAAACAGAAGCAACAGAACGCAGGAGTTCCTCCACTTCGATATATATTAATACTGGAAGATCCACGCCACAAAGTACCATGGAGCAGGTATGGTCCAAAGCCCCAAAACCATTCAGGGCGGCACCCCGTGCAGAGCCTATGAAAGAGACAATACCATCTTCCTCCAGGAAGGGAATCTCATAAACCGCCTCACGAAGCAAGCGCATCCGTAGTGCACAAGTCTGGGAATGAGCCCTAATCGGGAACATCAACAGATCAGTATCGACCATTGGAGAGCGCTGCAGTGAGAGACAGAGAGCCAGTGCATGTTCAAACGAGCACCAAAGGCATCGAAACACGGGTTGCACACAATCCAAAACCGGTCTAAATGACAGAGACCAGTCACACTCCAAATGTCCCAGGAGTGTTGCTCCAAAATGCTGCATCATGCGTTCACGACACAGCTGCGCTGACGGGAGCAGTAATACAGGATCTTGTCGTGACGGGACAGCCATTGCGAAAAAATAGCAACAACAGCAAAACTCCAGCCAATAAATCTAAAGTAATCGGGAAACCCCCAAAAATGCTTCCGAAAATAGAATGTATAGCCGAAGGTATCAAACCGAATATGGAAGAGAAGGTGTGAGTAAAACCAACACCAACGGCTTTGAAAAAATGTACAATACCAGCAGTGCTGGATGCATTAAATATACGTCCCACAAGTTCACCGAAGTGACTTGGAAAGTTAGTATTCAAAAGGGACTGTATCTCCGCCGATGACCTTGCCACTTGAAGTGCGTAGGTCTCGCTAGCAGATGTAAGGGCCACATGCTTTTGAAACAACAAAGCTTTTAGCCGACTCAACTTGTCGAAATCAACCTTGGAAGTAGCAATATGAGGCCAGATGTCTGCTACCTCCCTAATTTGAGTGGGGGGAAACAACACATTCCCGCAGCACGTAACGGCCTTGTTGACAACGACGATGTAAACTATTCCGGCACGCATGCCACAGCAACGTTCGCTGTTAAGAACAACGTAACTGCCGTTAGAAAGCACCTGGAAAGTGTTTTTAATAACTGGGTCTGGAACTCCCTTCAGATAACAAGCTAAGTTAGCAATCGAAGCGTTACACGCCCCGTGCAAGGACAGGTGTTTACAAACCATTGAATGGCTGACAGAAGCTTCGCATTCGCTGCCGCTAAGAAAAACCTCCCTCAAACCATTAACACATCTGTACTGAAAGGGAAGCTCCCACACCTCGTGTATGTAACTGTCTCCCAATAGTTCATATCTACCCACCGGAATGTGCTTCAAACACGAAGTAAATTGCAAAGTGGAGATAGGCAAATTAATAATCCCATGAATCAACCACTCAGCTGACGGAATCTCAGCTACCGTGAAAGGCAGTTTCTCTAATTTCTCAATATTCAACATAACATATGTCGCTTCCTTTTTAGCCATCAGTTGTTGCTGACGAGTCAAATTAAAAGAGATAAAGATCTCTCTGGCACGAACGTGCTGCCATGGAACGCGACCCGCCTTCAAGGTCTGAAGAGTCCAACCCAGCTGCATGATGGACCGCGTCTGACTCTGCCCATGATATAAAGAAGACATGTCCGATTTAATAATGTCAATGGCAGAGGAAACAATGCTGTCAATGGTGTAAACACGGTCAGAAAGGGTATGCATGCCATTATCAACAACAGACAAAGTCTGTATCAGGTTTTCCTGATCAATCTGCCTCAACCGGGCTGCAGCCTCTTGTTGTGAAAGCTTCCAAATCTCATTATAAACTTCGTATAAGAACCTTTTCTTCCGTGGTACTTTGGGACCCGACAAAAAATCTTGTAAATCAGTATCATTAGACAGTAACGTGAGATGTGACTTAACTGCATCCAGCGTGGATGACTTCAACCATTGCTGGAAAAGCTTCCCCACACTGTATGTAGTTATAATATCAGCATGTTCTGGTGAAATATAACGAGGGTCTGCCCTACTAGTCCTGAACCCCCCTGAAGAGGTGACAAAACGTTGATGACACACATTAGTGTCTACAGGCCATAATAACCACCCGCCTGGATGTAACGATGAAATGTTAAGCGTACCATTCTGGACCCAATGTGTAAACTCACTAAAGGTAGCATTCACATAATGTTGCCAATCTCTTAATTTAGAAGGGACAGGTATGCTAGGCAAAGTCAACTCTCTAATTGTCGCTAAGCCCAAACAGCTAGTCTGTTGTACTGTGTCATTGAGGAAAATCATCTGCACAGGGATAATACATGCTCTAAATAACGTGTCACTGCCTCGAATTTGCCAATTTTTTGAACCACAAACACTTTTCAAATCAACAGTTTTAAACCAGTATTCATACCCCTCGACCGAAAGTTTAGATACAAACAAATTTGAATACAGTAATTTAGTATCGGTCAATAACATTTGCTTATTGGAATACGGTGCAACTTTAAAATAGTAAGACTTAGCATTTCGTTGATCATGCCCAGAAAAATATGCAAATTTATCATAATACGTTTTCGAACTCCCTTGTGGAGGAGTCGAGCAATGTTCCCATTGCACATAATTAAATATGGACTTAGGGCTACTAGATTTATGAATAAAGTGGTGTCCATAATAGTTGTAGCAAAACATGTCACCATGATTATCTCTAAATTGGTAAGCATCTTCATCGTCATAGACAGTATAATATTGCAAATCCGTTAGCATAGAATCTACTGTCTTCACATCCCAATCATCAGAAACAATGCCAGGTATAACAATATCATTCATTGATAATTTGAGGACATACGGTATTTGAATCAATTCAGTGGGACCATATATATCAAACATTACTTTATCCCACACAATCCCATCCGGAATTGGTATAGCAGAAATGTTTACTGTGGACAAGTCTCTTCGAACCATATGAGACGAAAAATGCGGTTTTAACACAGTCTCCACGTGCTCAATGTGAGATCGATCAGGAAGAAAATGACCATGTATTATCAGAAAAAAAGTAACCACAAATCCCAACCACAATAAAAGAGTCATCACGGTCAAAAACAGCCACGAATAGTTACAAGGAAAAACAAAATATGTGCGTTTAAGCCAATCCAGCATCCGACGTGGACCGTGGATAGAAGACATCGAGGACGAGGAGCCGGACACATCAGTATCAGCGTTGTTGAAGCAGCCAGAGGCAGTTCTAGCAAAAGGCGCAACTGTGAACATAGAAGCAGATGGAGGCTCTCGCCTTGGCACGCTATAGATCACATGTTCAGAAACATCAGTAGAACGTACAGCAAGTTGATCAAAAGATTCCATATTAATCGTCGTCGGTGGAACAATCGCAAGATCATCATCCACCCTCCCCAAGCTCGGAGAGGAAACAGCATCGGTGTAAATCACCTGCAGCGGGACTTCTTCCCCAGTAGTGAGAGGGATTCCGGAACTACTGGGTGTCCCTCTTGGTCTGCTGTGCAGAATCGGCCACATGTTGTAACTTGACATTATCAATGGAAACAAAGCGATTTCCTTTGGCCCCTCGCGGCGGCGGTAAAATCACAGTTCTCGTGCCGCTAACTCCCAACACAGGGACAGGTGCTCGATAAGAAGGACCAAATTCTTTTTTAACTGCGACCTTTTCACGCACTAGATCCCCAATCCTGGGTATCCAGCCAGTAAGTGTTACTGGCTCATCCTTAATTCCTGAGGAGGCAGCACAGGCAGAAGAGTTATCTTCACGGAATTGTTGTAAATCCTGCAAAACAGTGACACGATCATTTATGTCAAAGGGCGTATCTGCCGCCTCCACACCAGGACCATCTAGATCAGGAACATACATTCGTGTTCCAAACAGTCACTCATATGAAGTACGACCCCCCAGTGACCTTCTAGGCAAGTTATTAAGTGCTCTCTGTACTCCATATAGGTGGGCTAGCCAACCACGACCCGTACCTATAACCCTGGCCGTTAAGGATTGCTTTAAATCACGATTTAAACGCTCCACAACAGAATTTCCCTTCGGGATGAAATGGAGACGAGAATTGGAGTTGGACCCCCAACGAAGCCATGGTGTCCCTGAATGCCTTAGAGGCAAAAGCAGGGCCCTGGTCCGAATGAAAAGCCGCAACTGCAAATATATCGACAAAGATGCGCAAATCTTTAATAACAGTTCGAGCGTCAGCCGAGCGTTGTGGCCATACCCACACAAATCTGGAGCACGAATCTACAGTAACCAATATATATTTGTATGCACTATCTGGTGTCAGCGGACCACAATGATCCAAGTACACACACTGTAAAGGCTTATTTGAAATCAGAAGGGGCGTCTGCTGCGGGCGTCTAGCCGACGATGCTTTAATTTGTTGACAGATGTCACAACAAAGGACATACTGCTTCGTCTCTTTATAGAGACCAGGCCACCAGTAACGAGCCTGTAAAAGTGAAATCGTGGCAGCCACCCCAGCATGTGCAGAAGCCACCCCCTCGTGCTGCAGAAATTAATCTAGGTCTCTCAATTTTATTGGGAATTTCACGTACACCAATGCCTGGAATTGTAACAGTAGCATTCAGCGCACCATTCAAGCAGTAACTATATTTAGAAGGAAATCCTTTAGGAAAGGGCGGGCCATCAGCCGTAGCCTTTATGGCAGCCGAAATTTCTGTGTCTGGTTTGGAACTCGAACGAGTCACTGCGGCCACAGTGGCGACTGCCACTGCCGACTTCGCGGCTTCATCAGCCAAAGTATTCCCAGCAACGTGTATTCCAACGCGCTGGTGTCCAAGTGTATGTACAACATGGACGTTAGGAAGCGTTTCCTTCAGATCCGCAACCTTACCCCACAACATCTTATGTTTAATGGTGTTACCTTTAGAATCTCTGAACCCATTCATCTTCCAATAGTGCAAATATTCATTGAAAGACTGTACACAGTAGTAGGAGTCACAGACCAGCAAGGTTAAAATCGCCGGATCCGCGTGCTCCAATGCTAACAATAGAGCTTTGAGCTCAGCCAGCTGTGCCGTGCAATCTCCCAAGGTTTTAGTATAAGTATGTCAGGGCAGAACACTTCCCCCTCCATAGTGCCGCTCACCACCGCACATGCAGCAGAATACTGTTGTTTAGTCCCAACCGCTGGTTGCGCAGAGCCATCGGTATACATGACCACTTGATATTGGTCAATAGGCAACGTACCAGCAGGAACAGGGTATTCCATCTCATATTGAAGAAATTCTTGAGTCTGCAGTTTAGGGTCAAATACATTATCCACATCAGTGGCTGTCAAAGACGTAGCCCATTGTATCCATCGCGGTGTAAAGCTTTCGAATTAGGAACACTCGCTTTTGTAACAGCCTCTAAGGCCGGAATCGGGGAAACGACAATAATGCGTTGGCCCTGGGCAAAGCGGTCTTTCTTTAATCACACCCATCTGTACTGCAGTGAGTATTTTCTCAGTCTGTGCAAATCGTTGTTCTGCAGCAGAATACAAGTGGGACTTGTATGCAATCGGGACTGTCTCACCCTCATTAAAGGTGACATACGTAAACCCAACAGCCCCAGGTATCACCCTGATGACTAAATGTGTCTTATTGTCCCGTGTGTGTAAGTGTTTAACTGCCAAGAGATCAGTCTGTAACTCTCGTAGTATGTGTGTATGCTCAATCGTCCAAAATTTACTTGAAAAATTCAGGCGAATCAATTCGTATAAGGGTTTTATACGCGTAGCATAATCAGGAATGTAAGTTCTGCCAAAATTCAGAAACCCCAACAATGACTGGAGCTTCTGAACCATATTAGGAGGCTGCAATAAAGCACATTTCTCCAACAAATGTGGCGCTAAGCTCTTGCCCTCACTCGACAACTCATATCCCAGGAAAATGACACTGAGGAAGGCAATCTTTGAGTTCTTAAAATTAAACTTATAGCCAATATCAGCAAACCCCACAACAATGCGCGATACACGCCTTAGATGTTGCAGAATCTCATCGTCTGTCAGATATATGTCATCAACATATGATAACGCTTCAGGGTCGAACTCGTGCAGCATTTCAGTTACACGAGCCGAAAACAGTCCTGGGCTATTCTCATGCCCCTGAGGCAAACGACAAAATTTTTCTGAGAGCCAAACGCACTGAAACTGGTATAGTCCCGACTTTCGGGCGCTATATTCTGGCAGAAAAATCCATTCGAGATATCTAATGTAGTTTTGTATTTTTTACGCACTATATTATTCATAAGCGCTGCGCTGTGTGAATTCTGTATTGCATATGTGCGTGTATGACTATTCAAATGTCTATAATCCACCACTATCCTATATGAATGGTCCGGTTTAGCAACCGGAAATAAGGGATTATTCATCGGCGAGACACAGGGCTCAATTACACCCTGGTACTCCAATTGTGTAAGAATTTTCCTAACCGATGCCCTTGCTTCAAATTTGATAGGATACTGCGGTTGTGGCTGAGGTTCGCCCTTTATCGGAATTACATGATAAGGTGATTGTCTGTCCCACCCCACGTTATTTCTATATAGTGCGGGAGCCTGTGCTAGAGCCCATGATTTACTATAGGACTCCGCTAGTTCTCTCGGAACAAGTGGTGAGAAGGAAGGTGTAATAACCTCCTCCCCTACCGGACAGTCGCGAACAACGTCAGGTGGCCAATCCTGTTCGGCCAGCAGAACATCATATGATTTTACCACATGGTCCCAAAAAATGGCGTTTATAATACGGTCAATGTCCCCTTCCAATCGCAGAGTCACTTCATATACTCTATCAGGATCAGAGACTCGCATATCCGCCGTCGCGACTTGTATGAAGTCATCAGTTGCTTTCACCTCCAGATGCTCTAGAAGACTCCGGCGAACTATTGTGACCTCTGCCGCGCTGTCTAACAGTGCTAACGCCCATGTCTTGTTCGTCAAGAGAACTCTCTTCTTGAGCGGCATATCTAACTGAGACTGCTGCCACTTTCTTCTTTTTAAATTGCTGTTTTTGTTGCAGCGGTTTCTCTTCTTGTTTAATAGAAACCTCCGCCGAGCGTTGTGAATCCTGTCTCGGTTTCACGTACTCCGTCCTCCGCTCTGACCGCCCACCTCTCTCACTTCTCTTTTCCGAGGAGTCCTGAAAGGAACGAGATTGGCGTGTATCAGTATATTGATATCTATCAGGCGTCTTCAAAGTATCCCTATTCCGGAGATTATACTTATTCTGTGGGGTCTCCGGTTGTGGAGACTGCCCACCATCTTTTTTAGGTGTCTGCTGTTTCTTGTCCCAGCGCTTTTTTGAACCCTCAGGTTGTTGCTGTTTAGCATTATCTTTATTATTTTTACCCTGTAACTGGGGTTTCTGTGGTCTAGCACCTAGGCTATCTCGACCAATACTAGAATATGTTTACACTATTATTCTCGGAAGTTCCCGCTCCTGATTAAGCAGCGGAACATCCCGAAGACGCATTCGCACCGCTAGCGCTACTGCCTCTCCTTTGAGATTACTCAAAATAATAGAAGAAACTGTGGCAAAATTGCCCAGCAACTGCATGCCCAAGTCTAAGGCAGGGGCAGCCCCATATTCATCTTGAATTTGTCATCGTCAAAATTCTATGTTTATCCTGAGGTCCCGTATGGGGAAATACTGCTTCCAGCGTATTAATTTTTTGCGCCAGCCAAAATGGAGTCTCCTCTCGTTTAGCCGGTACCTTACCCATAACAGAGTGTACAGTGGCCGGATTAATACCTGGAACCACTGCCTGTGGGTGCGCTGGAGCAGCACGCGCTGCGTTTGTATTTAGTGTCTGCATTACAAACTGAACTAATCGTCTATATGTAGCCGTTAAGTCTGTATATAAACGACGAACTTCAACCACTGCCAATTGAGCAACCGCAGGATGAGGTGTATATGTAGCCAATAAAGGCCAGGTAGGACCATCATTACTCAGTGGACCTAACCTAACTTGTGCAACTGTGTGTGGGAGGGCGCCATCAAGCCAATTATGGTGTTCTTGATAGGATAGAGGTATTTCTAAATAAGTGTAAGCCCTGTATTGTCCAGGGACATTCGCCACAGTGTATTCGTGAAAAGTATTTGTACCCCCATCCACTGCTGGAAATCCGACCCAAGAATAAAAAAGTTCTGTTCTATAGGCTGCATGGGCGTCCACCACAAAAGGGACTGGACCCCCCTGGACTGTCAGTCCATGTGCCAACAGATGTCCTGTGAGCGGTTGACGCATATTGATTGCAATATTCACTACATTAGGATTCGCCATTTATAAAAAATATCTCCAGGTCAGAGAAGGCACACCAATATCGGGGTTTTCCTTTCAAAGTTCAAGCTTGAAAAACCAACCACTAAGCAATAGGAAGCACCTATCCCGTGGCGGCGGAAAGCCTCAGCCCCACGGACGTCTCAGTATACGAGACCGAGGAGTCAAAATATATATGAGACCAAGAGAGTCAGTCGGACCTAAACATTAGAGCCTGACCAAATGTTGGCGGCGCCATGTCGCGTGGGCTCTCATTATTCTAAATGAGACTACTGGATTTCTAGGCAGCAGGATCGATAACGGTGTGGGGGACTGAGTCTGACCCACGTGTAAAGAACTCTGTCACCCTACATCCGGTTTTTGCTCCGGCTAACTAGCAGTGCCTTATTTCTCCCATGTGGAAGGAATAATTCGGCAGCCGAGCGCATGACATCTTTGGAACTTCTCAGGGAAGTCTTTGTTACTCAGATCCAAACCAACTCTCTTATTTACAATATGATCTCATATACAAATGACAAAGACAGTATAAGTTTTATATAATGTTTTAATAAAACTACTGTATTTTAGATATTAAGGCGTGAGCCGCAATAACCAGAACAATACAACACAGTAGGATTGAAATAGTCACCAGGAGAGTAAAACATAAGAACAAAGCTATCATATTGTCTAACAGTTTCTACTCTCCCTCTGCTTGTTCTATTTAGAGCACAGCATGTTAAGCTTCTAGCTTGCCTATTAGAATCACTGTGGAGACATCAGCCCTCATACCTGAGCAAAGACCTGTGATCTTGGTTCAGCATCTGCAACGAGGCAGTCAGCGTCTAGTTGTGGTTCCCTGGTCGCAATCTCCCTCTTGCGTGTATTGGGACAAGGAAGTGATTTTATAACTTACATGTCATCGTGATCACAAAATGTCCCTACGCAGGAATGCCAAGTCTAAACTCCTACCACGTCTATCGGCAATGTACCAGACTGTATCCTTGACTGAAGCACAGAGTAAATGTTATGGAGAACTCCAGTGCTGAAGTAGGCAAAACAGTGTGATATGAATAGAAAAACAACACCGTAGAACTGGCTATTCGAAAAATAACAGTACCAAGCCTAATAAAAAGCATGTAGAGCAAAGTGCACAGAGGCTCTAAGCTGTCAGCAAATGAATAAAATATAGTCAGGGCAAAATGCATAAAGGCCTAAAGCCTGAAGCTAAAGCGCAACGAATACGTAAAACTGACCACACTACAGTCCCACCAAATCCATACCCACCCGGGTGAATGGGGTCTCTATAATTGGTAATGGAAAGAGAGGATTTGACATTTCTGACATTGCTGGCAATGTTTTCGTATATCGCCATAGACCCCAGGCCAATAAAATCTCCTTGCTACATATTCTTCTGTCTTATCCCTTCCTAGATGACCTTCTCCTGTGTCGCCATATGCTAGGTTAAGTACTTGGTCTCTGTAATCTTGTGGAACTACCTACTAGGGTTTCCTGCTACTGGGTTGAGGACATACTTGATACAATAAATCATTACTAATTTGAAAATACAGACCTTTTTAAAGTAGGATCATCCCGCTGAGACTGCCGGAACTGTCCTGCAACCGACAAAATCAGCTTCCTTGAATTGTCTTTAGGGGTGTTATCATGCTTATCTTCCCTGTAATAAGCTTTTTTGTGCTCTCGTTTTTGTGATGTGGTTAGTTTTTCCTTTGGTATATGGGTCTCTATTACTGAGGTGAAAAAAGGTGCCTCGTTCCTCCAGGATTCTGTCTGATGGCTATGATTTAGGGTATCCAAGAGTTCGGACAAAGATATATAATCAGTTCCTAGAATTAGTTATTCAACAAGGTCCGGGATGGCTCCTACGACAAGGGATTCTTCCTTTCCTCACCAGTTTATTTGTATGATAGCGACAGGTATGTTTTACCATCCCCATGAACGCATGTGATCAGTACCTGTTCACCTGTTACCCATTGGTCTGGTCGGACGTATGTCTGGTTAATAACACTCTGACTACAACCAGAATCTATCAATGTTTTCAGTTTCTCTTGATTCACCAGAAGGAAGGTGGAATACTGAGTCATTGTATTACCTAACCACAACACCCTTCCTCTGGTCAACCCTATCTCCATTGGTTCCCCTTGATTCTTTTTCAGAGGACAGTATTGCGCTATGTGTCCCCATTCCGCACAGTTAAAACATTGAGGGCTCATCATGGGTTCCTTTGAGGGAGTACGATAGGGACTCAGTTTTTCTGTATTTAACCCCATAAATGGTTTAGAAGGGAAGGATTGGGGTGGAATTGGTTTCGGGAGAGGCATTGGAGGTTTTGCATTAGATCCCTGGAAGTAGGGAGCTCGGTGATAGGCACAAGCTAATTCCACGGCAGTGGCGTTATTTAGGCCAGGATGTTGTCGAATCCAATTCCTCGTGGATATGGGTAGTGCATCTAGATATTCTAGATATTGTTGGAGGAGCCAAGATGGCGACCGGGAAGGACGCTTCGTAAAGCGCTCCGTCTCGGGCTCGCCACCAAAACGATTGCGGGGCACCCCGGGGTCGCCAATATCCTGGTACAGAGGAGTAACCCGCTCTAGGAGCCTTTCTCCCCTCACTGACGGCCACGGAGGCGCTGGGGCGGCTGAGAGGGGGAGCTGCAGAACGACGACATCGCCTCGGACCTGCGGCCGCCATCTTGCCTCGTTGCGAGGCTCGGAGCTCCGTCCCGGAGCCCCTGAGGTGAGGCGGGGGTGCGGCGGTGGGGGGATCCCCTTGCGGGAGGGCAGCACACCTGCCTCGGGGCTCTCCCCCCCCCTCTACCGCTGGTCAACCCTCCCCACTGCCGCTGCGGGGAGGGGCGGAGGGGCGGTGAAGCCACGGTCGGGGACCATTGGCGGTTCCCCCCCCTCGGCCTGCGGTCCGGCTGCAAGGCGTGCCCCCCCCCTACGACTTAGGGGGGTCGCGCAGTGAAATTCACGGGGCGCATCTGGAGCGCTGGCGGTTTGCTCTTTATGCCCCCTGGACACTCCTGGTGGCTCCTGCAATTCCTGAACGCCTGTGGGCTATGTGTGAGGCGCCCTCCGAAGTACATTATGTTTCCACCATTCCCCCGGTAAGAGGAGCAGAACCCTGCATGGAAGCCCAACTGAAAGTGAGCGCACAAAGCGATCGACCTCGTGTGGATGGGGGACCCACACCCAAGCCCTGAATCGTTGGTGCCGGCATGATGGGTATATCGGATTGACCTCGGAGACCACCCCGCTATCCGTCGCCCTCCCGCTGGTGCCGGTCGAGGGGCCTGGAAACGGGCAACCAAGCAGGAACTCACCTCGTGGAATATTAGGCAGGTTGTGATCCAAAAAACTTAAAGCGCACGACGGTGTGGATCCGTGGGGACACACAGCCCTCCATATCTGCCCAACCTGGGGCTCGTGGAGTTCACGTAAGCGCAGAAGAAACAGAGATCCATAAATCGAGTCAAAATGGCCGGGAGATAAAAATCAGCGAGGAATCAGGACCGGGGCACGCAGGGACCAGCGCCTGGGGACCAACAACCCACTCCTACTTTACAATCACTGGAATCTACACTTTTGGCCCATTCCACACAATTCGAGAAAGTACTCCAAGCAATTATGGACACTAAAATTTCATTAGAAAATAGAATAGATACGGTATCGCAAGATCTAAATATTCTTAGAGCGGACCACCGCAAATTATCCGAAAAAGTGAAGTCAGCGGAGGAGGCGCTAAACGACATGTGCCCCAAAGTAACGGACAACCAAAAACAAATTCTCCGCCTGGATCTAGAAGTAAAAACACTGTTGAGAAGAGCAGAAGAGGCGGAGGGAAGATCACCTCCGCAACAACATACGGTTTCTCGGACTCCCGGAAAAATCACTAGATCAAAACACAGAGATTCAACTGGAACAATGGTTAGCAAAAGAGGTCCTGAATGGAGCCCCGTCGAAATTCTTCTCAGTTGAAAGAGCACACAGGACTCCTGGGCGCCCCCCAGTACCGGGCCAGTCCCCAAGACTGTTGATAGCCAGGCTCCTGAACTTTAGAGACCGGGATGCGATACTGCAACAATTCCGCAGCAAAGGTCCATTTCAGTATGAGGACTCAACCGTCCACGCTTTTCCAGACTTCACTCAGGAAGTGCAAAGACAACGCAACTCCTTTGCTCAAATAAAGCAACGTCTCCGTGCACATGACATAAAGTATGCTCTGTTATTCCCCGCTAAATTAAGAGTACTAACAGATGAACGCACCCACGTGTTCACATCTCCGGAAGACGCTTGGACATGGCTACATGCCAAGGGGTTTGCCCAACCCCGAGAAGCAACCGGTATCAACGAAAACTGGTCCACAGCATCCACTCGGAAACGCTCCAAGAGACGACCCGGGGGTCAACCCACGTAGAAACAGGCTGCGAAAGAGAGAGCCAGGGTCCTGAAGGAAACTCCCCTGCTGACGCAAAATGCTTTTGAGACTCTCAGAACTCATCCGGAGGAGGGCTCGGAATCGGATTCAATAAGCTCGGACTCCACACTGACGGGGTCGCTGAAAGGCCCGGAGATCACTCCCCGGACCGCGGACATACTCTGAACAACTGCCGTTGACCTACCTCCAGGGCGGGACCCGCCGCCACAGAAGGAGAGCAGGATTGAACATTGTGTGCCTCGCTGGCAGCGGCTGTACATATCGCTTGAAATCATGTATCCTTGTTTCTCTGCTCTCAGAGTCAACTCCTGTATCTAGCCTGCGCGTAATTGGAGGTTGCGCGTGGCAGGGGAGGGTTGGTTTACTGCGCCCGGGAGATGCCCCATACCACTTGCAGGCTGAATCTGCAGAAGGATGCGAGCCGCTATAATGAGCCGCACCCGGATAGTATTATAGCTCCCCCGCAGACATCCACATGGACACAGCCCAGGTCGCACCTCACCGGGGTGCACGTTTGTTTTTTTGTTGGTTTACAGTTGGGGTTGGGATCCAGTTGGGGAGGGAGGGAGGGTAATCACCAGTTTGTACACCGCGGGTCTGCGCATAACACAAGACACATAGATGGAGGTTGGAGACCGGGCCGTCGTGGCGAAGGGGAGGGGGAAAACTGCTTGGACCCCGTCAGGGGGCAGAATGTTAGATGCACCACTACAAAACAAACATGGCCCAATACACAGCCCATAACGTAAGCAAATATAACATAGTCACCTGGAATGTCCGGGGCCTCGGGAACCATAGCAAAAGGTCCAGGGTGCATGCAAGACTCAAACGCCAGGGCACACACATTGCAATTTTACAAGAAACCCACCTACTGGACCCAGACCTACAAGAACTGCGGAACAGATGGGGTGGACAGATCGTAGGCACATCTTATTCAACCTTTGAGAGGGGGGTTCTGATATGGATGGCAGGGAGTGTTCCATTTCTTCTAACATCATACAGGATAGACCAGGGAGGTAGGTACGTAGTGGTGGAGGGCAAATTAGACGGCAAACAATTATCATTCATAGGAATATACGCCCTCAACACTGCGTTGCCTGAGTTCCTGAACTTGCTCACCCCAGCCCTATTGACCAACCCTGCAGCACCTGCAATATGGGGTGGTGATTTCAATAATACGCCGGACCTGACGTTGGATAGGTCTAGCCCCCCCACACATTCAGCGGCCAACAGATGCCCCGGGGGCCCACTGGCAACATGGGCCAGCAATATGGGCCTCTGTGATTTGTGGCGCATGAAGCACCCACAACACAGAGAATACTCATTTTACTCAGTACCGCACAAAGTGTACACTAGGATAGATCTGCTATGGGGTACCCGGGACATTTGCACAGTAACCAACGGGATTGAATACTTAGCTAAGTCACTATCAGACCACTCACCGCTTAAAATAACTCTAGACTGGGGTAGGGGGCGACAAGCGATCCCAACCTGGAGATTACAAGTGGAAGCGCTGCAGGACCCTGCATTTAAAGACGCACTGAGAACAGCGCTCAAACAGTACTGGGAATTGAATGCTGGCACCACAAACTTAAGAGCAGTAGAGTGGGACGCACATAAAGCAGTGACCCGCGGGCACTGTATTTCCACTACATGGGGGGTAAGACGCACACTCCATGCAGAGGTTAGCAAACTGGAAAAGAAACTAAGAACACTAGAAAACGCAGTGGCCCGCAGCGAAACACCATTTACGTCATTAAAAGATGCGCGCGCAGAATACGCAGCCGCAGATGCCACACTACGCCTTCATGACTACAAATACCATTTGACCAGATTACAAGCGGAAGGCGACAGATCGGGTAGGCTGCTCGCATGGCTCCTGCGGGAGGAACGGCAATGCCCCCCAATAGGGGCAATAGTGATAGGTGCAGACGCATTAGCAACCACACAGGATGAAATTAATGATGCGTTCAGGAAATACTACACACAGCTATAAAGTACACGCACATCATGCACCTCCCAACAACTCGAGTCCTTTTTGGCGGAATCCTCTCTGCCCCAACTCACACAAAACGACAGGGAGACATTAGAGGCCCCCATTACACTTGGAGAACTAAACAAGGCTCTTGAACAACTACCTAGAAATAAAGCTCCAGGGGCAGACGGCCTGCCGTCAGAATACTACTCCACTTTTGCGACACACCTTGTCGCACATCTCCTAAAAGTCATTTAAGAAGCAGAGGTCAATGGTATTCTCCCGCCCACAATGAGAGAGGCAATGATAGTGGTCCTTCCGAAACAGGAGCGAGACCCCACCGACGTTAGGTCCTATAGACCCCTGTCTCTACTAAATCTAGATTGCAAACTACTCGGCAAAATACTAGCCAACAGGCTAGCTCCTCATATGCACACTTTAGTACACGAAGACCAGAATGGATTTATCCCAAAACGCAACACCTTCCTCAACATTCGTAGGCTATTAAGCGTAATGGGCGATACCCCCCTGAGTGCATCTGGGGAAGCGGGGATTTCGCTAGACATCGAAAAGGCATTCGACACATTAGAATGGGACTTCCTGTTTGCCACCATGCAGCGAATGGGCATAGGCCCAAAATTTATAAGATGGGTACGCATACTGTACACCAACCCACAGGCCAGGGTGAAGACAGGAGGAGTCATATCAGAGAGCTTCCCAATTAGCAGGGGAACAAGGCAGGGCTGCCCCCTTTCCCCCCTGTTGTTCGCCCTGGCGATGGAACCACTGGCCGCGCGTGTCTGTGCAAAAACGGAAGAATGGGGGGTGGGTAAGGAACGGCACATCCCACGTAATATCATTGTATGCAGATGATGCCTTGATCTATATACGCAGTGTTGGGGTGGCACTCCCCCCGGTGATGTCATTGCTACGCGAGTTTGGAGAGATATCGGGCTTGATAGTTAATTGGGGGAAATCCTGCATATTCCCGTTGGCTGGCCGGTCCCCAACGAAACGAGAGAATACTTCAGCAGGCCCATTAAAATGGTGCTTCGACACATTTAAATATTTAGGGGTTAACGTCTACCACAGAGCAGAAGACCTCAGGGATGGCAACCTGGGGAGAGCGGTGACATCTATAAAGAGCTCATTGCATTTTTGGAATAAAATACCGCTCTCACCACTGGGAAAAGTTGCCATAGCCAACATGCTAGTGCTGCCCAGGCTGCTGTACTACTTTGCTGCCCTGCCGATCATAATCCCTAAAAGCTTCTTCAACAGTTTAAATTCTGCATTGGTGCAGCTGGTGTGGGGTGATGGCAGAAGGCGGGTCGCACTCAACACACTATATCACCCAGTGGCGGCGGGTGGACTGGGAGCCCCTAACTTTGAGCTCTATTCTGCGGCAGCACAGCTGCAGTGGATCTCAAATTGGATTCATAATCCCGGGTCGGCGGAGGCTGCCTGGCTGGTAACCCGACTCCGGGGAGTCCCTCTGCTTGAGTGGCTCACGAGCAAGCAAACTAAAAGCACATGCGCAAATCCATTGATGGCAGCAGCACAGGCATACTGGAAGAAGTATATTCAAAAGGATGCCAAAAAACTTCCCTACTCACCTCTCATACCAATAGAATGAATCCCCGGATGGGTGACAACTGGATCTCACCCATCCGCAACCTGGATAGAGGCAGGCATAAGCATGGTAGGTGAATGCTTTGAGGAAGGAAAACTAATGTCCTTCGAAGACATACAGGCCCTCACAGAGATCAGCCCAGGGCAATTTCTGACATACCACGCTATATGTCATGCAATTAGAGGTACATGGGGGTCCGGGGACACTGAGCCAGACACCTCAACGAACCTACACCATATGCTGAGCTACGACACACGTGAAAAAGTAGTTTCAAACACGTACAAACTACTAAATAAGCCCCCGGAGTCTAATCTGCAGAAAGCCCAAGAGAGGTGGAATGCCGTACTGCCTGACCCGATCACAGAGACAGAATGGCCAAAGGCCCTGAGTCACACACGCGAGGTCTCAAGAAATCCCAGATTCCGATACACACAATTTAATTACTTACATCAGACTTATTTAGCGCCAGCCAGAATAAAACGTATGTTCCCTGGATCGGACCCAACTTGCCCTAGATGCAAAACCCCAGCAGCACAGTTTTATCATATGGTCTGGGAGTGCCCGCAGGTGAGGGGGGAGTGGACCGCGTTGACCACTGCACTGTCGGAAATGACCGGCCTGGGCCTGGACGCGAATCCCAAATCCTGCTTACTTGGCCTCAGGACAAGAACAAAAAGAAGCAAATATATGCATAGATTCGTAGACCTGGCTTATGCAATGTACAAAAGACTAATAGCCATGAACTGGAAGGCCTCCAAGGCCCCTGACCATGGAGCTTGACTCGCCCTCACGCTTCGCTGGACACAAGCTGAATATCAGGTACTAACGAAACTGGCGCGAGGTGGTCCTCGACACTCGGGCTGTGAAACCTGGGGCACATTGGTCTCAAAACTAGAAACAAAGAACGACGAAAACCCCCCCTGAACAGCAGATAGATGTGATTACCCAGATAATTGCAGGTCTCACCCCGGCTGCAATACCGCAGTAAATAATGAGTAGTGCACACACCTGCCAACAGTGCCTAGGCACTGACATAAATACACTGCACCCCCAAACACACACTAGCCAAATAATGCACACAGACTATTATCCCCAATTGGCGAATACAGGTTCGGCAGAAGCCAAGCTACCTCTTTCCCCCGACCCCCGCTCCCCCCCCTATCTTAGGGTTTGCCCTTAACCAGAACCCTTACCGGCATCGAAACCTCCGCACGGAAGAAAGACTCAAATGCGTGAACTAGAAATGCCTGTAAGTACAGACATAATAGCGCGGATCTAGCGGTGTACGAAAGTTATTGGTTGTTTGTTAAGTTCAATAAATAAGCGCCCAGCAAATTACTGTAACTGTCAACATCCTATCACTGCTGTTAAATGGACGCATCGAAATGTATGATTCTATTGAAAATTCAATAAAAATATGTTAAAAAAATAAATAAAAAAAATTATAGATATTGTTCTAATACTGTTACCTCAAACATTTCTTCTTTGGTGGTGTTGGTGGGGTTCAGCCATTTGTGAGCTTCATGATGGACCCTGTAATAAAGGGTACAGGGATTTTCTTTACTCACCCATTTCGTACGTTAGAAGCGGAGGTGATAGCTTTCCTGGTCTAGTCCCACCCATTCCAGGATAGCCTTCTTAATTTCTGCATAGGGAGATATGCCGCCCGGATTAACTGCTTGATATGCCAACTGAAGGGTCCCAGTTAGGAGTGGAGCAATATATTGACCCCATCTTTCGGTAGACCAGCTAGCCGAACTGGAAACCCGTTCAAAGTTTGTGAAGAATGCGTCAGGATCCTCAATCTCCTGATATTTCTGTAAAACGGTGCTGGGTACATTTGGGTGAACTCTGGTCGTTGCTATTGTTACAGTAAGTTTCCTGATGGCAGTCTCATGCACTAACTGATTATTGGCAATAATTGTCGCTTGACTTTTCAAGGTGGTTTGTAAGGTGGCTTCACGTTCTTCTTTTGCCTCTTTTAGTTGTTCCTCCCAGATGAGTTGCAAATGTCTTTGGCCCTCAGCTAACTGGGCGATCATATCCACTAAAGTAGGTTTCTCCTCCATTGTACTTAGCCTGTCCTTCAAGGGGAATTAAATCCCACTTCTGACACCTCTGTGACAGGACAAGTAATAATGGAGACTTGAAGGCGTAATATAGGTTTGATAATGTCTCTTTATTTCTTTCTTCCACACTTTGTTTTCTCTCTTTTTATTTCTTTCTACTATTTGAACTGTTGTCTGGAGATCTTCCTTTGTTCTTTTCTGGGTTCTTGACTTTATTCTTCTTTCTCTCTTTTTAGGTTGGTGTCTGATCTGGCCACGTTCTTCCTAGAACATGCCCGACTTCTACGCATCTTCTCCCTCCTCAATTGACTGGATCCTCCAGGACTCTGTCTTCTTCCAGTTTTCCATCTCCTCGAGTCTCCGTGGGTTTGTCTCTGTCCCGCGGTCCTCCTCCACATAACGCCGTCTCTCCATCTCCCTTCTGTTCCTTCTCCTCGTTTTCCATCCCTCCGTCTTCTCCTCCTTCTGCCGGCCTCCCCTTGCCGTTTCCCACGGGTCTTATGACCCCCGTCGCTTCCGCATTATCCCGGCGACTTCCGCTCCAAAGTGGTCCCGCCTCTTCCTTCCCAGTGTCATTATGCCGAGAAGTATTCCCGGGGAACTTCCTCTCCGGCGCAGAACTTGGCACACTATCACAGCAAGATTGACAGGATATGAGACAGTGATTCTTGGAGCACCAAATGTAGTGATCAAAAGGTGCACAGTACTTAACCCGGCAACATTGTTACTAAATGAGGGAAAAGATCCAAATAAAATAGATGACATTGAACATGATTGTTTGAAGGTGACAGAACTATGCACCAAACCAAGAGATGTCATTAAAGACACTTGTTTGGAAGACAATGATCACATTCTCTTTGTTGATGGTTCTTACTTAAGAGACAAAAAGGTGCCTTAAAATCAGGATATGCAGTGTGTACAGTTACTGGCATATTAGAAGCTTCATGACTTAAAGGAGTAATTTCTGCACAAGTTGCAGAATTGGTGGCTCTTACTAGAGCATGCCTATTGTCATACCAGATGAAAGTAACGATTTACACTGATAGTCAGTATGGATTTGGCATTGTACACGATTTTGGGCACATTTGGTCACAGAGGGAGTTCCTAACTTCATCAGGTTTGCCTGTGAGAAATGGAGAAAGAATACATGATTTGTTAAAAGCTGTACAGAAGCCAGAGAAAATTGCCGTGGTTAAATGCAGTGCACATCAGAGAGGACAAGATTACGTAACATTGGGAAATGCTTATGCAGACCAAGTTGCAAAATATTGAGCTCTGAATGGAATTTAATTCAAAGGAAATTGGGAATTAATGTTAGAAAATGATGAGGTGTACACAAATTTTACAATGCAGGTTCTTGAAACATTATAGGAGTTAAAGGCTATACAGAACAATGTTCCAGAAGAAGAGCGAAGGGATTGGATAAAACATCATTGCATTCAAAGAGAAGATGAAATTTGAATGACAGTAGAGGGATAAGTAGTCTTACCAAACAGTTTGTTAACACAAATGGCTAGATACTATCATGGTCAGACACACATAGGGAGAGATGCGATGATCAGAAGTTTTAAACAATTTTGGTACAATCAAAAATTCAGGCAAGTGGCTGAACTGGTTTGCCATAGGTGTGTAATTTGCCAGCAGATGAATGTTGGCAAAAGAACAATTGTCAACATAGGACATATAGGTATGGCGGGAGGTCCATTCAGTAGAATGCAAATGGATTTTATTGAGATGCCTGCGTGTGCTGGTTTGAAATACGTGTTGGTGATTGTGTACATTTTCAGTCACTGGATTGAGGCATATCCAACAAGGAGAAATTACAATCTCACGGTAGCTAAGTTACTTTTGCTAGAACTAATTCCACGTTATGGTTTCCCGGTTTCTATAGAATCAGATAGGGGAACTCACTTCAATAATGCAGTGATAAAATTGATTTTTTCAGCATTAAATACTCAGCAGAGACTACATTGAAGTTATTGCTCAGAAGCTTCAGGACTAGTAGAGCAAATGAATGGAACATTAAAATCACGATTGGCAAAAGTATGTGCGTCGACAAATTTAAAATGGCCAGGTGTTTTGCCACTAGTGCTAATGTCAATGAGAAGCACTCCTGATAAGAAGACTTGGTTGTCTCCACACGAGATTTTGATGGGGAGAGCAATGAGATTGCCAGCAATACCTGCAAATGCACTTGTGAATATTAGTGATGATATGGTGCTAGATTTTTTCAAAAGCCTGGCTGATGTGGTTCGGTCTTTTTCTCATCAGGTGGAAGCAACAACAGTACAACAATCGCAAGGTCAAGGCCACAGCTTGAGAGTTGGTGACTGGGTGCTCCTACGGTAGCACATTAGAAAGTCTTGCATGGAACAACGACAGCTGTAAAGTGTGCTGGTTTGCCGAATTGGGTACATGCAAGCTGCACGAGAAAATTGCATGATCCAACAGAAAGGGAAGAAGAACTGTTGAGACTACCAACAGTTGACAACATTGGGAGCAAGGAAAAAGAAAGCAAACTGATCATCAAAAATGACAGAGATGTGCCTACTCCTATAACAGATGAAAAAGAACAAAGTGCAGAAGAAGTTGAACAATCTGTAGAAGGAGTAGAAGAGTCAGTCCGTGAAGAAAGTGAAAAGACTGATTCTGACCCGAGGAGGGGGTCCTCGAATGAGAGTGATCAGAAAGAATCGACTGAGAGAAGATCTGCTCAGAGGAGGGTGTCCTCAGAAGCGGGTGGTTTGCAATACCAAACTAAAGAAAAGACAGACCCCATTGGGAAAGGAATTGAGGGTAGTCCCGCCCAAGTGGATTATACTCTTCCTGAGCCAGTTGCAGGAACATCAGAAGAAAAAGGTTCAAAGTCAAGTGAAGTCTCAACCTTGAGAAAATTGTTGCCGAAAAAGACATTTGAAAGGAGACTATTGACCAGAGAAAAGCTCAAAGAGTGGAAGGATTAATGTAGTTCCACCAATTCAAGAGGAAAAGGAATTGCATGAAGGAGAAAATACCAGTGGAGAAGAAGGTGGAAGTAGCAGAAGACCGAAAAGAAAAAGTTACACGCAAGCGATATGCAGGACCAGAATGGGCATATTTAATTATGAATGACTGACAAGAAGAAGTTTTGAGCTATTGTTTTGACAGAGACATTGAAATTTTTTACTTTGGCACGTGAAGATTGTGATAAAAGACTTTGGGAAAAAATATTGAAAATTATATGAAAGTCGTGCTTAACAAAGACATTAATACTTACTGGAGTTGACAACTGAATAATTGGATTTTGACAACCTGCTATATTGGAATTGACAAGGAGACTGTCCAGAGTGAATGGGAAAAAAAAAAGAAATTAGGAGGGATTTTTGATTTTGTTTGGAATTTTGAAAATGTTAGTTTTTTTTTTTTTTAGACTACGGAAAATATGAGGAACTTACATAAGCAAAACAGTAGAATTAGTTGTTGTAACTTGTTAAGTATTGGATTGGCGGTAGTCAGTTAATATGTTTATTGTTGTTTGTAGGGGTGACAGTTTATGAGATGAATGGTGCCAACCAGACTACGAAGGTTGATAGTTCTTTAGATATAACTGATACACCACAAACAAAAGAAACATTTCTGAAAATCTATCAGTTGGAAGACTTGAGTAATATTCCTGAAATGATGAAATTACAAACGAGACACAAGCGAGAATCAATTTCTAGCATTGTGGGAGTCATTTTGGGGTTATAATTCCTTCAGTGGGAGTAGTCTTGAATTCAATCAAAATACAGAAGTTGTCTACAATAGTAGATAACATGTTGGCAAGATATTCTGGAGCTATTATTCTTCTAGACACAGAATTGGCTGCTACAAGAGCTATAGCACTTCATAACCGCCTTGCGTTAGACATTCTTTAAGGCAAAAGAGGGCGGAGTTTGCAAATTACTTGGTTTGAATCATTGTTGTTCATTTATACCTGATAATACAGGAAAAGTTAAAGAGTTGATTAAAAATGTAACAACTAACAAGGAAGATTTAAAAGAACTAACAGAAACTACAGTTTGGGGAAAGCTGGCAAGGGAATTGCAGCAGTGGGAAATTGGTTTAGTAATGTGGGAAATGGTATTGTTTTGACAATGTCAAAATGGGTGTCAATAATTGTGTTCTGTCTAATTGGAATTTGGGGAATATATAAAATGTTTAAAAAGAAGAAAATTGGAAAAGAATAGAAGGAGATTTGACGTACAAATGACTAAATTCTACAGAGAAAATACAAAAGAGAAATAATGCGAAAATAAATCAGACAAAAGTTTGAAAATTGATGATTATAAATAAATTATTTATAGACTGATGTGATGACATAAATAGTCATCAGGGGAGGGATTGTGAAAGTGTGAATTTTCCAACATGTTTATTAATGATTTTGGTATACTAAATGTATAATGAATTAACTTGTAAAACAAGTGACTTTTGTAAATGGTCGCCATCATTTATTTCTGTTCCTAACTGAGCAAAACTCTAACTAAATGTTGTGGTTATTTTCCATAATTCAAGGCTTACATAAAAATGTATTCGATGCTTTAATAGATGTATCCACAGCTACCCCTTGTGGGTTGCTGCATTATGTCTTACAAGGCCATGTTCTAACTGAGTATTGCTTAAGTTGAATTTTCTATTGTTTGAGAATGTTACTAATACGTAGTTTCTTCCTCGAGGATGGAAGTAAAAGTTGCAAGTGAGAAAGTTTCTTCCTGAGAAGAGAAGTTTAGACGAGATGGAACAATGAAGCTACAGACGAGAAGAGGAAAAGTTAGTGTTATGAAAATGTCCTGTTTGACATAGATGTTTTAACATTTTAGGTTATCAATTCAAATTTCTATTGGTTGAAACGTAACCACCCCATGAACTAACAAATAATACGTTTTTTTGAAGATTAGTATAACAACTGGCGTAGGATTCTTCTTTGAGCAGATGAGGCAGATGCAGTTTCAGATTCTATGAGGCAGATTGCAGATTGATGTCATTAGATTTCAGTGTTCCTGCTGATGGTTCAAGTCTCATTGGCAGTGTGGGTTTAGCTGTTGTTAGGCCCGATTCTTCTGAAGACATACCTGATGGTGTCCCCTTGCTGATATAAACTGCTTATTATTATCTATTGGGGTAACATATGGTATTGTAATGTTATAAGTGTCCCTTTTGCTTTTCAGGTACCAGCTGCAAGTTATAATTTGGTTGCTGCATACTAATAATATTTTTTATAATAACCCGAGTTAAAGAGATTTTCTAAATTTGTGTTTCTAAATTCTTTTTACATGAAGCCCAACATGTTAATGCTAATTTGTGGTCAGTGAGGGTATTAACTTAGAATGCTTATGATTTACATTGACATCTTTTGAGTGTTGTCATAATGTATACTTTGCCATTATTACCAGTTTTGGTATTATTAATAAGTGTGATTCTTTTGGAGATTATTTGTCTGGTTGTTTTGATTAAACTTAGATATATAAGACGTTCTAATAAACCAATATTAATTCTGTATGCTTACCATTTGTGTTTGAGAGTTATTTTCGTGACATTAGCATTGTTAATTTAGGGAAATACATTTTATAATTCTTAATAAACTGGTGTGGTTATTGTTTGAGGTTTAATATCTTTGATTATGCCGATTATTGTTGATGCTTACATTTCACATTGATGTCATCCCCTCAAACCTATGACGATTCGATCCATTGACCTTTAACGCAGAATCCACTATTCAGTTTAAATAATAGCTAGGATTCCGTGGCGCTGCAGCTCTAAGTACAATGCCCAGAATATTATACAGCAATATTATAGTCTAATAAATCAAACACAATAGATTTTTTATTACTGGTATTCTTATATCAAAAATTTGAATGTGCTTTTTATATGTGATAATGAAAAAAATAAGTTTTGGTGAAATTAAGTACTTGCCTAAGCTTACACAATTTAAACCGACTCAAAGATGCTTTACATGAGCACCAGTTACATTACACAACATTACCATTCATTGTTTATAGGCAATGAGAGATTACATCATTTGCCCAGTGCTGGGACGTGAACCTTTTTCCCCGGTTCTAAAGTCTTCAACTTTTACCCGAACACCACATCCTGAGTATAGGGGGACTCAACATATCGTTTTTGGCGCTAACAGTTCTAAGCTTTATTTTTGTATGTAAAACTGCCAAAAATAAAATGCCGATTCCTGTCATACGCTCTAATCTCCCTCTCCAAGAAATAAGGACAAAGCATTAAACTTTGATGTCAAATGTTATTCTTGGAGAGGGAGATTAGATTGTGCATGAATGAGATTGACATCAACATTTTAGTTTTGGTGGTTTTACAAAGTTCAAACAAAAACAGAGTTTGAAACACTGTTTGAAACACATTTGTTCTGCCAGGGGACATCGCTGGTTTTGAATGTTTGTCGTTGTGTCGTAATCAACAAAGACACCAATGTAGAGGTGTAATCAGATGAAGTTCTTAATTCACAGAGAAAGATCCCATCCAACTGTCTCCCAACTTTTCTCAGCTCCTGCCTCTGCCCCATTCCATCTTACATCACTCCTTTCTATATGAAATATATAATATTCCAATAACATCTCCCCCCTTAACAAAACTAAAAAACATAAGTACAAGTTTAGAATCTATTACTTAATGTCAGTCATTGAAATATTTTGTACAGATGAAACAAGATAAAGCATTATAATTAACTAAAAATAATATAGTGCATGCATCAGATAATTACAACACAAAACAACATTATTTTACATAATCATTCAAATAATCTAGCCGTTGTATTCTTCAGTTAGATTTTCTAATTGCCTCATTCCTCTCATAATATAACATTGGTAAATTCCTGGTGTTTTTCTTCATTACTGCATTTCTATCATTCTTTCCACACTTCTTGCCTGACTTATCCTTCAAAAAAACTAACTTTCCTTTGTAGAGCACAACTCTATTGGGAAACCAAATACGAAGGTCCTGAATTTTAATACGTTTATGGCCTGAATTGGTTTTGAGAATCTCTCACACTCACCTACCTGACTTTTAATCATGACCCTTTCTCCAACAGCTACTTCTGTCTTCTTTACAGCCATTGTTTTATCAAAATACACTTTCTTGTTCTTAATCCTTTACCCTTCTCTCACCCAGCAGTTCTCCGTGTTACCTTTTTTACCATGTTAAACTCGGAATGAGAATTTTTCACTGCAGTGTTGGGGTACATTCCTCTAAATAATTCAAATGGGGTTTTACCTGTTGTGCTATGAGGTGTGGTGTGATTCTATACAGTCCCACTCTCCTTTTCACCTAATTCTTCCAATTAAATGCATTGGGCTTAGCCAGTGTTATTGTTTCCTTAAGCACCCTATTCAGTCTCTCAATCATTCTGTTTGTCTCGGGGTCATAAAGAGCACCTTTTAATGTCTTTATTTAAAGAAACTCTTCATTTCCCTGGAAACTAGTTAAACCCCATTGCCAGTGAACAATGTCTTAGGAAACCCTTCTCGTCCAATAATTTCCCCTAAAAATGTGGTTACGTAGTTAGCCTCTATTCTTTTTGTGAAACATATTTCTGACCTCCTTTAAAACATGTCAGTCATAGCTACACATATGTTTTTTGCCCATCTATATGAACAGGACCTAAAATATCCAAAGCAATCTCTTTCCACAGGCCAGATGATCGTTCCCGGATTGACGCGCGTTGCACCTTTCTGCTTTCTGTTTTTTTCACTTGGTGCATACAACAGACAATCTTGCATCACTCTCTCCACTTGTAGATCCATACCTAGCCACCAATAAGAAGTGCACAGTCTTTCCTTTCCTTGAAAGCTATTATCTCCTCTGAGAATGGTCAGAGGAATTAATCACCTTCCTTTAAATAACAGATAGTTTTAAGTGGATAACTCATCTGTCACACTCCAAAAACCTTTGCAGCTATCAGAGCCTGATTTCATGTGATACTATCCACTTTGTACAAACTGCATTAACTCCATGAGAATAAGATCAGACTTTAACTCTTTGTGTCACCTTTCTACAGGTATTTTCATGCAATTAATTTCACAAACATATGCACCATCTTCATCAAAGTGTTCACCATCTTCCTCATTCTTCTTTTCAGAGATTAACCTCAAGAGTGTGTCTGCAGTTTTATTTTCAACTCCTGGTATGCATTTAATTTCAAAATTGTACTCTTGTAACGCAGTTACCAATTTGTTATTCTTCCAGAAACTGACTCATTTCCTTTATTTTTTAAAATGTCACACTAAGGTTTGTGATCAGTTCTGATTTGAAACAAACTTCTCCACAAACATTTCTTCCCTTTTTTTATAATGGCCCAGTACACTGTAAGGGCCTCTCGCTCAATAACTGAACACCTTGTTTCAGCACTCTTCAACCCACGAGAAATTAACATGGTAGCGTTAAGACCATCCTGTTCACTCCGGGGTAATACAGCCCCTAGACCTTTAGGGCTGGCATCCATAGTTATTATGGACTTTTTATTGGGATTTAAACATTTTAAAGTAGGTACCTGGTTAAGTTCGTTTTACAACAACTGATACTCTCTCTCACAAGCTATGTACCATACATATTCAGCTACTTTTCTCAGCAGGCACTTCATATTGGCACTCAGCTCTGCAAAGTTCTGAAGGAATTACTCAAATACTCAGTTAACCCAAAGGACTTCATTAACTCTTCTCTTCACGTTGGTGAGCTTATTTGTTGAATGGAGTCAACCAGATTAGATTTAGGTGCAACTCCTTCACCAGTAATAGTGTGACCTAGGTAGTCAATGGTATGGGTTCCAATCTTGCACTGTCCAACTTTATGGTAAGATTATTCTCGAATAATCTTTTTAACACTTCTCTCGCATTAATGTTATGTTCTTCAACATTCTTACCAAATACAGAATACCATCTTGGTAAATAAAAACTCCTCCCCTTTTAAGATTCTCTCCATAACATGCTGGAACACAGATGCCGGGGACACAAGTCCAAATGACAAACTCACAAAACAGAAAGTTCCAAAAGAAGTTACAAAGGCCGTCAAATCCTTAGATACTTCATCCAACTCCACCCGATGAGGACTATTGACTATTAAGCTGAAGTGAGGTCTATTATACTAAAAACTTTAGCTCCATCTAACAACATCAACAATTCTGAAATATTTGGAAAAGGATATTTATCCACTACAACATTCAAGATTACTGTGATCTTTGCACCTGAATCAAAGAGAACATTTGTGTTTTCTCCATTTATGGTAATAGTGTCTGCTGGATTAGCCTTGTTCTTATAGCCCATATGCAAAACAATCTGCCCACATACCAAGTCAGTGCAATCACTATCATTATCAATACTCTGACTTTCTGTCTATCTTTTTATGCTTTGCACACAACTGCAGAGGGACCTTATTTTCTACATATTGCATGAGTAGCATTAATGGCAGGGTATGTTTTGTCATTTGCCAGATGACTAACTTTATCACTTCTATAACATTATCTTACAGAAATTTTAGACTTATCATTTCTATAAACATCCTTGCTACTATCATTCTTGCAACTACTCTTTTTGAGTTTTTTTCCTTACAGTATGCACACTTTGCTCTTTCCCATTATATTTTTTGATAACCTCAAATCACTTAATCGAATGGTCAATTTTCTTTGCAACCGTCAAAACTTCCTCTAGTGCTGGTCCATCTCTTAACCACAACTCTTCTCTCAATCTTTCTGTATTACAGCCAAGCAAAAAATTGATCACATATTCTTTCATCTAACAATGCAGCAAATGTAAGGGATTATGCCAGTTTTCTAAATTCAGTTATATAGGATTTAACCAACACCCCGTCTTTCTGGATTCTCCTTCCAAAGTGATACTTTTCTAAAATCATACTCACTTTCGGCAAAAACTGATTGTCAGTAATGCAAAACTCGTTTTAGTTAAGTCCTTCAGAATCAGTGTCAGAGATTTCAGGAAGATGATCAAATACTCCCTGCCCTTCTGTTCCTAGACAGTGAAGAGAAACTGCCCTTTTCTCTACACTCAGATTTGTACCACATATCTTTGTGTATACTTTAAACACTTTTTTCCATTTTGCCACTTTAAGGGGGATTTCCTGGAGTTATTAAAAAGAACCATGAAGCAGTAACATCCTGCACATCTGTACTGTGTCAAGTTGATATAAAACAACAACAATTACAGATATTAAAGTCTGCAGAGATGATGCAATTGTGCTTATTTAAGATTATATAAAATGCACAGAATGCTTGTCATTACTAAATTTTCCACCTACACAGTAGCCAAGGTAAAAGGCATCAGTGTGACATAGAAAAAATATGTATATAGAAGTGAAGACCAGTTCAAATTACGTGTTACTCAAATTAGTACAACTTATAAAGATTGTGCACTGGTAACACATTAGTGTGCATGCCACTGCAATTTCTTTTAAACTTACTCCAACAGATGTATGTCGCTGTAGAAGAGAAGTCCCTTGACAAACCTTCTATGACACGCTTGTCTAGTGAGCATATCATTGAAATTTTGAAGATGTATTAAAACATTTAACAACAATGTGCATAGCACTGTGATCCCCAGACCACTGCAGCCATTGTGATGTGCTAACTTGTAATGTGCACAGCACTATGATCACCAAAATACTGGAGCCATCGTAATATGCTAACTTGTCTAGTGTGCGTATCACTGTTTAGAAACCAGACCAATACACCAATGCAGTTTCTGTAATACACATGTATGGTATGCATATCACTGCTTAACTGGTTCTGTGCCGCGGACGTAACGGTTACGTCCTGCGGCACTGTGCTACTGTGCCGAGGACGTAACCATTACGTCCTCGGCACACAGCCCAGAGGGAGCGCTCTCGCTCCATCTGTGTGCTTCCCTCCACCCCCCCCAAAGGCAGGGATGGAAGGGGAAGCCCTTCCCCTTCCACCCCTGACACCCCCCCTCCACAACCCCCCTGTGACAGCGCGCGCTGTCTGTCACAGAGCCTCCCCCATCGTGCTGGAAGCCCAGCTTCCAGCGCGATCGGAAGAGAAATGCTTTGCATTTCTCTTCCGATCACGTGGGGGAGGCCAAGAGAGGCTTCAAAGGGAAGGAAATGTATTTAATTCCCTTTGAAGTCTCTCTCTGCGTTTTGGCAGCCTGATTGAAAGCAATCCGGCTGTCAAAACTCCCACTAGACACCAGGGATATTTTTAAAAAAATGAAACTGGCATAAGGGAGCGACCCCTTGGACAAGGGTCGCTCCCAGGGGGGGGATTTTTTTAAAGGCCTTTTCTGCCCCCCCCTGGGGGCAGAAACCTCTAGGCACCAGGGATAAATTTTTTTTGTTTGTTTTTTTAGAGATGGGGAGCAACCCCTTAGGCAAGGGTCGCTCACCTCGAGGGGCAAATTGTATTTAGGCCATTTCTGCCCGCTTTGGTGGCAGATCAGCTGATTTTAGGTCAATCTGCCCCCAAGGGGGGCAGAAACCACTAGGCACCAGGGATCTTTTTTTTTGCGCCGTCACGCAAGGGGAGCGACCTTTGTAGGCAAGGGTCGCTCCCCGGGGGGGTGGAGGGGCAAATTTATTTTAGGCCATTTCTGCCCCCCCCGTGGGCAGATCGGCCTATTGTTATTAGGCGATCGGCCCCCGGGGGGGCAGAAACCTCTATGCGCCAGGGCTAATTTTTTAGTGTGTTTTTTTTTTTTTTTTTTTTAGAGATGGGGAGCGACCCCTTAAGCAAGGGTCACTCCCATGGAGGGACAAATTGTATTTAGACCATTTCTGCCCCTCTTGGGGGCAAATCGGACGATTTTAGGTGAATCTGCCCCGCAGAAACCACTAGGCACTGGTGATCTTTTTTTTTTGCGCCGTCACGCAAGGAGAGTGACCCCGTAGGCAAGGGTCGCTCCCCGGGGGGGAGGGAGCAAATTTATTTTAGGCAATTTCTGCCCCCCCTGGGGGCCAGCTGAGCTAGAGGCCAAAATCCACAGGTAGGCACTTTGCAAAAAACACCTCTGTTTTCTGTGAAAAAATGTGATGTGTCCACGTTGTGTTTTGGCCCATTTCCTTTCGTGGGCGCTAGGCCCACCCACACAAGTGAGGTACCATTTTTATCAGAAGACTTGGGGGAACGTTGGGTGGAAGGACATTTGTGGCTCCTCTCAGATTCCAGAACTTTGTCACCGAAATGAGAGGAAAAGTGTTTTTTTTGGCCAAATCTTGAGGTTTGCAAAGGATTGTGGGTAACAGAACCTGGTCAGAGCCCCACAAGTCACCCCATCTTGGATTCCCCTAGGTGTCTAGTTTTCAGAAATGTGCTGGTTTGCTAGGTTTCCCAGGTGCCGGCTGAGCTAGAGGCCAAAATCCACAGGTAGGCACTGTTTTCTGTGAAACAATGTTATGTGTCCATGTTGTGTTTTGGGCCATTTCCTTTCGTGGGCGCTAGGCCTACCCACACAAGTGAGGTACCATTTTTATCGGGAGACTTGGGGGAACGCTGGGTGGAAGGAAATTTGGTGGCTCCTCTCAGATTCCAGAACTTTCTGTCACCGAAATGTGAGGAAAATTAGTTTTTTTTAGCCAAATTTTGAGGTTTGCAAAGGATTGTGGGTAACAGAACCTGGTCAGAGCTCCACAAGTCACCCCATCTTGGATTCCCCTAGGTCTTTTCAACAATGTACAGGTTTGGTAGGTTTCCCTAGGTGCCGGCTGAGCTAGAGGCCAAAAACTACAGGTAGGCACTTTGCAAAAAACACCTCTGTTTTCTGTCAAAAAATGGGATGTGTCTACGTTGTGTTTTGGTGTATTTCCTGTCGCGGGCGCTAGGCCTACCCACACAAGTGAGGTATCATTTCTATTGGGAGACTTGGGGGAACGCTGGGTGGAAGGAAATTTGTGGCTCCTCTCAGATTCCAGAACTTTCTGTCACTGAAATGTGAGGAAAATGTGTTTTTTTAGCCAAATTTTGAGGTTTGCAAAGGAATCTGGATAACAGAACCTGGTCAGAGCCCCACAAGTTACCCCATCTTGGATTCCCCTAGGTCTCTAGTTTTAAAAAATGCACAGGTTTGGTAGGTTTCCCTAGGTGCCGGCTGAGCTAGGGGCCAAAATCTACAGGTAGGCACTTTGCAAAAAACACCTCTGTTTTCTGTAAAAAAAAAAAAAATGGGATGTGTCCATGTTGTGTTTTGGGCCATTTCCTTTCGTGGGCGCTAGGCCTACCCACACAAGTGAGGTACCATTTTTATTGGGAGACTTGGGGGAACGCTGGGTGGAAGGAAATTTGTGATCCTCTCAGATTCCAGAACTTTCTGTCACCGAAATGTGAGGAAAATGTGTTTTTTTAGCCAAATTTTGAGGTTTGCAAAGGATTCTGGGTAACAGAACCTGGTCAGAGCCCCACAAGTCACCCTATCTTGGATTCCCCTAGGTCTCTAGTTTTCAAAAATGCACATGTTTGGTAGGTTTCCCTAGGTGCCGTCTGAGCTAGGGGCCAAAATCTACAGGTAGGCACTTTGCAAAAAAACACCTCTGTTTTCCGTAAAATAATTGGGATGTGTCCACGTTGTGTTTTGGGCCATTTCCTTTCGTGGGCGCTAGGCCTACCCACACAAGTGAGGTATCATTTTTATCGGGAGACTTGGGGGAACATAGAATAGCAAAACAAGTGTTATTGCCCCTCGTCTTTCTCTACATTTCTTCCTTCCAAATATAAGAGAGTGTGTAAAAAAACATATTTTTGAGAAATGCCCTGTAGTTCACATGCTAGTATGGGCACCCCGGAATTCAGAGATGTGCATATAACCACTGCTCCTCAACACCTTATCTTGTGCCCATTTTGGAAATACAAAGGTTTTCTTGATAGCTATTTTTTACTCTTTATATTTCAGCAAAGGCAACAAGGCAGGGTGCAGGTCATTTATTGGCTCTGGGTACCTAGAGTTCTTGATGAACCTACAAGCCCTATATATCCCCGCAACCAGAAGAGTCCATCAGACGTAACAGTATATTGCTTTAAAAAATCTGACATTGCAGGAAAAAGTTACAGAGTAAAACGTAGAGAAAAATTGCAGATTTGTTCACCTCAATTTCAATATTATTTCTATTTTCAGTTGTTATTTTCTGTAGGAAACCCTTGTAGGATCTACACAAATTACCCCTTGCTGAATTCAGAATTTTGTCTACTTTTCAGAAATGTTTCGGTTTCTGGGATCCAGCATCGGTTTCATGCCCATTTCTGTCACTGACTGGAAGGAGGCTGAAAGCACAAAAAATCGTAAAAATGGGGTATGTCCCAGTAAGATGGTAAAATTGTTTTGAAAAATTGGGTTTTCTGATTCAAGCCTGCCTGTTCCTGAAAGCTGGGAAGCTGGTTATTGTAGCACCGCAAACCCTTTGTTGATGCCATTTTCAGGGAAAAAAACACAAGCCTTCTTCTGCAGCCCCTTAGTACCATTTTTTTGAAAAAAACTAAATTTTCACTGTATTTTGGCTAATTTCTTGGCCTCCTTCTGGGGAACCCACAAAGTCTGGGTACCTCTAGAATTCCTAGGATGTTGGAAAAAAAGGATGCAAATTTGGCGTGGGTAGCTTATGTGAACAAAATGTTATGAGGGCCTAAGCGCGAACTGCCCCAAATAGCCAAAAAAAAAGGCTCGGCACAGGAGGGGGAAAAGGCCTGGCAGCGAAGGGGTTAAAAGCTTCTGTTATGACACTATTGGAAAGTGTGCGTATCACTGTTGTGATCGACACACCAGTATTTGTGCATATCACTGTTTGGAGAAGCATAAGCCTCCCCTTGTCTTAAGATTGTGGCACGTCAGCATCAATCAAGGCACATTACGCACAGATGGTGCAGCTCGTTAAGATGGGGACACATAAATGTGCATTCCAGCATGTCACGTTGCATATAGCAGAACACAAGTGTGTTTTTCAATGACGGAATCAGAATGACAGTTTTGAACGCACGGTTTGAACCCAATGGTCTGCCAATCTAAGTTATGGATACCTCCACAAATGCGCAAATTAAGTAATCGGGAGCCAAAACACAATGGGAAAGCGCTACCAAATGAATATCAAAACGCAATAAGGTGGACCTGCAAAACTAGGTTCAAGTCATTATGTGCTGCCCTCCCCCAAACAACGCTCACAAACACTGGCCAGACTCTGTCTTAACAATATCAAACACAGCGCATACACACCAAAGATAGCACACTAATGGCCTCATTACAACATTGGCGGGCGGCAACCTGTTTCCGCCCGCCAGCCCAGGCTGGATGTGGGCCGCAACTTGGGAGCTGGCTCCAAATGGAGCCGGCGGTGTTGCGGCTGTGCGACGGGTGCAGCTGCACTCGTCGCGCTTTTCACTGCTGTGCATACAGTGAAAAGCAGTATGGGGCTGTGCCTGGGGACCCCTGCACTGCCCATGCCAAGTGCATGGGCATTGCAGGGGCCCCCAGGGGCCCCGTGACTCCCCTTCCCGCCAGCCTTTCCATGGCAGTTCCTACCACCATGGAAAAGCTGGCGGGAAGGGGACTCGTAATCCCCTGGGTAGCGCTTAAAACCGCCGGGACAACCATGGCGGTAAACCGCCGGTCCCGCGGTGCGTCTGCGGCGCTTCTGCCGCGGTCGTAATCCGCAAGTTTGTACCACCAGCCTGTTGGCGGTACAACCTTCAAAACAGCCCTGGCGGTCTTTGACCGCCAGGGTTGTAATGAGGGCCCAAGTCTCTTGTCAGGTTGATGGTCAGTGAAGTTGAGCAATAGCAGCCTGAGGCACAAATAATGGAAATACCTCACCCGACTTAGTGAAATCAGTTAAAAAAAAAAGTCTTGCTTGTTGAGATCTTCCTCATCCCATCCTCGTAAGACCACGAAGGACACCAGTGTAGAGGTGTAACCATACAAAGTTCTTCATTCACAGAGAGAGCCCATCCAACTGTCTCCCAGCTTCTGCCTCTCCCCCATTCCATGTTACATCACTCCGTTCCATATGACATATATAATAGTCCATTAACATGTACAATGGTTACCACAGTTTGTTGTTTTTTCTTACCTTTACCTGTGTCAGGAGCACAGAAAAAATGCTATGGCAGGCACAGGGGGCACTGGCCTGCAGGAGCAGGTACTTGCAGTGCACACTTCGAGTCACAAAAGACCAATCCCTAGAGCCGATTAAAGCCTGCTGAGGAATACTTTTCCACAGGGCTTAGGCAGTTAAATTAATTCCTTTCCATAGTCCTCGCACCCTGGCCCGCCAAAGCTCACATTTAAGCCAGTAGCTTTAGGGCGGGCTCAGACGATAATATATATGCAACTACGGAAGGTGGGGAAAAGGGGCAGAGAGCTGATGTCATTTTCAAGCTCAATTTAGCTTTTAAAGTTATTTCAAGCAGATCAGTTGGCAATCCTCATAGAATCAGGTTTCTGAATGCATGATTCTGGAGGCAAGAGACTAGCCTTCAAATCGATAGTCTCCGGCCTGAAGCAGGAGGATTGTCATGTATGAAATTGTATTGTCCACACATGGATGAAGTTATTTTTGATTTGAGCCACATCACTTCATTGAGATGCTCTGATTTAGGCCTAATAGTTATTGCTTTGGGTTTACATCAGCTTTCTCATTTTTTTCATACAGGCCAAGAACCATATTAGAAAGTCATAAATCACTATAGGTTAATTTTTCCTTTACATGCCTTGATCAGCACTGTTACCAAACTGCCTCCACATTTCAAACTAAATTTTAAGAGGCATTCGTCAAAATTCACCAAATTTTAAAAGCTTCCATTTTTTATCCATCACTATTCCTAGATTCCTGTATTACAATACATTCTAGCCTTTGATTGTCAATAAACCACAAATATTTATACTAGGTGGATACAAATAATAGTATCTAACTTTTATTGATATTAATTTTTAGATAATTTTCTGTTGAGTACAAAGTAAAAGTTGTCAGTATTTATGAAGTCCCGCAGCTGTGTGGTCTAATAATAAGAGGTGATCTGTGTAAAACAAGGCCTGAACTCTGATGGGTCCAAGCAGTGCCATATTCTTGATAACAAGGATCAGATGGAAAATAAAAATCACAGAGGAAGATATTAAATACACACTGGGCCAAACTGCACTCTTGCCTAGCTCCGTAGTCACAACACTTATTATTAGGATTATCTTCTGTTGATTCTTTCAAACTTGTGAACCAGGTCTTAATATGTAACTGAGACAAAATATAAACAATTTTATGAGGTATACACTTGTTAAGTAATGTGGACCGCAGTGTGCATGTGAAACAATGTCATATGCTTTAGATAAATTTATAAAAGCACAGTAGTGTGGTGCACTAGCCTGACTTTCCATCAGTGTCAATTCCATAGCATTATATGTGAGGGAGGAGCCATCTCTTAAACTTGTCTGAAATGGCAAGATCTTAATATTTGACCAGTCAAGGATTTCACCAAAGGTCTCTTTTTACAATTTTCAGGCGGTCCACAGAAACATTCCAAAACAAACTGGTTAATTTGTACAATTTCATAAAACCTTAAAGAAAATAAACATTTTAAATCATACATTTCATTGACAGGAAAAAATAATAACAATTGTCAAGCTTCATTAGAAGTACGCACATTCAATAGTAAAAAAAAAAGGGATCATAACAATTATCTGGTGTAAGTCTTTGATGCAGCATTCCTTTATGTTCTACTCTTTAATTCAGCATGGCATCAACCAAACATTTAATTTACAGTATGACCAATTTGGCCACTTTTGCATATGGCTCTCCTTAGGGGAAAAATCCTGAAACTTTTCGCTTACCCTCTCGCCCCTGCCAATGGTGTCTCCCCATGGTGGGAGTTAGGATTCTGGACACTTCTCCGCTGTCTTGCAGGAGGGAAGTGAGTTCCCTGTTGTACCTGTAGTAGAAAGAAGCAAGGGGGAAGGAAGTGGCGGGCATTGCATCCTGGTTAACCCTGGAGGAGAGGTATACTAGATACCTGGGGGGAGTGGGTGTAACCCTGGTTGCCAAGACAAGTATGGGCACCTATGCTGTCCCTGTTGGCAACATCTGTAGCCACATCCATGTCCTGATGGAGTAGGGCTCCTGGGCCGGTGGGCCCCTGTGCTCAGGATGAGTACCCCTAGAAGGGGAGCCACCCCTGAGTGGGCCCTAGCTCATCCGCAGAGGGACCCGATAGAGATGTCGAGGGGGAGGTACAGCCAAATTGGTGCATCCCAAAGGATGTGCCTGGGTGGGGAAGTCCTTCGGAAAGGGGTGCACCCTACTGGAGGGACCCCGCAGGGACTCCAAGGGAGGAGCCAAACCCCACATAAGTGGCAATGGGCCACAGGCCCCGACCCCCTGTATGGGCAGAGGGGGAAAGGGGCAAGCGCAGGTGCTTCCCTAATGTGGAGACCGTGCTGACCTGCATAGGGAGCCCTGGCCCATGCTGGCCCTGGGTAGATCCCGGTAAGGCATTCATCCTTGTCTAGGTACACGAGTAAGAACTCCCTACATAGGGGGCGGGAGGGTGACGCAGAGGCCCAGCTGATGCATAAAGCTGCATCAGGCACCATATGACCAAGAGGCTAGGGCTCGGAGCCCTTTCGATCTTGCAATCCAGAGTGAAAGCGCACAAGCAATTCATACGGATTGACACTGGCCTTGATGCCAAGGTATGGCATTAGTGTACCCGGGCAGTGGCAGGTATGGATGGTGGTTAGCTTCTCCGATTCCTGGCGTGCATGATCACAGCCGAGCAGAGTAGTCCCATTAGCAGGGCGTTTCTGGCCATAGTGACCACTGTGTGGATATTCACGCAAGTACTTCCTAATAGGAACAGAGCCTGTGGGCTCAGGCTAACCAAGGTGCACAAGCACTATGTGGACAGCTGTAGAAAAAGTGACACCTGAGTTAGCAGGAAGGTGCATGCAGCACGGCATGCATGCCCGGGAATAGCTGAACACCCATGCGTGTTCGCACTACCCATGAGAGTTGCCCTACCCATATAATAATATGGGAAGCTGAGGCTTATTAAGTCCGGTTACACTATTGGCTTGCAGGGTCGCAACCTCATACTATTTGGTGCCATTGAACTCGGGATGGCAAACCCACACCGTTGATAACAGTAGTTCCGTCATCACTGCCCAAGAAGTGCCATTTAAGGGAAGAAGGGATTTCTAGGTCAGTGCTGGTTCTGGTGCCCCGTTAATTAGGGTTCATCCCATCCATCCCTTGGAAAGAGCACATCTGTGCATTCCCCAGATGACCGCTATAAAACGTAGGCATCCAGAATGACAGATCCCTGCCATTTGGGGGCTGGTCAGCTAGATGGGGGGGTTGAGGTTGTGACACTTGGCCTTCCGGAGCCAGAGCCTGGCACTCATAAAGATACAGATCCGCATTCCAGGACCCTGGGGCAGACAGGGAAGAAATTTAAGGGAGACATCTATGGTTCAAAGGGACAGCCTTTGAACCATCCCTAACTTCAAAGCATTTACCCAGTGGTAAAAGGGGGGCTCAACGTCTGTAACTCAGAGTACCACCTACGGATACGTGGGACCAGTGCGCATGGACAGTGTCAGTGTACTTGCAGAGGAATCTGGGTGCCCAGGAGGATAACTGTCCAAGAAAGGGATGCACACGCCCTTCCAGAATAAGAGACTGGCTTGTGGCTGATTGCCTGCTGCAGTGTGGCATTCTGAGAGTGGCTCTCCAAGGGCAGGTTAGCTTGCCCCCTGTTTTCAGCAGAGGTGTAAGGGACATCAAAGACCTCCGGAGGGGGACTTACATCGTAATCAGTAATATCTGGAGAGCGGTGCCCTCTGTTGTGCATACACTGTGCCAGATTTTACCTGGCAGGAGAAATGTGTACGTGGCCTAAGGAAGAAGTCTGGAGACCGGGCGCATCAGGAGCAGGATAGCAAAGTACTATGCGCACAACTGGTGTGTGGCCCTTGAAAGTGAGGACCACTACACCCCGAGGCTGCGTGTAACTTGTGTACAATCTGAACTGATTGGGGTGGGTTGAGGCAACATGTCCTAACAGCGTATCTCTGTTCCGGAGGTGCTGAACTTGGTTACTATTTTGCAACATTGGATCGTCTGGCGGGGCTGGGTACCTATGAGTCTGTCGGCTGGACCCATGGACCCACCCCCTGTATTTTGTAGATTTCTGAGTGAACCTCCTATTTGGACCCTGAATGTCTTTGCCTTGTTTGTCTGCTGGCCTTTGTTTTTCCTGTCTCCCACTTAAAACCTGACACCTGGGGAGTGTGACCTGGCTTGGGGTGGCTAGGTGTCCAGGGGAAAGTACAGTACTCTAGGGGTTGTGGTGAGTGCAAGTTAAGTGATGGGTGGCAGGTGGAGGGTGGATTGGGACACAGGGAGTATGACAGCAGAAGGTCATCCACTTGCTAGTTATCAGGTACCGCATTAGGGTGATGGAAGCAAGTGCGTACAAGAATGTGTGCCCACCTGTGCCAACTGATACCGAGGCCTCGTGCCTGGGCGCGGGGTGGATGTGAGGAAGAGAGAACGAGTGTGTACTGGGGCAGTGTGTGGTGCTGCTGGGTACTCTGGTTCTGCCAGGGTGGTCCTAGGATTGACATGGCACTTTACTAGCGCAGCTTAGGCTGTGGGTCTGGGTGGGAGAGTGTGAGTAGTGTGATATACACTTTTTCTGCTATTGCTAGCCCCATGGCACACCCTGATTTACACGTCTTACACTGGCTGTGGGAGACGTGAGGGTGGGCCTAGTGCTGACTCCAGATGGGCACATTATGCGGGTGTGGAGAGGGAAGGTGTGTTTCCTCGAAATGTGTATACAGTGGGGCCAATTATTATTATTATTATGTGTTGCTTTGTTCATTGAGATTCACGCCTACATTTACAGTGTGTATTATTATGTGTTGTATGTTCATTGACCTTTAGGTGGAGATTTTATTGTAATTTAACTGCTTTGATCACGTGTGTGTGTTGAATACATGTTTTTATACATACAACCCCTGTAAAGTCTCTTTTTTGGGTCGTTCAGGTGGGGTGTTGTGGGAATGTGCTATGCTGTTGCTTTACACATTGCCTCTGGGATAAGCCTAAATGCTCTGTGCCAAGCTACCCAAGAGTGAGCACAGGTTATCTAGCAGATGTACCTGACCACCCCGGACAAGAGTAGCATGCTCAGCCTGACTCAGCCAACGCCTTAGCCAACCGGACCGAGCTGCCTCAAACAGCCACACAATGAAAAAACAAAGGTTTTATTACAACTTACACTGAGGTTGATATACACAATTCTAAAATAAAAAAGCTATAAAAATACAGCATCACCATAGGGTGACCACACCTTTGGGAAAACATAAGACAGATAAATATCAAACAAACTAACTACTCTATGACACAATACAGATTAACAGTAACAAAACATGATGCTTGGAAAATAAGTGTTGGCCAAATCTTCTAAACATTTGTGCTAGTCAAATTATCCAAATAAGCAAGCTAAAGTAAAGGGAAAGCCTCCCTAAACACCATGCCAATACTTGACATGAGCTAAACTAGAAAACTTTGGGACAAAATTAAAAAGGAAAGGATGGACGAAAAGATACTGGAAAAGGTAATCACTCTCTAACTACGTAAGGAATGCTTACATTTTGATTAGTACAATTATACCACACTCATTTCTTCCCTAACACTACAGTGAATGCACATCAACGTGGACTTCGAGTGCCGTGCTTTCACATTTATTTTTCAATATTTCCTACATTATGTTTTTAACCTGGTCACATATAGATCAACATTGTGACTTCAAATGTAGCAACTACTTCTCCGCTGCACCAACTTCAATGCCGTTATTGCATTAATCACAAATTCTTTCTTAAGTTGGTCAATTTTTCAATGGTAAAATATCAATTTTTAATTAAAAAAAACAAGCATCTAGTTCCATGATCTAAATTCCAAGTTAAAAATTGTTGAGGTCTATTCACAGGGGAAGATGCAGCAATAAGATTAAACGTTTCCTTTTTTAAGCAAAAGTCAATATTATGCCCAGCACTGATGTTGTCTACCAATTGTTTTCAGAAAGCTTTTTAATTGTAACATAGACAAAGCCTTGAAAACATTCCACTGCATCTGAAACCTCATCAATGGATAGGATAAATTTCTACTAACAACAGTATTATCCCGATTCTTATTGAAGGTTTCTTGAATCATTAAATTCCCCAGAGAGTTTTTTCACTCCTTAATGAACATTGCCCCCAGTGAATCACTGCCGCGAGTGCCTGCACAAAAGTGTTAGCCAAACCACATTCCACACTAATTGCTTGGGTAGCACAGCAAGAATATGCAAGGTAAACAGTTTACGTATAATTTGGCCCTCGATTACCTCAATAAAAGTCAATTGTTCCACTCTAATTATATCCGTGGCATATAAAAGAGCCAGAGGAACCTTTAAATAGTACACGAAAATCATATGTTCAAAATGCCTGCGACCTAAGGAATTAAAAAAATAGCTAAGGCCATTAGCACATGAAATAGCCTTACTAGAGAGATGTTATATGTGATCTTTTTTACTTAGGTTGCTAGAATTGTTTTTACCCAAATACGGGTAATTTTTCACTATTTACAAGATTTAATTTTACGTTTTGTGGCATTAATTAAAAAAAAAGAGAAATCACAAACTGTTAAAAGAAAGGTCAGATATTTTTGAAGGCCCTTAGGAGTAAGATCCAGGATTACAATATCATCTGCATACAATAACTCGGATATTACATAAACCTCTATAGTTCTTGCACTTAGAACTGGCGAACGGCAAATCATACATATGTAGTGAGAATGGTAAAGGAGTCAACAGGAAGCCTTGCTTAAGACAGTTGCTTGTGTAAATTCTAGAGGAGAGGCCTTGGTCTCCACCTAGAAACAGAGCACCAGATGGAGGAGTGCAAAGCTTTAATTAGCCATAATAGTTTCTCAGGTATACCTAGACTAAACAATTTTTTCCAGAGCATTTGTCTGTCCATCCGATGAAATGGAGTGAAAAAATCTATGAAAACTGCATAAATAAATTGATAGCTAATAACATGTTTTTTAAAAATTATCTGTAACATGGCTATGTTGGCCAAGGGGCAACAATTTTTTCTAACGCCAGCTTGTTCCATAGGAACTAACTCTTATGCTCCAGAATATTTATTTGTGAATATCTTCCCAACAGAGTCAAGTAATGCAATCTGCCTATTATTAATTATTTGGGATACTCCATGGGCCCTCTCTGTGTAATAGTACAATAATGCTCCTAGACCAAGATTCTTGGATAACTCCTTTGAAATAACAATAACAAAACAAAGAGGTTAAACAAATAGAATAGAGGAATGTGTCCTTTATTACAGAGATAGGAATCTCATTGGGACACATTGTCCATGATAATCTTAAACTAAGAATGAGATCTTTGGCCTGTTCTTTGGAGAGAGGTCTGTATACACAGTTAATCCTGTATCCATGGTATTGGAGGCATATAATTCTGTTATATATTTGAGCCAATCCTTTTCTTTAATTGGGATTGGCAGTGATTTCACCCTGTTACCGCAGCAACTATCAGCTATAATAAAAAAAAATATATATATCTTTTGAGATCGCAGCTTATCTTAAATCAATCCACTTAAGATCTCTATACAGTTTCTTATCTGCAGCTAACTGTCTACCTCATCATCTTTTTAAATGGCTAATTACCCTACCTCTCTCAGCAGAGTAGTACGACATTTGTCTTCTAGTTAATCTATTTATCTCCCTATTTAGGAGTTGTTCACACTATTACTGTTTCGTAGATGTCTTCTTATTACACACTTCAAATTGAGCGATACAAATTTAGGTATAAAGTTAGTGCTTCAACAGCAATTGTTTGGAGCATGTCTTTTCACACTGTTATTTTTGCTGCAATACCAATTAAATCTCCTATTAACTCTAATAAGAGACACAACCTCACCCTAAATATTCCACTAACTTAAACCTTCTTTTGGGAAATCAGTACAAAATGAGAGTAACTTATGATCGCTCAATGTGGTATCTATTACATTCAAATAAAGAGAGCAAGGCGTAAAGGCAAGGAGAAACAATCATAAAGACAATAAGGGGAAGGGCTCCAGATGGAGGTCTGAGTGAAATTTGCTGGGATATCCTTATCCATTTTACCATTCACTATCAGACATTCTGTCACAGTCTGCACATCTCTTACCAACATATGCTTAAGAACTGGAAGGAACACCCGGTCCTTTACTGGTTCTGGACTGGCCAAGATAGGGGCCACGGTTTCTAGTAGCAATGGTGCTGCTGACTGGAAAAGTCGCCAAGGCAGACCGTACCTTTCAGAAGGAGTCCCAGAGGAAAAACCCAAAATTTGGGAAAAAACCTCTACCACAGGAACTCCTGAAAAGGAGGAAAAACTATGAAAAAAGGACTAAAAAAATTTAGTATAATCTTGCAGGAAGAAGCAAGAAGCAGCAACATGGAAAAAACAGAAAACAGGAGCGAGGATCACCACCAAAACGGGAGTGTTTACAACGTAAAGAAGAAAGAAATTGCAGTGCTTATAGACCAGAAAACAGGAAGTGACACAACAGGAAGAAATTACAACACCATCTTGGAATGGGACAGACCATATAGAAAGGAATAGGAAAAAGACCAGGTAGAAAAGTAAAAGGAAAAAGGCAGGTTGGGAAGAAGAACACCAAGGTAGAAGACAATATGGAGACCAAGAAGAAAGAAGAAACGAAGATAGAAGAAAAAGAAAAAGGAGGAAAGAAGAGGAAAGACCCAAGGAGGTGAGTAGAGGGAAAATCAGGGAGGCTGTCAGGGGCTGTGGCACGACCCAGAGCACGAAATGTGCCTCCTGGGCCGCACTACAGCAAAATAAACACAGTCAAACGGGCTGCGGCACTGCCGGCGTCCCGAAATGCGGACTGCCGGCCCAACCACTGTCCGATAGACGCCGCTGTAGTGCGCGGCGCCACATATTCATGCTACCTCAGAAGCTCCAATAGCTCCATACCCATGTTTATCCAACTTCATTTTAGCTGGAAATAACTATGAGGGAAAATTAAAGGCGGCTTTCCTTTCATCATTTACAAAGACCTTTAGTGTTTGCTTAGATATTTATGCATTAAAGACCCCAACCAAAACTATATTTTGGCACTTTTCGGATTCATCAATCTAAATAGATAAAAAAGAGATCACTGATTTAATCAATGGGATATGACATGAACTGGAGATAATATAAGTATTTACCAGAAGCAGGGAATTGTCACCAGACTCCTCGCCAGGCCCCTTGAGATCTCGATGAACTGTACTAAATTAGTTGAATGAAATAGCTATAGGACCAAGTGTGTTTAGTAGACAATAGAGTTGCAATCCCTGCTCTCATGGCCTCTTCTAGAGGGTTATACTGGGCATCTAAGCACATAACAGTTCCCAGTAACTAGAATTGTTTCCTATATTCATATGATATATGCATTAAGACAATTCTGAAGGTCATGTTGTTCATTACCATGAGAAAGGCCTGCTATGTTCCAGGAAGTTTTTCATAATCCACTGGTATATTTGTTGGTATTGGGGATATCCAGAGCAATGCTTATTGTTAAGAGCACCGGCCAACCAGTTCCAGTGACTGTTATCATCATCACAAGCTACCTGTCCAACTGTATTACCTTGATTTAAAATGAATATACATCTTCACCCCTCCCCTAATGAAACCACAGTTTTTTGACTGCCCCTGCCAATCATCATTATTATACTCATCATTACTATAGTCTTCTACTTCGCCATGGGACTCTACAGATTGCAATTCTGTTGCTGACAATCTAACTTTCTTTTCCTCAGGAAATAGGAAATAACATCAATGCCTTGGCTAAGGAAATAATTACAGTTTTACAAAATCAAGTTAACTCCCACCTTAGAATTGAAAGTGCCTCTTGATCTACTGTCAAAAGATTAATGTAATATTTGGACTAGATGTATATCACTGCTATTCACCATTTTTAGGACTTCAATACCAGATAGACAATGTAAAAGGGTTGATCTTTTCAATGGTATAACCTGATTATCAAGGAAAACAATACTAACTAAAGCAAGCGATACATCAGAATCAAAGACAGCATTTTGAATAGCGGTGGCCCCCTCCTTAGGGTAGAGGAGCGTCACCCACCTGCTGCCAGTGCAGTAAAAGTTAAAAACAAAATGGTGGCAAAATGAATTACCATTTCTGTTTGGGGGTGGGGCATTGCTGCTGCCTGGCAGCAGGGGGGAGTGGTGCTCATTCCACCAGTTTACACTGCTCATGTCATTTAGGCTGGTGGTTTTGTGATAGGCAGCCTAACATGCACAGTGTAAAAACCTCTCCACCTACCTGTCTTAGACAGCTGGGTGGAGAGCAGGCATAAGCCCCCAGTGCCTGCTGGAGCGTTGAGGCAGTCCACTCCAGCCAATCCTGGCACTGCTCTCATGCTGCTCATCTGCAATATGAGAGCAGCGTTGGGGTTTGGAGAGTGTTGGCTAAGGCGCAAGGAGGATTCAAACTGACTGCACTCAAGGAGAGGAAGCATGTGGAAGTAAGTTTTACTTTTTATTTCTAATTTTTTGGCCCACTGACAGGCACTGTTAGAAACTTGCATTGCCTTCAGCCTTAATTCCAGAGCTCTCCGTCATAGCCCGTTATAAAATCTGTCAGTGAGCCATGATTGAGAGCTATGGAATGTGAGCCTAAAGGCATTGTGAATTATTACACTGCATGTCACTGGGTTTGGCACTCAGCTTGACGACCCTGCACTGTTGAGGGTTACTGGCCGCTACTGGTTCAAAATATACATTATCAAAATACTTTGACATGGGGATTAGGAGTAATAAAAGGTAAAGTATAGTTAATTCTATTAGCAAAACCTATACTATTCTAGATCAGAATGGAGTTAGAAAGTTTCTGATAGCATTCAGCAACCAAATTGTTTGTTAATGCAGTTTCAGAAACTAATGTAGGGAGTGAAAGGACAGAGGCACCTTTGTCTACTGCTTTCTGATTATCTAATGAAATCTGAATTGAAGGAAACCATCATTTTTTAGCTCTCTTTTTCTGTACCTGACAAAGTGTCTTCGTTGACCCTTTTTCCCCAATATTTTACATGGGCCTTCCACTACAGAAACTTTGGGAGACTAATTAATGACTTGGTTGGTAACATCTTGTTTTTCTTTTCCTTTTCTTCTCCATATTTCTGGGAAATTGGATACAGGGCAATCCCTTGTGCTAAGTCAATGTTTCTAGAAGAAATATTTGTGGGCTCCTCAAAATGAATTTCCAGAGAGAGAATCTGGCAAACTTCCCGATTATTTATGCCTTTCTTTTTATGTCACTAGGATAACTCACTTATAACCCAAACTCGCTTGACTTCTTCTGAGGGGATTGGAGTTGATCTTGCCCAACTAGATTAATTAGCATTGCCCACCAATTTCAACCTCACATAAGTTTTGAAATCCACAATGCTATTGTCCATAGTTTTCACCTCCTTTGAAACCAGACTATTTAGAATCACTGAGAGCATATATATAGCATGGCCCACACTATCAGCAGAGTTTTCCAGTAGATGACAGAATTCTTGCCAAGCATTTCAGAGATTCTGAATATTGTACATAGTCTCCATGGAGATTACATGAGGCACATGGGGCAATATCCTGATAATTCCAGACCCGGTGATGGCTTTGAACTAGGAGTACGGCTAAACAATTTCATTAGTGTTTATTAACATACTAAGGGAGCAGTATGAGAATGATTAAGTGCTTGGGCAGATGTTGAATTACTGTTGGAATCAATATCTATGTAAGACAACGTAGAATCCACAATGAGTGCTTTAGTAGACCAGATTCAGAGAGAACTATTCAATTTCTGAAGGGGTCCTTAACCATTGCCACATCATTTGGATTTGTCAAGTCCTGAGACTGTCAAACCTAATCTCTGGAAGGTTCCTTAACCACTGACAGAACTTTTAGATCTTTTTGAACCTGCAGCTGTTGACCCTCATCAGTTACCTGCAAGAAAATTGGTTATAAGATGTTTTTACTTCTGTTTTTAGAAAGTAAGCTTTCAATTGAAGTGATTTATTGCAAAGTGGGTTCGATTTTGTCTTCCTGTATGATGTAGTTAATATTAATTTGCTGGAATGCAGCTTTCTTGCTGTCATTGTGAGGGACAAAACTTAATAGAATAAATGATGACAGAGGGCCTTCAATAATTGGGTACAAGGATCACAAAAGAAAACAGGCAGTAGCTTTGTCCTGTCTTCTGGCAATGCAAGCTGTTGCTAGAAGCCACTGAATGTTGTATACTGCATGCTGGATACCTTTGAGTCTCACTGGTATGGAATGACTGGAGTGTTTTCTTGATAAAGAGCTAAAACCGATAGCCCCTACCTATCCTCATAATACTTCTTCCATAGACGACGTACCAACACCCCACCTGGCAATCTGCCTCTCCCTTCTACTGCACAACTTCTTGGTGGGAGTGGGGCAGCCTTTGACTGATTGGGCAACCGGGACCCAGAGAACTACTATGGCAGTATTCCCACAACTGGATCAGCTACAATCTCCTCCTGACCCCTGCACTAGTGGGCTCCCTCTGATAGCTCAGCCGCTCCATGGCTCCAGACTGCTCTGCAGCCACGAGACGATTCACCAGCACTTTTTCTGTGCTCCTGGCTACTCCCCCACTTCTGTGGTTTCCCTTCCTACTCAGTATGCAAGGCACACCTTGTCTTGACTCTGCTCCACACTGAAGTCTACACCGATACTCCAAAGCCACCTCGAGCACTATTGGAGCTTTCTAGCCCCACTTCTGCTCCCACTCCTTGAGAAAAAACTATACACCTAAGATAAATTGAGTAACAATTGTGCCTGGTGGAAGCAACATGAAAAGTAAATAGCCACATTCAGGATCTTGGCAAGATAATTTTTTTATGAATTGACACATTCCTCGCTTTCCTCCCACATTCAGGAACCTGGCCAGTTCTTAACACTCCTTTGAACTATATTTTTAAAATGAAAGCTCACCTTTCTGGTGCTACCTTTGAGGGATTTCCCAACCACACCGCAGGGTCAACTGCCTTCTTTCATCTTAACAATGATAATGATGATCATTAGCTCTGAGGGGTCAACAAATACCACAGTATTGTAGATGGACTTCAGCTTTGTCTCTGCTCTTATACAGCTCAGCAATGTATTCCGTCTTCACTTCCTATAATTTATGAATTGATTAACATTGTGCTTCTTCCAGAATATCTTGCTGTCGAAAATTCACACATTTCCATAATTTCTGTAATTACTAAATAAGATACTTCGGGGGTCTTGTAAGCATTAGGCTTCCTTGCCCTTCTTTTAAGACACCTGTAGTGTCTTCCTTTATCAGCCTCTTCTACATCATGTTGACTGTATCTTTCTGAGGAATTGTATTTAGCATCTTTATGGATAGGAAGTCTACAATCATTTCCTATATAACCTAAAAGTGACTGTGTGATTCTTAAGGCTTTTATTAGATCCTCCTTCAAACATTCACATCCCATAATTCTGCCTTTCCATTCTTTTTTTGTTATTATCTTACTGAATATTTGTAAATCAATGGACAGTCAACTTTATTGTAATTATTGCTGCTTTCAGGTAGTACGTTTGAACTTTAGGCACTGCATCCTAAGTTTCTGTGGGTGATGATCAATATCTTCTCGCTGTGAGCTATCTCAAAATGGATGCGAGGATGAAACTTCCCACCTGATATAAAAGTCCAATCAAAAGTTAGTGAAAGGTACAACACACCCTGGTATAATTTGCAGGACACTCGGATTAAAATCTACCATTCAAATGGTAGAGATAGTGTTAAACAAGTACATTTCTCACAAGCTTCCTGTGCAAATTTGGTTTCGTTTTCAAGAGCAATGGTAATGGAATATTCTATCTTGTGGTGTTCTCTAGAGTTGTTCTTTCTCACCCCTACACAGTTTAAATTTTGTGTTGAGCAGTGCAGAGACATAAACTGTCTTTGGGTCTCTAGTACAACCTGCTTCACAATGTAGCTCGGTTCATTGGTGCAGATCGTGTTGTTGGCAACCCCTGGAGAATAACAGTAGTAGAACTGAGTATCCACAGTTGTTCATTTGTGACTGATAATGGTACCCTGATTGTATTGCTACTTTGAGAACTGTAGTTGCACTTTTACTCCTATTAATAAACCATTGTTTGCTTTGCCACTTTTGCTCGCTTTAGCACAAGTATTATACATTTTATAACCATGGAGAGCAATCAGTAACTCTTAGGATAACCTATGAAGTACAATCATCACCCTTTGCCAATGTCTATCTTATTTAGTAGTTCAAACTTTGAATTGCCTGAGTTCAGACTGATGTTATTGGAATGGCTTTGCTTTACTCCCAGTTGAACTTCTCTTTCAAAACTATAATATTCAGTTTTTCTCTTTTCTCCTATCACTTTAACAAAATTTGGAGAGCATTCCAAATTAGATTTGCTTTCAGTTAGAGCTCCTTCTCAGCTCCTGATAGTGAGAGGTTATTGGGTTTATACACAAATAGATCTTATTCTTACTCTGGCATGAGGTTTCAAGTCCATTAATATGAAGTAATCCAGATTCTAATAGATAGACATGGTAGCCCCTTGCCCAAATTATTTGGACATGCATTAATTCATAAGTGAGTGATAGAAAAAAGTAAAGCTAGAATGCAGTAATAAGACAGATTAGGGAGATGCCAAGCAGAATGTAAAAATAGAAATTGGTAAAGACTTTGGCCTTCATTTGGACTTTGGCGGTCAGTTTCCCTGACCGCCAAAACCCAACCCTCCAGATCGCCGTATTTTGTGAGTGCTGGCTGCTGTCTGCCATCATTGAGGCGGAAAGCAGCCAGCAGTTGTGCTGGCGGTCGGCTCTGCAGAGGCGGGTCTCTCGCTGGCACCACCACACCAGCAGGACGGCTTGGCGGAGACCTGCTGGCGTGGTGGTGGCGGCGAGGGAAGACCGCCAAGACCCATCCCCTCCCGGACGCCCCCCTTGACTGAGGAGGGAAGTGGGCATCCGAAGGGAGGGGGTATGTGTGTTTGGGTGCATGTGTGTATGTTTGCGGAGGGGGGTCCTTAATGCATGCGTGTATGTGCGCTTGAATGGGGGTGTCTGTGTTGATGAATGTGAGTGAGTGGGTGTGTCTCAATTCTCTCCAAAGCCGTTCTGATTTGTAACTCAATATACTTGATACAAACTGGAGGCAACAACAATATTCCTGGGAATAAGAGTAATCATGAGAATCAAACTGATACATGTTCATTCGGATTGATCTGAATACAGTGTGTTAGACCTGTCATCCTTAGGGTGGACTTACCCCAGACTTTTTGCATTTTACCTCCTGTTTTGTGGCTGTATCTTTTGGTTGGCCTTAGAACTCTGAGCACTTGACCACTGCTAACCAGTGACAAAGTGCATGTGCTTCTCCCCTAAACATGGTAACATTGTTGTCTCCACAATTGGCATATTTATTTAATTTATATGTAAGTGCCTTGTAAATTGATATACCATAAACCCAGGGTCTGTAAACTAAATGCTAATAGTAGGTCTGCAGAACTGATTGTGCCACCCACTTAAGCAACCCTGAAACATGTCTCAGAATCTGTCACTGTTTGTGCAGTCTCACTGCCACCTCAACTTGGCATTTAAAACTTGCCAAGCCTTGAACTCCCCTTTTCTTACACATAAGTCACCCCTAAAGCAGACCCTAGATAGCCCATAGAACAGGGTGCCATGTAAACTCTAGGCAGGACAAGTACATTTTTGTTCTTTATGTTTTTGTAATGAAAAACTCTCAGCCATTTTCCATTACTGTGAGGCCTGCCCCTCTTGTAGGCCAGCACTGGGAGTTCCTTAAAATACTCGAAAGCTGTAATTCCTGATCTGAGAGGAGTAGCTGCATCGTGTTTAGAGTCATTGGAATGGTTATGATAAATCCTCCTTATTGGTAAAGTCGGATTTCTCATTACTATTTTTGAAATTCCACTTTTAGAAAGTGGGCATTTCTCTGCTCTCACTGGCCTGTATTTCTACAGCCTATCTCCAGTTTACATCTTGCCAGGGTTAAGTGACAGCTACACTTGTGCATTCCCTTCAGACACCCACAACACAGGATACTCAGCTGCATCTGCATTCACCTGCATACTGATGTGTCTTCTTGGGGAGGAGGTTGCGAAGGGCTTCCACTTAAATCTCAAAGGGTAGTGGCCAGAGCCCTCACAAAGGGGATGATTACCCCCCACTGATGGTCTGATGCTGGGGCTGAGCTGAAAGGGGGACCTGTGCACTTCACAGAAGCCTTGTGAAGTCATCCCCCCACACCACAGGCACCTTTTAGTATAAGTACTGGGCCTCTGACCCACTAAAATCAGTACACTTTTGGACTCAAGGAAACTTTGCTGGAGTAAAGACTGCTCTGCTGGAGGATCGCCACTTTGCTGTACCTGACAGTTTCAAGGAACTGCTGCCCTGCCTTGCTGAGCTGCCTGCTGATCTCTGCTGTGCAACTCAAGACCCACCCATCACCCTCAGAGTGGCTCCAAGGGCTTGCTGACTAACCCCCAGTTCTTCGCCAGGTCTCCGGGACATCAAAGACCTCAAGCATGGCTTCATTTTAGCTTGCCGCTCCTGTTTGCTCAAGATTTCAGCATGGCTTTGTTGCAGCCCGTCGCTCATCTAACCAAGACTTCAGAGTGGGTTCATTGGAGCTTGCCCCTCTCCTTTGCTCAAGATTTCAGCATTGCTTTGTTGCAGCTTGCTGCTCATTCAGCCAAGATTTCAGTGCGGCTTGGTTGTGGCCTGCCGTTCGCCCCATCAGAACTTCAGAGCTACCTCGCAGCAGCCCACCGCCCATCTCACCAGAAATTTGGCACAACTTCAGTGTAGGCCACTGCCTGTGTTGCCAAGTGATGAAGACGTGCGATGCATGCTGGCATTTCCCAAAACGGTGAGTCGCTCTCTAATGCAACCCTGCGTCTTGCACCCATGCAGGCCCCACTCAGATCACTTAGCTTTAACCCGTAGCAGCAGTTGTATCTTCTAGGACTCATGGGCCCAAGCGGGCTTTACCTTTCCGCTGCACTCTCTGCATACTGAGGAGATAATACCTTGTACTCTTTCCCTGACCGCTCCCGTACGTCCCTTATCAACCTATTCTGCACTACTCGCACAGGGACACTCGTATTCTCACACAATACCGTAAAGACTCTAAAATAAGCTTCATACACAGTGCGCTTAATGGGATATCTTTTAGAAGTGAATACCCATTAGATTTTTGTGGTCTTTGGTCTATTCAGATAAATAACCTCTATTTTTAATACACCCATGTGGAGTCCTCTTTGTGGTGTGTAATCGTGATTGCTGAACAAGTGCTGCACAAACACTTTACACATTGTCTTCAAAGTTAAGCCTGTCTACTCTGTGCCAACCTACCAGAGGGTGAGCACAGGATAATTTAGGTTGTGTTGTGACTTACCCTTACTAGGATTGTGGTGCCTACTTGGACAGGATGTATGCCCCTGCCAACTAGAGACCCAGTTTCTAGCACTTTGCTACCTTACGGAGCCTCAATAAGTGCTGTCAGAACCCCTTACATCAATAAGTGAACAGTACATCATGTAGTTGATCAGAAATGCTTTATGGGCAAGACAGTGTTCCAACTGTTCAGGCACTTATTGGGAACATCATATGACAGAACCAATCATCAATCCAATACAGAATCCATCACCAATTACATTCATATGCAACTGTGACCGTTGCATATAGATTTTCTGTGCTCTCATCACTTTTTCCACTGTTCAATTGCACTGCACCTTCACATGGAGAACCTATTGCCAAACTTGTGTATTGGTTTATATCATTTCTGTCTTGTCCATTATACATGTCTATTAAACTACATGATATACATTTAGGGGGTCATTCCAACCCTGGCGGTCGGTGTTAAAGCGGCGGCCAACCCGCCAACAGGCAGGCGGTAAAAAAATGGAATTCTGACCCTGGCTGGAACCGCCAACAGAGACCGCCACTTTAACACTCCGACCGCCACGGCGGGACAAACAGCGCGGCGGTGACCACCAACAGACAGGCGGGAGACAATGTATCGCCCACCCTATCACAACCCACCAATCCGCCACCTTTTCCGGGGCGGTAGCCCTGCCGATAAAAACACGGCGGAAACAGACATTACGAACGGAAAACGCTCACCTCTACACACTCCACGAGGCATCTGGACAGCATGGAACCCGAACTACACATCCTACCAGCTATTGTCTTCCTGCTCCTCTACCAGGAGCACGAACGCCGCCGCAGAAGACAACGGTGAGTACTGCACCAACGACAAAGGGGAGGGGGGAGGCAAAACATTACGGGGACACACATACGCGACACACCCACCCTCACCCACAACTACATACACATCAATGCAGAGCAACAACTCAGAGTGACACCCCCAAACCCCCCGGAAGAATGCAAAGACAAAAATAAATGATCCTGAAATTTGAAGTATATTGTACGGCTAAGTAAAAAAATATATCAAACATCTCTAACTATATATACATATGTAAATTGTCCAGTCCAAATTGGGTATCAGCCATTGTTCGTGGGCCAATGGGCCTAAACACATGGGCAAAGCCCACACATGATACCCGGCTCCAATGGAGAGAACACTGCAGGGGCATTAGATAGCAAAACTACAGGCACCTCAGGGGGAAGGGAAGGGGGGGCACCTCAGCCAGATGAGTCCACGACGCCAGATCCACGAGGGGCCTCCCTGGCCACTGTTCAATCCTGGGGAGTGCAAAGCCACAGTCTCACAAGTCTCTATAGTGGGTGGATTGCCCACTGTGCCATCCTGGGGAGTGCAAAGCCACAGTCTCACAAGTCTCTACAGTGGGTGGATTGCCCACTGTGCCATCCTGGGGAGTGCAAAGCCACAGTCTCACAAGTCTCTACAGTGGGTGGGTTGCCCACTGTGCCATCCTGGGGAGTGCAAAGCCACAGTCTCACAAGTCTCTACAGTGGGTGGATTGCCCACTGTGCCATCCTGGGGAGTGCAAAGCCACAGTCTCACAAGTCTCTACAGTGGGTGGGTTGCCCACTGTGCCATCCTGGGGAGTGCAAAGCCACAGTCTCACAAGTGGATTACAGACTCCACTGGTTCTGGAGGAGGCATGGTGCCCAGAGTGCTTCGTGCAGCCCTGCCCGACACAGTTGCGGGCCTGCCCCTTCTGCCAATGGGCCAGCGGTGCTTGAGACGGCGGTGCCCAGCGGAGCGGTGCTTGAGTTGAAGGGCCCAGCGGAGCGGTGCTTGAGATGAAGGGCCCAGTTCAGCGGTGCTTGAGATGAAGGGCCCAGCGGAGCGGTGCTTGAGTTGAAGGGCCCAGCGGGGCAGTGCTTGAGACGGCAGTGCCCAGCGGAGCGGTGCTTGAGTTGAAGGGCCCAGCGGAGCGGTGCTTGAGTTGAAGGGCCCAGTTCAGCGGTGCTTGAGATGAAGGGCCCAGCGGAGCGGTGCTTGAGTTGAAGGGCCCAGCGGAGCGGTGCTTGAGATGAAGGGCCCAGTTCAGCGGTACTTGAGATGAAGGGCCCAGTTCAGCGGTGCTTGAGATGAAGGGCCCAGCGGACCGTTGCTTGAGACGGCGGTGCCCAGCGGAGCGGTGATTGAGTTGAAGGGCCCAGCGGGGCGGTGCTTGAGACGGCGGTGCCCAGCGGAGCGGTGCTTGAGTTGAAGGGCCCTGTTCAGCGGTTCTTGAGTTGAAGGGCCCTGTTCAGCGGTTCTTGACTTGAAGGGCCCTGTTCAGCGGTTCTTGACTTGAAGGGCCCTGTTCAGCGGTTCTTGACTTGAAGGGCCCTGTTCAGCGGTTCTTGACTTGAAGGGCCCGGTGGAGCGGTTCTTGACTTGAAGGGCCCTGTTCAGCGGTGCTTGAGATGAAGGGCCCAGCGGAGCGGTGCTTGAGATGAAGGGCCCAGCGGAGCGGTGCTTGAGTTGAAGGGCCCAGCGGACCGTTGCTTGAGACGGCGGTGCCCAGCGGAGCGGTGCTTGAGTTGAAGGGCCCAGCGGGGCGGTGCTTGAGACGGCGGTGACCAGCGGAGCGGTGCTTGAGTTGAAGGGCCCTGTTCAGAAGTTCTTGACTTGAAGGGCCCTGTTCAGCGGTTCTTGACTTCAAGGGCCCTGTTCAGCGGTTCTTGACTTCAAGGGCCCTGTTCAGCGGTTCTTGACTTCAAGGGCCCTGTTCAGCGGTTCTTGACTTCAAGGGCCCTGTTCAGCGGTTCTTGACTTCAAGGGCCCTCTTCAGCGGTTCTTGACTTCAAGGGCCCTGTTCAGCGGTTCTTGACTTCAAGGGCCCTGTGGAGCCGTTCTTGACTTGAAGGGCCCTGTTCAGCGGTTCTTGACTTGAAGGGCCCTGTTCAGCGGTTCTTGACTTCAAGGGCCCTGTTCAGCGGTTCTTGACTTCAAGGGCCCTGTTCAGCGGTTCTTGACTTGAAGGGCCCTGTTCAGCGGTTCTTGACTTCAAGGGCCCTGTTCAGCGGTTCTTGACTTGAAGGGCCCTGTTCAGCGGTTCTTGACTTGAAGGGCCCTGTGGAGCCGTTCTTGACTTGAAGGGCCCTGTTCAGCGGTTCTTGACTTGAAGGGCCCTGTTCAGCGGTTCTTGACTTGAAGGGCCCTGTTCAGCAGTTCTTGACTTGAAGGGCCCTGTTCAGCGGTTCTTGAGATGGTGGTGCCCTGTTCAGCGGTGCTTGAGATGGCGGTGCCCTGTTCAGCAGTGCTTGCCTTGGCAGTCCTTGCCATGTTCAGCGTTGCTTGAGTTGGCGCTCCTTCATTGCCCAGCTGGGCTGTGGCTGGCGCTCCTTCATTGCCCAGCTGGGCTGTGGCTGGCGGGGCCCTCCTGGGCAGCTGGGCTGGGGCTGGGGCTGGCGAGGCCCTCCTGTGCTGGGGCTGGCGGGGCCCTCCTGGGCTGGGGCTGGCGGGGCCCTCCTGGGCAGCTTGGCTGGCGGGGCCCTCCTGGGCAGCTTGGCTGGGGCTGGTGGGGCCCTCCTGGGCAGCTTGGCTGGGGCTGGCGGGGCCCTCCTGGGCAGCTTGGCTGGGGCTGGCGGGGCCCTCCTGGGCAGCTTGGCTGGGGCTGGTGGGGCCCTCCTGGGCAGCTGGGCTGGGGCTGGCGGGGCCCTCCTGGGCAGCTCGCCTGCTGCCGGACTTGTCGGGCGTGCTGCCCTTGCCACCCTTCCCTGCTCGTCTGTGGCCCTTTCCTCCCTTTGCCTGTGTGCCAGGTGGCACCCCACTCCCTGACGGTGCCAGGGTAGTGCTTGTGGAGCCTGCTGTATTTGGCCTCTCGCGCCGGGCACTGGCTTTCTTTGCTTTTTTTGCAGGGGGTGGGCTGGCCGTCTCTTTACTCCCAGCCTAAGTAGCTGGGCTTGAAGGTGGTGGACTCCAAAATCCTTGGACTATTTTCTTAGTCGGTCCAGGTTTTGTGGTGGCTGAGGTGCTGATTGGAGCCTTATGAGATGGAGGGGGGGGGGTCAGTTGATGGAAAGAGGTCAAGGTTGGAAAGGAAAATCAATTTAGTAAGACAGGGACGGGTAGTTGTAGTGGGTATGGGAGTGGAGGAAGAGGATGTGGTTGTAGGAGAGAAGTCTGGTGTCTTTGGGTGCAGGTGCTTGTGCTGGAGGCTGTCGTGAGGTGGATGGCTGTTGGGTGGTTGGCTGCCTGCTTTTGTGTGGTTTGGAAGAGGGGGTGACAGCCACACTGGGAGAGGACACAGGGGACGTGTAAATGGTAGTGGGGGTGGTGACTGCACGTGTGCGGAGTGTTCTGGTGGGTGTGCTGGTGATGGACGTAGTGGCTGAAGATGTTGTGCATGCAAGTGTGAGTGGAGACGTCACAGGGAGGGAGGAGGGAGGAGGGAGACGAGGAGGAGGGGGACACAGAGGAGGCAGTGGCTGTTGGCATGTCTGCATGTGGATGTTGCTTGTGTGAATGCTTGTGTGATGTGTGGTGCGTATGTCTGGATGAGCTTCTCTTGGGTGTTGAGGTGTGTGCAGGCTGGTCTGATGGTGTGTCTGGGATAGGCAGAGGTACAGGGGAGTGGGACTGGGTTGAGGAAGTTGGAGGAGGGAGGCAGGAGACAGGGACAATGGCTGCCGTCAGTGCTGAGGCCAGAGCGTTGAACGATCGCTGATGGGCAGCCTGACCCGAATGAATGCCCTCCAGGTATGCATTACTCCGGTGCACCTCCCTTTCTACACCCTGGATGGCATTCAAAAGGGTAGACTGCCCAACAATGAGCGTCCTCAGGAGGTCAATGACCTCCTCACTGAGGGCAGCAGGGGTAACTGGGGCAGGGCCTGAGGTGCCTGGGGCGAAGGAGATGCCCACCTTCCTGGGTGAGCGGGCACGGGCGAAGGCTGAGGGGCTGCTGGGAGGGCGGAGCTGGCACGCTGGGTGGCGGCTGTACCTGCTGTTGCGGTGGGCACGGATGTAGCTGCCACCACAAGGGGGCTCCCTTCCGAGGACGTGTCTGTGTCGCTGGTGTCACCACGTTTCCCCGCTGTGGAGCTCCCCTCGCCCTCCGTCTCACTGGTGAAATCAGAGTCAGTTGCATGGCCCTCCATGGCCATGCGAGATGCAGCTCCCTCGTGCTCCGATGCCACTTCTCCTCCGCCTGATGATGCTAATGCACACATGAACAGGAAGACCACAAAAAAAGGGGGGGGGTGGAGAAACAAAGACATGTTGAGTGCATGCATTGGCGACACCTTGGATGTAATTCCTGCCATAAGGGGGTATTCCCATTTCATATTGGGCATTCCCATTCACATAACAAGGGCAACCAATGCACAGGGTTCAGCTCCTGAGAAGCGCCAGGCTGCAGATTTGTACCTCTGCTGTCGTTTTTTTATTACCCCTGTTTTCATGTTGCTACCTATGATGTTATCAGGACCCAATGTCATGTTCCATTATTTCCTGTATTGCTACCAGGGAAAACGTCATGTGATATCACTTCCTATGATGTCATCATAGGTCAAAGGGCATGTGATGTCACTTCCTCTACCCCTGGCAATTTGATGAATCGATGCCCATATACTTAAAGTATGTGTGTATTCATGAAACAGAATCTTTAAGATTAATACAGTTTAGAATGGCTGGAAGATATCTTGCACCTGCTTTCTCTCGTTTTTCATTCCACTTCCACCCTGTTTTCTTTTTTCTTAGTATTTTATTGTGGAACTTGAATGCTGGGAGAGTGAGTAAGATTCACATCTGAAACTTTATAGCACTTCTGCAGGAAGCAAATTGTAAATAATTCCTAGATTGTGACAATACTCTTATACATTTATAGTAGGACAAGCTGTTAGAAGTTTGCATTGCACAGTGGCACCTTATATTGTGGTTTTATATATATGTATATAGTGTAATTATAGTTAGATCTGTTTTTCCATTAGGAAATGTGTCAAGCATTTGCACATAACACACAGTAATAAGTGAAAACACTACAAAAGGACACCACACCAGCCTTAGAAAAATAGCAAATATTTATCTGTCTAAAACAAGACCAAAATGATCAAAATCCAACATACAGTGTTAAAGATATGAATTGTGCAAAAATACAGTTCCTTGAAGTCGATAGCTCCACCTGGGGCTATCACGGCGTTGTGATCAACAAAACCAACAGTTTAGGCTGCCCGCGGCGTCACAGGCCAGCTTCGGTGTCGGGGAGACCTATAAACAGTACCTTTGGAATTGCAGGGCATTGTGATCCTCGCGGTGAGCTCCGGAGAGCCGTGTCACTGGTGTTGTGGAGTCGGTGCGGGAGTCGTCGGGCCTTGGAAGTCACATGCATTGCAAATCGAACTCGGGGCTGATAAAGTCAGGAACACTTGCTTGGATGATGTCAGGGCTGCGGTGCGAAGTGGGACGGTGCGACATGCGGTGCCCACAGATCACAGTGCAGGCAGCGGCTCAGTGACGGTCGTTCAGCGGCGTCGGTGAAACCAGGGCTGCGGTGTGAGGCGGGGCGGTGCGATGTCCACAGGTCATGGTGCAGGCAGCGTTGTCGTCGTTGCTGAAGCACTGTTGTCGGAGGCCCAAGCCAGCGGTACGGGACGGGACGGTGTTTTGTGACCCTCACAAGCGGTGTCCACAGACCCCAGTGCAGGTAGGGATGCTTGGTTACGACACTGGAGTTGATGGTGCTGGCGTTGGTGGACCGGGGCTGCGGTGCGGGACGGTAAGGTGCTTCATGCTACTCACGAGCGGTGTCCACAGGCCACGATGCAGGCAGCGGCGCCGATGTCAGCAGGAGCGGCGGTGTCGGGGCATGCCCAGGCTGTGGTGTGAGCAGGCGATGCCAGAGTGCAGGGCCCACAGGTCACGGTGCGAGCAGCGACTCAGTGAAGTCATCCGATGACGGCGTCGGTGAGACCAGGGTCGCGGTGTGAAGCAGGGCAATGCGACTCCATGCAGCGTCAGCAGGTCACAGTGCAGACCAGCAGCATCGTTGGCGGATTTGCAGTGTTTTCTCCTCTTGAACAGTACAAAACACTCAGTTCCCAGTGCTACAGGTCGAGGAAACTAAAGTCTTTGGTGTCCCTGAGACTTCCAACAGGAGGCAAGATCTACTCCAAGCCCTTGGAGAACTTTCTCAGGCAGGACACACAACAAAGTTCACCCTTTGCACTCCTTTCAGGCAGAAGCAGCAACTGCAGGCCAGTCCGGCAAAGCAGCACAGCAAAGGGACAGTACTCCTCCTCCAGCTCTTCAGCTCTTCTCCTTGGCAGAGGTTCCTCTTAATTCCAGAAAGATTCTAAAAGTCTGGGTTTTGGGTCTTCTTTTTATACCCCTTTCTGCCTTTCAAGTTGGCAAACTTCAAAGCAAAGTTTCAAGTGTTTGATAGACCCTTCCTTGTCCAGGCCAGGCCCAAAACACACACCAGGGAGTTGGAGACTGCATTGTGTGAGGGCAGGTACAGTCCTTTCAGGTGTGAATGACCCTCTAGCTCAGAATGCTCAGCAGGAAATGCAGGGTACACCCCTGCCCCCTTTGTGTCAATGTCTAGAGAGGTGCAAAACAGCCCAACTGTCAAACTGACCCAGACAGACAATCCACAAACAGGCAGAGTTACAGAATGGTTTAAGCAAGAAAATGCCTACTTTCTAAAAGTGGCATTTTCAAACAATTTAAAAAACAACTTCACTAAAAGATGTATTTTTAAATTGTGAGTTCAGATACCCTAAACTCCACATTTCTTACCTGCTCTCAAAGGGAATCTGCGCTTTAAGGATATTTAAAGGCAACCCCCATCTTAACCTATGAGAGGGATAGGCCTTGCAGAGTGAAAATCGAATTGGGCTGTATTTCACTGCTAGAACATATAACACACACTAGTATATGTCCTACCTTAAAAATACACTGCACCGTACCCCTAGGGCTACCTAGGTATTCCTTAGGAGTGCCTGACATGCAGTAAAAGGGAAGGTTTAGGCCTGGCAAGTGGGTACAATTGGCAAGTCAAATTGGCAGTTTAAAACTGCACACACAGACACTGCAGTGGCAGGTTTGAGCCTTGTTACAGGGCTACTAATGTGGGTGGCACAACCAGTGCTGCAGGCCCACTAGTAGCATTTGATTTACAGGCCCTGGGCACCTCTAGCGCACTTTACTAGGGACTTACCAGTAAATCAAATATGCCAATCATGGATAAACCAATCATAAGTACAATTTACACTGAGAGAATATGCACTTTAGCACTGCTTTAGCAGTGCTAAAGTGCCCAGAGTCCTAAAGCCAACAAAAACTGGTCAGAAAAATTAGGAGGAAGGAGGCAAAAAGACAGGGATGACCTTGCAAAAAGGGCCAGGTGCAACAGGCACCATTTGACAAATCTTCATAAAACTTTCCAGAAAGTGCTCTTTCTTTGCCTAGTTTCTTCATGGAATGATTTGGGGTGATCTGTCAAGCTGGAGCTGAGAGAAAAGGGTGTCCTAAACCACAAAATCCCATGCAATCTATAGGGATTTTTTAAAAGAGCTACAGTCAAAAATGGGTAAATGAAATTACACCAGATTTGGCAAGAAGCTAGGTCCAGAAAGCATTCTTTTTGTAATTTGCTGTAAATTCTTTCAGTAGTCTGGGAGAAATGAAGGTACAGAAATATTTGTATATCTTGTTAGTTGGATCCAAGAGGCTCTTTTGAGAGTCCACCGAGCTCAATTAAAAAAAAAGTCTTCTGATTGACAGAGGTTTTGTTTCCCCCTTGGGCCATCTCACTCCCTCCGGAGTGAGGTTCCCACAGGTGTAAGCACTCTGATTGGCTGACCACAACCTGAACAAATATGTCCCCTGTGCTGTAAATCTTTAAAAAAATAAGTTATAAGGGGGCAGGGAAGTGATACCATCCCCACCTAGCCTTTGTGGCAAGTGATCCCAGAGGGATTTAAAAAAAAACATTTTTCAATGAACCTGTAGAACTCCTGTGAGATCATGGGGAAAAGAAAAAAACACAAAATGCTATTTTTTCAAAAAATAAATATAACCCCTGGGATCAGCCAAATGTGAGGGGGTCCTTGGATATGAATATTTGGGTGGGGGGTGCATGGGGCCCCCATCCCCCAGCTGATTGCTGCCCTGGGTACTTCATCCCAGAGGGCCTCCAAATGTCAGGAAAGGTGAGAGGGCTGCAGCCTACTACGGCCTCAGTGACCCCATCCCCTGGGGGCCGGCATGCTGTTCAGAGGGGAAGGAGGGTGTGTGGCTCCCCCTTCCCGAACCAATCACGGCCCTGAGGACCCCATTCCCCAGCATAAATATTAAAGGGAAGGGTGGCATTCAGCTGCTTTCCCCAAGCCTCTGAAGGACCTGGGGACCCCATCCCCCAGGGCTGGCTCCACTGTGGTGTCCCCAGGAACCCACCCCAAGGACACAGTTTCCCTGCCTAGAAGAGCATGGCCAGGAAAAATGTGACTGCTCCCACCTGGCAGGAGCATTTGAGAACAGACATTGGTTTCTTTGCCAGCACTCTTACAGGCAAGGAAATTTAGATGTTCCTGCTGCACATTGGATGAGTGCATGCAGGGAACTGGCGAGGCCGTGTGGGCCCCGGGTCTCCCCAATGGCCTCCAAAGTTGTTTGTTGTGTGTGCCCCAGATGGACACTGGGGCACCCACACTAGGCTCTGAAGATGTGGTCTTCCCAGCCATAAAGGTTCGGGGAGAGAGCCATGTGCCTCCCTCCCCTTAAGAAAAAGGCCCTTAGTGGCTTGGGGAGGGGAGCCACGTGCCCTCCTTCCCATAAAAAAAAAAAGGTCACAGGGATGGTGCATGGGGCCCACAGGGCCCAAAAAGGATTGGGGAGGGAGGGTCACGTATCACCTTGTATAAAGAAAAAAGGTCCTCAGGGGATGGAGTCACTAGGGCCTGTAGAGGCTCGGGTTTGGAGGTTGCCTGCCTGCTTCACCCTAATAAATGAGTATGACCCCGGAGGATGGGATCTCCTCAGTTATTATTTTTTTAAAAAGGGTGTGGCAGGTGGGCATCAGGACTCCCAAAATAAAAAAATAATAATAAGAATAATAAATGAGTTGCAGGAGCTAGTGCAAGGGCTGTTTAAGCTTTTTCTTTTAGCTTGGTAATGTCCTGGGAAGGGGCAGGAGCACCACCAATTATTTTGTATGTTGCAGGAGGGCTTCAGGGAATGCAGTAGCCCCCAAGCAACATTAAAATACTTAGTAAGTCTCCTGGGTCATTGAATCCATGACCACAGGTAAGCTTACCATAGTTTAGAAAACACTCCTTGCTGGAGCTCTATTCCCTTCAGCTGGAGTGCAAGACCCTCTTGCAATTATTTTTATGATTGCATTTTATGACTTTATTTAAAAATAAAGTATCTGATTCTTTCTTTTAACATATTTTTCAGCACATAAAAAGAAATAATAAAAACGCTGTTCAAAGAAAAACTCAGACTTGTTGATTTTATTTTTTGATAAAACTGTATTAAAAATTGTATAATAATCTGTCATTAAAACTTGCATTGTGTGAATCACTTAAGTATACATCTGATTATTTAACATACTGGTGATTTTAGATCTGCTTTATATTTATATTGATATGTTCACCCTGTGATAAAGCCAATAGGCCCACTTTTTATATTTTGCTGTTGTGACCATTTGACAAAGTAAGTAGGCCTGCCTTAGTGTGGACAGGACCTGTGAGCCCAACTGCACGCTGCACATGCCAGAAGACGTGCATGGCATGGGGTTGCCTGTCTGTGAGGGGTTGACGGCAGGGCCTGGCCACAGGCCAGGTCCTGCGGCCATTGCCATGCTGGCTGTGCTGGGCTTGGGGTTGCTTGCTTGCGAGTGGTTGTACGCAGTGCCTAGCCGCACTGCTAATTACCTCCCATATTACATCACTGATTACATGTTTTATGGTATCATTGATAACATCACTGCAAAATCTGAAATGACATAATTCATGACAACGTTATGCATGGCAGGGGTACAAGTTATAGTTACTAGAGATAACAATAACAAGTGAATTTTAGAGTTTTTTTAGTTTAAAATATTACCTTGTCACTGAAATCTTAACTATCCTAACTATAACATTACTTTAACCTATGTTTTTTCATTGAATTTCTCAGGTTTTGTTATTGTAAATTAAGAAACAATTGCAGTTCCTAACTATAATGTCACTTTAACCTATGTTTTTCTCAGACCAATATATATATATATATATATATTTTTTTTTATATATGTAAAAAAAAAAAATATATATATATATATATATATATCTATATATGTGTGTATATACACACACCAACTCCTCTTCTCAGTATAGAAACAGGCGCCGATGCAGCGTGAAGAGAACTTCAGAATCGCTGAATTATCACTCCAAAACTATTGCATGCTCCCGAACCATCAAACACGTTTTGGGTCTCCTGCAGCATTGCTCACTGAAAGTGAGGGGCCATTTTGCATCACTATTTACAACTAACGTAATGTGACATCGCCATGAACACCAAGAAAAGACTGATATTCTGCAATCTAGTTATACCAACTTACTAAACAAAACAAATTCTCATACATGATTGTAAAAACAAATAACTACAGAATTTAAAAAACAATATTTCTGAAATAACCACATACATTTGCCTCATGTGAAATTGACCGGGGTCCTTTTCATCCGTTACATTCTACTATCAATCAACTCCAAATAAACATATGGTCACACCATCAGAGCACCTTAATTGGGCATTCCTTTGAATATTCAAATTATACCTACAATACATCACATCAAATTATAGTTGAAGGTATTGTATGGCTAAAAGCCTGCTACCATGGTGTGTCCTAAATTGTGATTGTGGTTAGTACAAAGTTGTATTCAAGCGTAATTTTGCCAGTGTTGAGCCCCTAGTGGTCATAATTATACAACCCTAAACCCGCTATCAATGGCATTATCACATTGGCTACCCGTATAAATATTAATGATCAGTGTCAGAAGCTCCTCATTAAATGAACAATTTAGCCCAAAGTGAGCGACAATTTATATAACCGACATAGGTCCATATGTACAAACACTTTTTCCCATAGACACAGAATGGGTTAAAACCTTTGCTACATCTGGCCCATAATCGTCTATTTTTGCTAGCTACATATCTTCACCCATTGTAAATAGCGGGTAACACATTCATTGCAACCCCATCACATCAGTTATAGTTGTTATTTATCTAGCATCTTCCTGTGTTGGCACAATGACCTAATTGTATTTTTTCACACAGTGGGTTAATACAGACAGATGTATATGTGTTTTTTAATTCCCATAGTGGGCTCTCTTCTAAATGCAATCTCTTAGACTTGCAGCCCATTGCCTCTACCTCAACATAGTGCTTGGCAATAATAGTTTGCTTAGTCTTGGGTTAATCAGAAACCCCTTCATTCATTTCACTAATTATGCCTTGTCCTAAATAATAGTGTGCCAACCCCACACCCTGTTCCTATGAGTTGCCTCATGTTCGTTAGGAGAGAGTCTATAAATGGGTATGGAGATCTTCCTCCATGTTCATCCCACATGTCATTTTGGAATTCAGTTCAACTATATAGCTTGACTCTAGCTGCCTCAGTGCTTTCTCCCTGTCGCCTCCTATGAAGTTAACTGGGATTGCATCTATTACAAAACATTTGAGGCCACTAGTGTCACTTTGGTGTTCCTCCTCAAAATGCCTGACCATAGGGTATGCCTTATCTTTGTGTTTGATTGCCCTTAGGTGCTGTAGAACACAGGGAGTGTAGTGCTCCCCATGTACAGCAATTTGTATGGGCATTGAAGAACATAAATTGCATGATCTGTTTTACAGTGAAAACTACCATAAATGTGCTTAGGTCTTTTTGAGAATTGTGACTTGTACTCTCTGGTGTTAACGCCATGTTGGCATGCTTTACACTTCTCACATCTATTAAATCCCTTCTTCTCGCCTATCCATGTTGTTTTCGTGGAGGGAACAATCTCAGGGCTGCTCTTTACCACGTCCTGTCTCATCGATCTCGCTTTTCTGAAGGTAATACTGGGCCAGCATGGGGCCCACCCTATCCAGCACCAGGTCAATCCTTATAAGGTGCCAATATTTTTGCAGATTGGATTTAACCATTCCTTTTTGATTGCTGTATGCTGTAATTATTCTGAAATTAGGGTCCATTTTCGTGGTTTTCATTTTGCTATTTCCTTCTTGTGTCTGTACCTTCCCAAATAGTAGCTGTTCTCTAGAAGTGAGTTTGGCTTTCCTTTTTGCTTCCCAATGCTCTCTTTGGAGTATCCTCTCTCTCTGAATTTCCTTGTCAAATCCTGCAGTGCTTTATCCTCCTTTGCAGTTTTACTGCAGTTTCGTTTGGCTCTCAGACTCTCTCCATATAGGATACTGTTGACCAATTTGCGAGGATGGAGAATAGCGGCATTGCGTAGTGTGTTCCCCGCCGTGAGGTTTTTTAACAATGTTTTCTCTAATTTACCATTCTTGACATACACAGTGAAATCTAGGAAATTCACCTTTACATTACCTATTTTGTGTGTAAAATGTAAATTGAGGTTACTACTCTCAATCTTTCCCCAGATTGTTTGGGCACTGACCTCTGTGCCCTTCCATACCAGGAACAAGTCATCAATATGTCTGCTCCAATGCACCACATATTCTAACCACTCAGCATGATACTCCTGTAGGAAAGTACCTTCTTGCCTGGCATGTTACCCCCATATTTCACTGTATATAAGTTGTTTTAGTCTATGTGTCACTGGGACCCTGCCAGGCAGGGCCCCAGTGCTCATAAGTATGTGCCCTGTATGTGTTCCCTGTGTGATGCCTAATTGTCTCACTGAGGCTCTGCTAACCAGAACCTCAGTGGTTATGCTCTCTCTGCTTTCCAAATTTTTCACTAACAGGCTAGTGACTAAATTTACCAATTCACATTGGCATACTGGTACACCCATATAATTCCCTTGTATATGGTACTGAGGTACCCAGGGTATTGGGGTTCCAGGAGATCCCTATGGGCTGCAGCATTTCTTTTGCCGCCCATAGGGAGCTCTGACAATTCTTACACAGGCCTGCCAGTGCTGCCTGCGTGAAATAATGTCCACGTTATTTCACAGCCATTTACCACTGCACTTAAGTAACTTATAAGTCACTAATATGTCTAACCTTCACCTGGTGAAGGTTGGGTGGAAAGTTACGTAGTGTGTGGGCACCCTGGCACTAGCCAAGGTGCCCCCACATCGTTCAGGGCAAATTCCCCGGACTTTGTGAGTGCGGGGACACCTTTACACGCGTGCACTATACATAGGACACTACCTATGTATAGCGTCACAATGGTAACTCCAAACATGGCCATGTAACATGTCTAAGATCATGGAATTGTCACCCCAATACCACTCTGGTATTGGGGGGACAATTCCATGATCCCCGGGTCTCTACACAGACCCCAGGTACTGCCAAACTACCTTTCCGGGGTCTCCACTGCAGCTGCTACCAACCCCTCAGACAGGCTTCTGCCCTCCTGGGGTCCAGGCAGCCCTGGCCCAGGAAGGCAGAACAAAGGATTTCCTCTGAGAGAGGGTGTTACACCCTCTGCCTTTGGAAATAGGTGTGAAGGGCTGGGGAGGAGTAGCCTCCCCCAGCCTCTGGAAATGCTTTGATGGGCACAGATGGTGCCCATCTCTGCATAAGCCAGTCTACACCGGTTCAGGGATCCCCCAGCCCTGCTCTGGCGCGAAACTGGACAAAAGAAAGGGGAGTGACCACTCCCCTGACCAGTACCTCCCAGGGGGGGTGCCCAGAGCTCCTCCAGTGTGTCCCAGACCTCTGGCATCTTGGAAACAGAGGTGTTGGGGGCACACTGGACTGCTCTGAGTGGCCAGTGCCAGCAGGTGACGTCAGAGGCTCCTTCTGATCGGCTCTTACCTCTCTTGGTAGCCAATTCTCCTTCCTTGGTAGCCAAGCCTCCTTTTCTGGCTATTTAGGGTCTCTGCTTTGGGGAATTCTTCAGATAACGAATGCAAGAGCTCATCAGAGTTCCTCTGCATCTCCCTCTTCACCTTCTACCAAAGGATCGACTGCTGACTGCTCAGGACGCCTGCAAAACTGCAACAAAGTAGCACGACGACTACCAGCAACATTGTAGCACCTAATCCTGCCAGCTTTCTCGACTGTTTTCAGGTGGTGCATGCTCTGGAGGTAGCCTGCCTTCACCCTGCACCAGATGCTCCGAAGAAATCTCCCGTGGGTCGATGGAATCTTTCCCCTGCTAACGCAGGCACCAAAAGACTGCAACACTGGTCCTCTGGGTCCCCTCTCTTCCTGACGAGCGTGGTCCCTGGATCACAGCAACTCTGTCCAAGTGACTCCCACAGTCCAGTGACTCTTCAGTCCAGGTTTGGTGGAGTTAAGTCCTTGCCTCCCCATGCTAGACTGCAAAGCTATGTACCGCGTGATTTGCAGCTGCTCCGGCTTCTGTGCACTCTTCCAGGATTTCCTTCATGCACAGCCAAGCCTGGGTCCCCGGCACTGCTTCCTGCAGTGCACAACCTTCTGAGTTGTCCTCCGGTGTCGTAGGACTCCCTTTTGTGACTTCACATGGACTCTGGTTCACTTTCCTTCTAAGTGCCTGTTAGGGTACTTCTGCGGGTGATGCCTGCTTTTGTGAGGGCTCCCTGAGTTGCTGGGCGCCCCCTCTGTCTCCTCCTCCAAGTGGCGACATCCTGGTCCCTCCTGGGCCACAGCAGCACCTATAAACCTCTTCCGCGACCCTTGCAGCTAGCCAGGCATGTTTGCGGTCTTTCTGCGTGGGAACACCTCTGCAAGCTTCATCGCGACGTTGGACATCCGTCTTCCAAAGAAGAAGTCCCTAGTCCTCTTCTTTCTTGCAGAACTCCAAGCTTCTTCCAACCAGTGGCAGCTTCCTTGCACCCTCAGCTGGCATTTCCTGGGCTCCTGCCCACTCTCAACACTGTTGCGACTATTGGACTTGGTCCCCTTGTCTTACAGGTACTCAGGTCTGAAATTCCACTGTGGTTGCATTGCTGGTGTTTGTTCCTCCTGCAGAATCCCCCTATCACGACTTCTGTGCTCTCTGGGGGTAGTAGGTGCACTTTACACCTACTTTTCAGGGTCTTGGGGTGGGGTATTTTTCTAACCCTCACTGTTTTCTTACAGTCCCAGCGACCCTGTACAAGCTCACATAGGTTTGGGGTCCATTTGTGGTTTGCATTCCACTTTTGGAGTATATGGTTTGTGTTGCCCCTATACCTATGTGCTCCTATTGCAACCTATTGTGATTCTACACTGTTTGCATTACGTTTCTTGCTATTACTTACCTAAGTTTGGTTTGTGTACATATATCTTGTGTATATAACTTATCCTCATACTGAGGATACTCACTGAGATACTTTTGGCATATTGTCATAAAAATAAAGTACCTTTATTTTTAGTAACTGTGTATTGTGTTTTCTTGTGATATTGTGCATGTGATACAAGTGGTATAGTAGGAGCTTTACACGTCTCCTAGTTCAGCCTAAGCTGCTTTTCCACAGCTACCTTCTATCAGCCTAAGCTGCTAGAAACACCTCTTCTACAATAATAAGGGATAACTGGACCTGACACAAGGTGTAAGTACCACTGGTACCCACTACAAGCCAGGCGAGCCTCCTACAACTCCTACTCCCCATACCCAGTTTACTCAAGAATAATTGTATTGCAGATGTTGTAGTGATAATATCAATTATGCCTTAGGAGACGTCATGACTGATGTAATAAATGGGGTAATTTTCTGTGCGTGATGAGGACACGAGTTATAGTTACGTTAGGGCATGAGTTATAGCTACCTGAAATGGCTCCAACTATAACAGCTGAATTTCTATGGTTTTATGCGGGTAAATTCACAACCTAACTACAATGTCCCTGTAACCTTTGATTTTTTCAGTGACTTCTTAAGGTTTTCTTAAGTTCTAATTCCTCACTATAACATCCCTGTAACCTTTGTTTTTTTCAGTGAATTTCTAAGTGTCTTTTAATGCAGCGGGGAGTTGGCTGCAGGCCCTGGCCTGTTGCCAGACCCTGCAGTCAACCCCCAAATGCATCTAATTTCAAGCCACAGGCCAACTCCCATAGGCATCCAACCCTGCACCATGCACGGCCTTTGCCTGTACGCGGCGGGGTTGGCTGCAGGGCCTGACCTGTGGCCAGGCACTACAGCCAACACCCTGTAGGCATCCGACCCCATGCCAGATATGGCCTTCAGCTGTGCATGGTGGGGGTTCACCACAGGGAAAATAATGAAATAAGTGTGAAAAGAAAGAGAAAAATGAACATTAGAGAAAAAAGAGAGATTGAGAGAAAAACAAGCAGCGAAAGAACCAGGGCATGTATGTACTGACACATTTCCCAGCGACACTGAATGGGAAAACCACTTTGACACTTCGGGTCCAGGAAAGTAACTTGTGGCTGCCACATAGAGATGGGAAAAGAGGGATTTATAGTAAAACCTGAATTGACAGATGAAGTTAAGAAAAACACCAGAGAAAGGAAGGAAGATCTAAAAAGGTGAAAGGATGCATACAGAGTCAAAGGAAAGGGCAAATAAAAAAGACAAAGAAAGAATGAAGGGGAGAGAAAAAATAGTGAAAGAATGAACGCCTGATGAAGAAAAAAGAGAGGAACAAAACAAGGAAAGAAATAACCAGGTTTTTGCAAATTGGAAATATGAGGTAGCAAGAGGAAAAGGGAAATAAGAAAAGGGGAGAGGAGGAGAAATAAACAGTTAAAAGAAAGAGCAAAACTGTTAATGTGTGGATTTTAAGAGCAGGAAAGAGAAAAGTGGGGGAGAAACAGAGAGTAAACAGAGTAAAGGAAAGAACGGAGTGAGATAAGTGAAACAGACCCTCCCAAATGAAGATGGCAGTTAAGAATAGATTTAATTGGCTCCCCCCATCCTCAAACAGAAGTCAGAGTGGGGAACAGAAGGGGGCACTGCAGAACAGCAGGAGGTGCATTAGCAAAGTTGTATGTGAACCCCAATACAGCAATATTGGGGCACTTCAGATCAGGATTGGAGGGATAGACCGAGCTGTGTCCTGGTCCAGTGCTAGAATAACAGAAAGGCAGCGGGTGAGGAATGAGAAACAAAGCACTGTGTATTTCCTGGTATTGGAATAATGGGGCGCTGCAGGTTAGGATTGAGGTGGACTGACATGAGTTGTATGTGGGCTCCAGTACTGGAATAGTAATGGGCACACAAGGTCAGAAGTGAGGTATGTTACTGGAAGTATGTGTGGAACCTAGTATAGTCATGCCAGTGTTGCAGAGTGTTAGCCTGGAGGTTCCCTGGTGAAGCTGCGAGTGGGGCCAGCATGGGAGTGGCATTACCTCTGAACCACAGAGTCCTGAAGGGCCTGTGTGTGAGCCTTAGTACTGAGAAGAAATGTGCAGTGAATGTTAGAATTAATGGATTCTGGCAGAGCTGTGCTGGTTCACATCAACAGTGGCGTTGAATGTTAGAATTGAGGTGCACTGGCTAAGCTGTGGTTTGCTCTTTTGGGTCCAGTATTGGTGTGACATTGGGACTGAATTTTAGAACTGAGCTGCTGTGATGGAACTGTATGTGAGCGGGGTCCCAGTATAAGAACCAGTATAAGAACGGAAGTGACCTCCCCGGGGTAAAACTGAGGTGCACTGATGGAGCTGCGCCCAAGGTCCCAGTACTGGAACAACAGAGTGTACTGACTGCAAGAACTGAGGTGCTCTGGCAGACAGCGTGTGTGAGGTTCTGGTGCGGGCATAGCTGAGGGCTTGGAGTGTGTGAACTGAGGTGCACTGATGGAGCTGCAAGTAGGATCCCAGTATGGAGCAGAAGTGGGCACTGTCTCTAAGGATTGGGGAGCTCTGGTAAAGTTGGTAAAGAAAATCCAAGCCCAGGAAGGGCAGCAGCCAGGCAGCTGAGAGAGGGTGCAGAGAGTCTGATTTATAGCCTTGTTTACAGCTAAGCTCAGAGCAAGAATGCTCTGCAAATGAAAAGGTAAGCTTCCCTAGACAGGAGCAGGAAACAAAGTAAAAACAAAGTCCCCTAGACTAGATAAACAGGACAAAGCGTAATTATACAGTTGTTGGTCCCTGCTCCCATACAAAAGAAGTGTAAAAGAGACATGCATGACCACTAGCAAGCAAGGACTTTTAAATGACACTGAAACTAACAAATGAAATAGCTGGAAGCCCACAGAAAAAGTATACTTAAAAGTACACAATAGGTCCTATGCTTAAGCTCAACCTAAAAAAACACAGAAATTCACTTAAAAAAAACAAAGGTTACAGGGACGTTATAGTAAGGAAATAGATGTTTTAAAAAAAATATAGAAATTCACCTAAAAAAAAAAAAGGTTACAGGTACGTTATAGTTAGGCCTGCATTTTAAATTTTCCAAACCATAGAAATTCACCTGTTAGAGGTATCTCAAGTAACTATAACTTGTGCCTTAGTGTTACTATAACTTGCGCCCTCACCATGCACTGGTAATTACCCCACAAATTACAGTACTCTTGACATCTTTGTTAACATCATTGATAATATCAATGTAATATTTGCAGTACATTTTTGATGAAAACACTGTGCATGGTGGGAGCTATATAGCTCTCTCTCTCTCTATATATATATATATATATATATATATATATATATATATAAAAATAACTAAATATATATTTATATATGCTACTAAAGGATAACAAAATCCAGTAATCCAGTTTAGTTGTCTGTGGGGCACAAACAGTTACAATAGAAGACACCACCCCTGCCAAGATTATATTTCTCTGCCACTTTGAAACTGAATCAACGCAGCCCTCCTGTAGTGTTCCAGAGCTTCTTCAAATAAGAAGCTGAACACTGAATTTGCTGATAGATCCAGTTTATGCCCAGTTTTAGCCACAGTTGACTCAGTCCAATGAGGTTCAAAAATAGACCCAAACATTTGGTGGAATAAATTACATCAAAGCACAGTTCCCATTCATTTGGCCATAGCTCCATGGCAGACTTTAGTGGATGAAGCAGTCACATTCCTTTGTGGATTCCAGGTACCCCATGCCTTTCTTTAAGCGGTGGGTCCCTGACCATGATTTCAAGCCACAGTCATTGTTTAAGTTTTGCTCTATTGCTGTGTCAGACCTTGTTTTGCAGGAAACAGTTCACTTTCTACACAGCACAGCAAAAGATATTTTCTCAAAATGTGTTTCAAAGCCAGATAGTGTACAAAGGATTCTTTGGGGATGTAGAAATGTAAGGAGCAGTGCAGGGGAACATGGCGGGATAGAGAAGACAGCTGACTTCGACCACCAATAACCCTATGGATTTTCATATAACCTTGGGAGTCACATGAACACAAGAAGGCCCCCAGCCATACATACCAATCCTCAGAAGTACTCAAGTACATTCAGGCACAATCAGGGGGAACTAACACTAAACAGGGGGAATGTGGTTTCCTAGTCATGATCTGCTACACATAGTTACTATGGAGGTCTAATTGGCAGTCTCCTCACAGAGGTTTAAATAACTGTTCTGTGCCCCACTATTATAATCAGCAGCCACCAGCCATTTGTAGTGAAATGGCCTAGTCATATGGTCATTAGGCATGTATGTTAAAAGGAGGACGCAAAATTCCTGAGGACAATGTCACTCTGCTTGTGAACAATATTCTATATTCATGTAGAGCACTGCCCAAGAGACTTGCAGCATGGTTTCTGGCACCAGAAAACCTACTTGGTCTACCAGAATCTTAAAATGTCAAGCACGTTATCAAGCATCTTTTCCAGCCAACCTGCATCACTTGGACATTCTGTGGACTCAAACCTGTCCATTTTCAGCCTAAGGGAGACACTGTTTTTATCTTTGTTGTAGGCAGTGAAATTAACTTTGTATCTGGTGCGGTTCTGAAGATATCAATTGAATTTGTAGTTGAAACTGAACTCTGTATACCAGTTACCCTGACATCTTTTGAGTGTATATCTCCATAGGTTGCCTCTACCAACTGAAAATCTTAACCGTGAATAACCGTTTATGAGATAAGGGCCATTGAAAGTTGTTTTCCACAGCGGGCAATCTTTGGGTACCAGTCCATTTCCAATACCAGATGTTCTCAGGTTAAAAAAATGACACAGTTAGGAATCACAATTCCTTCCTACTGAACTGTGTTCTATTTTACATGGCAACTACTAGATATCAAAGAGCCCCATTAACAGGGCAGTGGGATTTTGTGTACCTGAAAAGTGACAACCGAAAATATGCCATTGTTAATTGTTGTTCATTGCAGGAAATCTGCCTTTTTGCATAGTCATCCTGGATCTTTTTTCTTTTATTGGACTCTATATGTTCAGAACTGTTGCAGCTAGCCCCTGCTAACCAGTAGTAAAGTGCCTGTGTCCCCCATTTTAAAAATGGCCAAAATGGGATAACCCTAATTGGCATATTTGACTTACCTATAAATCCCTAGTATATGGTGCAAGGAGTACCTGTGAGTAAAATGTCAGTAGAGGAATACAGCACCTATTGTACCACCCACTACAGTGGCAGGGCAAACATGGCTTCAAGCCTGCCATTATAGCCTGACTGTAGCAGTGTAGATACTGCAGTACAACCTGCCAAAATAAACCCTTTTGACATGTCAAAACGTCCTTTTAAATATTAAGTCACTCCCATGTAGGCCTTGTAGCCTGTAGCGCAGGGCACATGGTATTTAAAAGCAGGACATGTAGACATCTGATGTTAACATGTCCTTACAGTGCCTAGTACCTAAAAGCTATTGTCAGCGTGGCAGCTTTGGCTGTCCTACGTAAAAAACTAATTCAGATACTACTACTGTGTCTCGGGAATGGGAGCATGGAATGGGAATGAAAAAAATATTTAATCTGCTATTTTAAATTTATTAAAAATACAATTCAATGGTAAAGTCACCTTTTTAATAAATATCAAGGAAAGTAACTTTTATAAAGTTTCATTTTCCCTGTTTGAAGTTCCAGACATTAGTTTTCCAATTTCTCTCAGCCAGTAATTAGTCTTGAATAGTTGTGGAAATCCTCTCAGGAGAAAACAATAAGCTGACCTCAAAGGGCAGAGATGATTTCTCTGAACTCTACAAAATATGCAGGGTGAGAGCTATGGGCGACATTTTTGACACTACAGTGCCAAATCTCCTTGAGTGTCAAATTCTGCTTGACAAGTCTGCTCGGTTCACATATAACAATTGGGGCACAGTTGAAGGGAAGAGAGCAGGATGCCAAGAAAGTTCTTGTGGATCCATTATCTGGTTGTTGAAAGAGTCTGCTTTTGTCCTACCACAGTTGTGTCTCTGGGTTTACATATAACCTTTGAGTAGGTTTGCACCCAGGAACTTTAAACCCATTGGTCGGGCGTGCTCAGGAGTCATTTCCACCCACTAGCTAGCTCCTGGCACAAATGTGGCACTTCCTGGCACCCACTTCAGAACACTCCCTGCACCTGCGTAAGATCGGAATAGGACTGGAACTGTTGTCTTTGACCTGGGAGGATCCCTGAAGGACTAGACCTGCTGCCTCTTGTTCCCAGTACAAAGAAGTGAACTTCAAGGTTCATAAGACTGATCACCTGTTCAAGTTACGGAGATACAACAGGCTACAAGAGAACTTTTCCTGGAAGTACCTAGTTGACCAGTGGCAATTGGGCTGGAATGTACCCTGCTGTTTGCCTCTGCCTGGCACCCTGTGGGTCTATATGTGCCCCCCTGAGGTCCTAGGGGGCTTTGGAAGTGTACTCCTGTGGTGGACTGGCACTCAAAGACCTAAGGGGGTCATTATAACCCCAGCGGTGAGTGTTAATGTGGCAGTAGTACCACCAAAAGGCTGGCAGTACATACCGCCACATTATTAGAATGGAGCCAACCCGCCACTTCTCCATTCATACCACTATGGCGGTATCAGCCACCGGGCCGGAGATATCAACCTCCAGCCCGGCGGCCAGCAGAGTACCGGCGGCGGCATTATGAGCCTGCCTACCACCATGGTTTTCGTGGCGTTAGCAACGCGACAAAAAACCATGGCGGTAGGCCCTACGGGTGACAGGGAATTCTCTCCCTGTCAACGGCAGGCGGTTCCCCCAACACACACCAGGCGCCCCCACCCCCCTCCATCCAAAGCTCCCCCCATACACACACTAACCCCCCCACCCCATGACATTCAAATACACCCCAATCCGATCCAAATACACACACCCACCCCGATCCCAACACACACCCTCACCCCATCCAAACACACACACTCACCCCCTCCGATCCAAACACCCCCCCAGCCCCTCCAATCCAAACACACACCCCCACCCCCTCTGATCTAAACACACACACACCAACCCCGTCTGATCCTCTCACTCACTCGCCCACCCCCCCATACATGCACACACCTGCAGACACGCACCACGCATACACCCAATCACCCACATTGGCATACACGCATTCATACATGCATACTTCCAGACATGCTTGCACACATTCTTACACACAATCACACTGACATGCAGACACGCACGCACTTCACCATTCTTACACGCATTCACTCACACGCATACACCCACGCAAACAACACAACACACAAAACGCATTCACACACACACTCACACATTCATGCACACACTCAGGCACACACACACAAACACAACATCCCCCATCCTCTCACCCCCCTCCCCTGTCAGACGCCTGACTTACCTTGCGCAAAGAGGTGTTCCGGCAGGGAATGGGAAGGGGCGCTGCAACCGCCAGCAGCGCTCCGCCAGCAGAACAACACCAGGCTGTATCACAGGTCATGATACAGCTAATGTCTTTCTACTGGCGTCGCGGTGCTGGTGGTAGCAGTGCCAGCTTATCACTATCTGCCAGTATGATCACTGCTGGATTTCCGCCCTTCTTGTGGCGGAAGTACGGCAGTGCTCATAATCTGGCAGATGGATGGTAGCCGCAGTGGCGGTATTTTGGTGGCCTTCACAGCAGCTGCAGTTTTTACAGCCAGTGTCAAAATGACCACCTAAGTCAGCATGTAAAATCTTTGACTAGAATGAACCTGGTTGGTGTATTCGACCTTCTCTCCCTCACGATCAGGCTACCTTGACCAGTGACAATCATTGGCACTTTGTGCTTTTCCACGCTATATGTACTTAAAATTTAAAAAATGCATGTCTATGGTACCCCTTATTGGATTTTTGTCATTTTGTAATGTTTTGTTTATTAAATGTAACTCTATTTTTCTAATTCTGTTTGGGATTGCTACTGTTTTGTATTTTGACTGTATTACTGATTGGGTACCGCATAAATACTCTACACATTTCCCATGTTAAGGTTGTCTTCTCTGTGCTATAGATACCAGGGGTTTGAGCTCAGGTAAATGTATTGACTTTGAGAGTTCACGCTGACAAGGGTTGTGATTATGTACTGAGGTGGGAAGTCATGCATACCAAATTTTAATCCACGTTCTTGCAGTTGTTTTTGGTCACTTGGTAGTTTAGCCCAATTTACTGGATTTTCAGCCATGTGGACTTAAATCCATTGTGTTGTCTAGCCTTGGGTCCAGGAATTTCATAAACTATTGCAGAGGCTAACATTGATCTAGCTTGATACAGTTTAACGTTTTGAAAACTATAAAGGCGGTGCACCACTTGATTAGCAATTATTTAGATAGAATATAAAGAAAGTCCAATTCTCCTATGGTAGAGATGACGCAAATCTTCTGTTTATTTCCTTCCAATTCCCAAACAAATTTCCACAATGATCTTGTTACAGTATGAAATAAACAGAAGATTTGCTTCATCTCTACCATAGGAGAATTGGACTTTCTTTTATTCTATCTAAATAATTGCTAATCAAGTGGTGCACTGCCTTTATAGTTTTCATTATTAGGGTTCTTTTTACCCTTTCAGCTCCTCCTGAAGCAGGAGCTTTGGTGGAGTTGCACACTACAGATACTAGTATAAATTACTTTCCTTTTCTCGGTCGTGGAATGTTGGGAACCTATAGGGATTGGTGCGTTTCTTATGAGCCTGCTGCATCCCCTTTGTTTGCACAGTTTAATGTTTTATATGGCACCTCTGCCCCCTTGTAATTATAGTTCATAGTAAACTCACAAGTTCATAAAAGATTCCCAATCTTTCCTCCATAGGGTAAAATAGGTAATACTGCTCCATATTATTTGCCTCATAGTATCATTAAACATGAGTACTATAATTGTACTTGGCATCACGTCTCTGCCCTAGAAGATACTCAAGCTTTGATACGTTGCCCAATATAAGGGAATTTGGGACATCAACTGGACTTGAGGAAATTGTTTTTTAGTTTATAGTATAGTCAGTGTGAAATGCTGGTGGCGTGCTTACACTTTGTATATTTCAATGTTTCAGGAAAGGAATATGAGGTACAACAAAATACAATTTGCTGGTGAGTTTACTTTTTATAGTGCATGCCTTCTCCCAAACGTTGGATTAGGACATACATTAGTTAAAGATTTTAAAAAATATTTCTATATGTATATTTACTACATTTCAGACCCCACAGGATGCCACGGGCAAGCAAAAGTTACTGGGCCAAAAAAGTGGGGGTTGAGTTCTTTTGCCATTGCTGTACTGTAGCCTACTCTACTATGGCTCTGCAAACAAGGTGCAACTCTTTCCTCATTTGACTCTAAATGGTAGTGAAACGAGTAGTCCCAGACTTCTCAGGGAGTTAGTGTGGGGTTACTCAGGCTCAAGAATCAATACCACTCCACTCATCCAGTAGCACTATTCAATCAATGTCTAGCCTAGTGTTTCTCCTTGTAGAAAAGACTAGTACTTTATTACACAGAAAACACACAATTCCACTATATGCTAAATAGTGCACAAATACCTAGTTCACTGGTGTGAGCCTTTGTGTGCTCTAGGGCATCTGCTGTTTAGTGGGTCACCCTCCTTTCACTGGGTTCCTCTGGGTTCCTCCTTCCAGGTTCAGAGATTGACGTAGGTCTAACGTCTGAGGGCTCAGCTAATACTCCCATCCACACACACACACCACCAAGTTTGTATTAGCACACAGTCTTCAAGCCCGTTCAGTCTCTCACCAGGTGATTAGCAGCAGCGTGGCCTGCATTCGGCCCTCCCACAGCAACAGGACCTCACCTGCAGAAGGAAGCCTCCTGGTGGCATGCAGCAGTCTTCTCTGGGGCTGCAAGGTAGCGAACCAGCAGAGCATCGCTCCATGGGTCGTGGACGGAACAGAGGCTTGTATCTGGGGCCCAATTCTGTGCGCTGAGCTGCAGATTACAGCTTATTCCTGCACTCTAGTGGGTACTTGACTCACAGCGCAGCTCACTTGAGTAGCTACTTGGTGCTTCTTACTGAAAGTTATGGTCACACTCTCAAGGATGCCAACTCTGCTGCTTCTAAGGAAAGCCTTTGTAGTGCTCAGGACCCTTGCTAACCAGTCTCTCTGGGCCAGAGCTCTTTTACTAAAACTGTTGTGATGCATTGGCACTATTTGATACACCTTTAGCTACTACTATAAGTCCCAAGTAAAAGTACTTAGGCACCCAGGGAATGGCGTACTATGGATAGGCCCCTGAGGGCAGTAACACTGATTGTGACACCCTCTAGGGTCATGCATCCAGATGCCCCCAGCACTGCTATTGCAGGCTGGGTGTACTGGTGCAAACCTAAAAAATAAACTTGACATGGTACATTGCCTGTGTGCCCTGTCCACCATCTACTACATGTAATATGGGTAAGACACCCCTCTAGCAGGCCTTACAGCCCTAAGGCAGGGTGCACCATATCATACGTGAAGGCATAGCTGCATGAGCAATATGCCCCCACTGTGTCCTTGCCAAACCTAGGGCTTAGTGAGTGAACAGGGCAGCCATTTTAATACATGTTCTGGGCACTGGTCAACATGAGTTTCCCAGCTACATGATGGCCACTCTGAACTCTAGGTTGTTTGGTTTCAAACAACTCAGAATTATAAATCCAAACTGGTACTAATATTGGATTAATCCCTAAATATATACTCAGGGGTCACCTTAGAGGTTCCCCCTGCAAAAGCTAACTACCCTGGCATGGTTGCTGACTGGTTCTATCCAGCCTGTCACCTCCAGACACCCAATCTATAAACTGTGGGGGAGAGCACTGTCTCTCTAGTTTGTAGAACAATGCCCTTCCTGGGTGGAGGTGCTAACACCCCCTCCCTCAGGAGCATGCACTGCCCTGGCGGCGAGCTTCAAAGGGCTTACCGCCTTTGAAACTTGACCCCAGGTCTGCTGCTAGCAGCAGATGGTCAACCCCTTTGCAAACCCCCACTTTTGGCGGGAGCAAAGGTGGGAAACTACACAAAGGGTGGGAGGAGGGGCCCAACTTAGCATGCACCTCCCCTAATGTGTTGCCTGCGAGGTGGACACTCCATTTTCCTCCTTCTTAGATGGAAGGAAAATAGCCAATCAGGGATAGAGAAGTGACCCTTCCCACAGGAAGTGGCCACTGTACTGGGTGTAGTCACCTAAAGGAAGGTGTCCCAATGGACATTACCAGGTTCCCCCTAAAATGCCCAATACATTCAGTATTTATTAGGCATCCTTAGACCAGATAATCAGATTTGAAGGACACAAAGAAGACCAGCACCATGAAGATCCAAAGTACAAGAACTGTGGATTTGCTGCATAAAGAAAAGGTGCCAAACCCTGCCTGCTGCACCCGGGACCTGACAATTGCTGCTGCAGAACTGCTGGACAACTGGACTTACCTCACGAACCCCAGAGGACCTTCAGGCTTTGCCAATCACCCAGGAAGTCTCTTCAGAGTTGCAGTACCACTCTAGAACAAATAAGAAACCAACAAACCAGTGAGGGTCGCTTCGCTGACCAGCCGCTAACTCCTGAACTGGAAGTTGCAGCTAGGCCTGACAACACACCAACGACTGCAAGGGCAAACCCTGCAAGCATGCCACATTTGGTGGCACTGCGCCGTCCAGGGGTTGAACCATGCCAATACCCTGGGTTTTGGTCAGCTGACGTCGGACACCAGAGAAACCCACCCACCCTGGGCTGAAAAAGGACCAGGATGAAGCCCCAGTCGAGGGACTTCTGGACCACCCGGGTCCTCCCGCCAAAGTGCCCCCATTGTCCTGCAACCAACACTTAAAGCGACTTATCTCCAGATCCAAAGGGCATCTTTGCGCACAGTTCCTGGCTCTCCGATTTGCTTTGCACCCGGCTGCCCTGTGCCCTGCAGCAAAGAACCTGCTGTGCCCTAAGGGTCCCTCACTCCTTGCAACCTCAACACTCCAAGGGTCCCCAAGGAACCATCTCTAAACTTACCTGCACAGACGTTTTCCCAGTGGTTCCCCGCAGCCCGCAGTGGCCCCTACACCAGCTCCAGAGACTTTTCCCTGCTGCTCCCACCGGAAATGGGAGTCACCCGAACTGAACCTCTCCAGCTGGCACAGTGTGCTCATCGACGACCTCGATTAACCTGCAAAAGATGAACTTGGTAACGCAACTGTGTGATTTTATATGTATTTTTAAAGGTGACTTTCCATTGATAACTAAGGTGCATAATTACGCACAAAAAGACTGTTTTTATTAAACTTCAAAAATCCATATCTCAAAAAGTACTTAACCAATTTTGTTAACCTTGGTCTTAAAAATTATATAAACATTTTAAGTATTTTTTATAAATTGGTCTCAAGTTATTCCTTTGAATGTGTGAGTTGCATGATTGATACTGTGAGTACAACAAATGCTTTCCACTTCTCCAAGATTGGCCTAACTGCTTGACCAAGATTAACTGATCTAAAAAATAAGAGCATTGGATGATCTAGTTTTTACCTCTGTAAACCACCATGTTGTTGTCTGGACCCCCTCCACAGTGTGCCTACCTTTGCACCCTACTTAGAGGGCCAGTCTCTTACAGCTGGACTGTCTGTACTGGGCATCAGGCATTTCCCCTGGAGGCTGGAAGGGCGGGACCAATTTTGTTACTGTGGACCAGTTTTGTAATGGTGCAACAGTATCAGCCCCCAGTAACAAAAGCATGGTACCATAAGCCAGAGCTTCACACTTGCACTCACCTGTTTTTGTGTGGGCTGGTATGACAAAATTTCCAGGGTGCTTTAGGTTCCCAGTCCGGCCCTGATCTGGAGAAAGCAACCTCTCCTTTATCTTTGACTCTGATCCAGGCTATGCGCTACCAAAATGGACCCTGCATGCCTTTTTCACTCGTGAATGGTATACTATCAATCCTAGCACACATGCAAATGTGCCATGCACAGAATGTCAGTGTTCAGCGATGTGTATTTATAGTGATAACCCAAAATTTTCAGTTGAACGGGCCGGTATGTGTACATTCATGTCCCACAGGTAAAAAGGCCTGTTACTATTATTCACTAACACAGTATGCTGCCACCACCACGCTCCACGCATGAAACTCGGAACTGGGATGGAAGTCCTTTGTTACTATGAGGGTGCGCTTGATGCACTCCGCCCAGTTCAAAACATGGTCCAGAAACAAGCATTGTCAAAGAATCGGGCCTAGGTCAACTATAAACACAGAATTACTGTGCGGCATGACCAAAAATCAAATACCATGATCATAGGTATATGCACTTCGGACACTTAGGGCATGGGTCATGCATGCAGAGGAGATTCCCATCTCGACACTATACATGGGAGGGAACATATGCAATTTATTATTCCCTACAAATCTCCTTGTTGCATAGATTTGTTGGTATTGTCACATTAGAAGTATAGCAATCCCGATAGTATTTGTGCCGTCGTGCTAAGTATGCCCACCCACCTGAGAAGTGCTGGTGCTGTCCTTTACACATGTAGCTACCCAGGTAAGAAGTGCTAATATCAGCCCACTAAATGTGAGCAGCGCCGAAGTGCTGGTCGTGTCGCTTAGTAGTATAGCATCCCTGCTGGTAAATGCTGGTACTGTCTAAGGCTTACCCATGGGGCTAGGGTGAGTCAGAAACTCTAAACTCAGTCAATACATTAATAACACTCAATAGTGCAACCAATCCAGACAGTGTTCTTAATTGAAAATTGAAAGGTACTTTAATGTACACACTGCTAGATATTGCACATGAACAATATAAATTAACATGGATTTCCCAAAGACAAGGTAAAGCTGGCTTTTCACAATGTACAAATTCAGTCTATTGGCTTTGACATATGCTTTTGATAATCAACAAGCCACTGACATTCGTTTTACTAACAGGTTTTCGGAATAAATCACCCCGCTACAAACGTTGGGAGAGGGTTTTCACTACGGGCTTTGACAGCAGAGTAATGTGGCACTTGATGCAAGACGAGTGTTTAAGTGTCGTTCCTTGAACAGTGCTCAAAAGCAGCGACTTATTTTCAGCTGCCCGGTACTATGGGGTTTTGTTTGTTTATTCTTACACTATATGCATCTGCCCCGGTGTACGAAAGAGATGCGCTTCTGCATCGACCTTCTAGGCGCTGCATCAGTCTGCCTGCTGTGCTCTCTTCCGCACGTTCCCTGGCCTCCTCCACAGGGTGCCCATGGTTGGAAAGAACAGTTGCACGTATGAGCAGGGAGGCTGTTTCATTCGATGCTCAATCCCAGAAGAGAGGGATGGAAGCACCACTCCACTCTGCAGGGGAAATACTTGCCAAGTTCCTTGGACAAGAGGGTTTGCATCACTATCTGAGTGAACACAGTACGAGTCCAGCTGGGGACTAAAGATGCCTCCAGTGACCGTGGACTACACCCTGGACATGGATTTGAAGTGGAAAAATAAAAAGAGGGCTATATTTGTGAAACTGCTGAACACGGGAGGGTAATTTCAAAGCTAACAACCTTTATACTGTCGCACATAACTTTGTACTGTGCGATCGTGGTAATGATTTTCTGATGCTGCCCACTTTTTGGGGCCTCAACAAAGAGCCTGAAAAATGCTGTCAACCATTTCCACAGCTGGGCCACCTGCAGACCTAGGGGATACCAGGTCAGGAAGAAAGTAATGTTCATTCTTTAGAGTGTGTGAGACATGCTAACCTGTGGAGAAATGTGTTTTTTCTGGCAGTTTGGTGCATCTACGAGGTCAGTGGTGCTAGGTGTGATCATTAATGCAGGTGCCTATGAAGCACGGGTGGGACTGTGGCAAAGTTAGCCACGTCAGACCAGTGACTGGAAGACTGATGGGTCTAGGCATACTGAGTCATGTGCTGGTAGTTCAGCAGATCAGTGTCTCTACAAGGCTAGAAGGCCCATAGTGGGTTCCGAAAAATGCCAAGCCTCTATCTCCAGATAGGCAGATCTGGGCCAGTCACAAATCCAGCCAGTGCAACTGAAGGCCATAGAAGTCGGTCTTTTCTTTCGCCTGTCAGGCAGTCACTCTTTTAGTTCAGTATACCTGGAAAGGCCAGTCTCCAATCTTAATGGATTCTCTGCAGCTGGTTTTGGCTCTGCTATAATCAGCGAAAAGTCAGGTAGGTTGTCCAGTCCACCTCAGCGAAAGACATATTGAGCCTTCCTGATTAAAACATTTACAGCCCAAATGCTGTATTTTGAACTACAACTTTCAAAACCCTAACAATTAGCTACCCTTCTTGCATTGTGATTTATAATGAATGTCAACATTTTGAATTACCATTTCACAAAAATATTTCATCTATTGAGGCTGATTTCACTTATTTCGTTTTATATTGAGCTTGCAGGCATTGTTCCTTTTGGAAATGTACAGTTGGATAAGGGGACACATTATGTATTTGCTTATTTATTGATTCATTTATTTTTTATTAGGGAGCCTTTCTCCAGGGCATTTTACAAAACAGGAAATAACAAAAGGGTACAATACAAGACGAACAAATTAGCTATCTACATATATACAGCGAGGTCGCACTTAATCTGCCATAGCCAGCAAATGTTCCTTTAGTAGTGTCTTAAACTGAAATATCAACAGATAGGATAGCAACTGGGAGCTTCCTCCAGCAGTAAAGAGCAAGGAGTGCGAAGAGGCAAACGAGAAAGAAAGAGAATAAATTGGGAGTCAGAACAAAGGGAACAAGTTGGAAAATATATTGAGAAATCAAATGTTAGTTAAAGTGGTGCAAGTGAGCCTGCGTGCTTAAAAACTATAAAAAAGTAACATAATTTGCGATGTGATTGGTAGCCAAAAAAGCTGACCCTGGTTGATAGAGATATGACTAGGGCAGTCATAAGAAAATAGAAGACTGATGCAGGACTTTTGGATAGATCGAGACAGAGGGAGCAGATATCAAGATTTCTACCTGAGAAAGGCAACAAAACAGGAGTTGAAGAAAAGTGAATAGGGTAGAATAGCTGAAGAGGCAGAGAAACGGAGAACCTCAGTGTTCTTGGGGTTGGGTTTTAGAAAATGCAGCACCAAAAAGAAAAGCAGTGATCTAATTATGAGGAGAGCAAGTAAAAGAGAAAAATGAAAAATAGATCTCAGAGTTGTCAGCATAGAAGTGGGAATTAAGACCAAATGAATACACACTACAAGGTAAAGAAATAGTATTTAAAGAAAACAGTAGTGGACCGCGAACAGAACCTTGAAGAATAACATAATACATGGTAGGGAAAAGATACAACTTCCAGGAAATGAAAAAGAAGCGAACAGTCACATAAGAACGGAACTAATTAAGAACAGTGCTAGAAATCCCAAGTTTATACAGGGAATGAACAAGAATAGGATGTTCCACCATGTTGAAAGTAGCAATGAAGTCGAGTAGAATGACAACAGGAGATTGTTTATTGTGCCTACTGTGAGATAGTGTTAGAGATTGAAATAAGTGTAGGCTCACTAGAACGGCCAAAGAAAAACAGAGAGAATATGAGATTATTAGGCCTGAAAAAAGGCAACAGATAAGAAAAGCCAAATACGTTCCAGTATATCCATGTGTCTCTTGGGATTGTGATCACGCTTTCCTGTATGTCCCTGTTCATATATTGGTGTGTATCTATGTGTTTCTCTACACGTAGCTGTGTTTGCTTCTGCACATTGGCTGTGGTTGTGTGCGCCTTTGTCCATCTATTCGTTATGTGATTCGGTACATATTTTGGGTATCTCTGACTCTCTGTGTGTCTGTGTCTGTGCCACCGTTTGGGTGTATGCCTCTCTTCATACATATGTGCATGTCTCTGTTCACATGTTGGTGTGAGTCTTTTGTTCCTCTGCGTGACTATCTGTGTTTCTCTACGCATGCCTACGTGCGCCTCTGCTCATGTGTCTGTGTGTGTCTACAGTGCTGCCTGCGTGTGCTTCTGTCTATATATTGGGATATCGCTGTGACCCTATGTTTGTGTGTCCATGTGTTTCTCTGCCAGTGCGTCCCTCTGTCCATGCGTGTGTATGTATCTCAGCCCGTAGTCGCGCGCGCCTCAGTCCGTGTGGGCGCGTGCACACCTCTGTCAGCAGTGTGCCCATGGCCTCTCTCTCTCTCTCTCTCTGCGTGACCCGGTGTCAGGCCTCACTTCATTATTTTCTCATCCATTCCCTGGCCGTGACAGTAGCTCCCTGAGCGGATGGATTCCTGGCCTAGCTCTGGTCTCCCTGGTGATCCCATCAGATAATCTCACAGCATCAGACACAATTACAGCAATAGGCCGTCACCAAGGCTATACTAGGCGTTCTTTTAATGAAGTGATTTAGCCCGCGTCTCATATGCTTACGCAGGGTAAAGGTCAACGTCGTTTTATAGAGTCAGGCAAGATGTCGGACAGCAGGACAAATCTCTCGAGGCATTTTAACCTGCTTTACACTGACTCCGTCTGAGACGAACATAGTGCTTCGCCAAAGCACTCCAGTACAGGACAGCCTCGTAGCGCCGTCTGCTATTCTGGTACAGGCACCAAATATTTGCTGATGCATCACAATCTTGCCCTGAACCACACCCCCTGTTAAGCTTCCGTGTGAGATAACTGGAGTCCTGTCGTGATGGGCAGAGGGTCTTTTTGCGTGTGAGGTGTCTAAAATTCAAACACATAACTCGCAATTTCTCGTTAATGCATGAGCTTGAGACAAAACAAACTGCATCCAGAGAAAAGCAATCCTTACTGTTTCAGATTTGTTCAGTTTAAACAGTTGGGGAAATTATATGTTATACGTTTGACACCTTTCACGCAAAAAAACGCACGTTCTAGGCATGACTGTCAATTCACAAAAATGTCAGTGGTAGTGAAATTGACATCACATGCCCTTTGACCTTCAATTTCACTCAAACACACATCGTTACACATACACACACATTTACACTTACACACACCCCTCTATAATTGTACTCCATTGTTTATTACACTAATAGTGAATAAAGAAGCATTATTCACTATTTGTGTAATACAAAACTGAGAGAAAACAAAGTCAGTGGAGCTCCAACTGACATCCATAAGGACCAGATGCCACTGTGTTACTGACACTGACCTTGCCACCTCTGAGGCCAGGGTTCGGAAAGGCAGTGCCAGGGCATACAAGGATCGAGCCAGGGGTTGCAGCTGGCTCACCTCATGTCATAATTACTCTGACGAGGACAAGGGACGTAGTGGTAATGTATCTCCCTGTGATCTGGAGCTCCTCCTACTGTTCCTCTTCCGAATTCCATGTGCAGCTCTGCACCTTCCCAAATCCTGATTTGCAGCGCCTTGCTACCAGAGGATTGAGACCCACCAGGGCCATCTCAAGAAGTGTTATTAGAGGAGGGGCTCCTACTGGGGCACAGATAAAACTTGTGGGGCCATCACGAAGACAAATCGTAAAGAGTGTGTGTATATCTATATATCTTTATAAAAAATGTGTGTTTGCCTAGTATGTTTAAATCTGACTTTGTATGATCAGTGCTTGATTTGTAAAATAAATAGTGACAAGGCCTGAATTACTGCTCAGAAGCCTGCAACTGGTGTAATTAATTGTTGGTGCGCCGAACTCTTAAATCCACCACAATGCACCTGTAATACAGCGCACAGAACATCTGCTGCGTTTGTAACTGAGTATCCCACCCGCCAAACTCTAAATGAGGCCTAGTGTTTTCAGTAGCCAATTAAAGGTAGAGAAGTTTATTTTCGTTCCAGTGAGCGAAACAAAGTTCCACAGGGGAGGTGCAGCAAAGCTAAGAGATCTGTCATCCTGCCCCTCAGTCAGGACCAAGTATGCACTTGTACTTTTTGAGTGATGTTGGTTTAGGGTGAGAGTGTGAATGTGACATAGGAGGTTTTAAGGTGGTCTTTAGATCTCATGTGTATATGATGCAGTTGCAGTATTGCAGTCCCACTCCCACCCTTGCCTCCATGCTTTGAACTAGTTAAAGGATGTACAGTTTAGCATTTCATAGCCCTGTGAAGGAGTGGGAATCATAAAGAAGTAGTGCTCTAGCTTGTCCTTGGGTTTGTTGTCTCTACAAGACGGAAGTCTTGGGTATTCTTTATTATTTTGACAACCATCATTTCGTATCACCTCCTTTGCGAGAGGCCAATGTTTAGGTCGAACTGAAGTGTACGATCTCTTGTATACTTTTAAGTATACTTCTTCTGTGGGTTTCCAGCTATTTCATTTGTTAGTTTCAGTGTAATTTAAAAATCCTTGCTTGCTATTGGTCAGTCATGCTTCTTTGTCCCTCCTTCTGTGTAGGAGCAGGGACCGACTACTGTACAGTTACGCTCTGTCCTGTTTATCTGGTCTGTAGCTGACTTTTTTTTTCTTTGTTTACTGTTCCTATCCAGGGACGCTTCCCTTTTCATTTGAAGAGCATTCTTCCTCTGAGCTTAGCTATAAACAGGGCTATAAATCAGGCTATTATCTTGGTCACATTTGGTCTTTGTGGGCTCTTAGCACCCTCTCTCAGCTGCCTGGCTCCCGCCCTTCCTTGGCTGGGATTTTCTTTACCAAGTGTGCCTGCCTGTGTGCTGAGAGCAAGGGCAGAGGTTTGCTTGTAATTGCTCTAAGCCTAGGAACCCAGTTCTTCTAGGGCTCGGCAATCCTAAGAGACACAGCACACTTCTGCTCCATACTGGGAGCTCAGAGGCAGCTCCATCAGGGCACCACAGGTCACATACTTCAAGCCCTCAGCCATGCCAGTGCCACTAACCCCACACACACTGTCTGTCAGAGCACCTCAGTTCTCGCAGTCAATACGCTCTGCTGCTCCAGTACTGGAACCTCAGGTGCATCTCCATCAGTGCTCTGCAGTTCACACACTCCAAGCCCTTAACTGTGCCAGGAACCCCACACATGCTGTCTGCCAGAGCACTTCAGTTTTAGCAGTCAGTACACTCTACTGCTCCAGTACTGGGACCTCGGGTGCAGCTCCATCTGTGCAATGCAGTTCGCACACTCCAAGCCCTCAGCCGTGCCAGTGCCAGGAACCCCACACATGCTGTCTGCCAGAGCACCTCAGTTTTTGCAGTCAGTACACTCTGCTGTTCCAGTACTGGGACTTCGGGCTCAGCTCCATCAGTGCACCGTAGTTCACACATGCCAAGTCCTCAGCTTTGCCAGTGCCAGGAACCCCACACACTCTGTCTGCCAGAGCATCTCAGTTCTCACAGTCAGTACACTCTGCTGCTCCAGTACTGGGACCTCTGGTGCAGCTCCATCAGTGCACCGAACTACACACACTCCAAGCCCTCAGCCGTGCCAGTGCCAGAAACCCCTCACACGCTGTCTGCCAGAGCATCTCAGTTCTCGCAGTCAGGACACTCCACTTCTCCAGTACTGGGACCTCAGGTGCAGCTCCATCAGCACACCTCAGCTCACACACTCCAAGCCCCTTAGCTGTGCCCCTGCCAGAACTCCACACATGCCGTCTGCCAGAGCACCTCAGTTCTTACAGTCAATACACTCTGCTGTTCCAGTACTGGGACCTTGGGCACAGCTCCATCAGTGTAATGCAGTTTACACACTCCAAGCCCTCAGCCGGGCCAGTGCCAGGAACCCCGCACACGCTGTCTGCCAGAGCACTTCAGTTCTCGCAGTCAGTACACTCTGCTGCTCCAGTATTGGGAACGCGGGTGCAGCTCCTTCAGTGCACCGCACTTCACACACTCCAAGCCCTCAGCCGTGCCAGTGCCAGGAACCCCACACACGCTATCTGCCAGAGCTCCTCAGTTCTCAGAGTCAGTACACTCTACTGCTCCAGTACTGGGACTTCGGGCTCAGCTCCATCAGTGCACCGCAGTTCACACACTCTAAGCCCTCAGCCGTGCCAGTGCCAGGCACCCAACACATGCTGTCTGCCGGACCACCTAATTTCTCGCAGTCAGTACACTCCACTGCTGCAGTACTGGGACCTCGGGCGCAGCTCCATCAGTGCACTGCAGTTCACACCCTCCAAGCCCTGCCAGTTCCAGAATACCACACAATCTGTCTGCCAGAGCACATCAGTTCTTGCAGTTAGTAAACTCCCCTACTCCAGTACTGGGTCCTCGGGCGCAGCTCCATCAGTGCACCGCAGTTCACACACTCCAAGCCCTCAGCCGTGCCTCTGCCAGGAACACCCCACACGCTGTCTGCCAGAGCACCTCAAGTCTCGCAGTCACTACACTCTGCTGCTCCAGTTCTGGGACTTCAGGCTCAGCTCCATCAGTGCACTGCAGTTCACACACTCCAGGCCCTCAGCCGTGCCAGTGCCAGGAACCCCACACACACTGTCTGCCAGAGCACCGCAGTTCTCACAGTCAGTAGACTCCGCTCCTCCAGAACTGGGACCTCAGACACAGCTCCATCAGTGCCCATCAGTTCACACACTCCAAGCCCATGTGCTGTGCCAGTGCCAGAATCCCACACATGATGTCTGCCAGAGCACCTCAATTCTTACAGTCAGTACACACTGCTGTTCCAGTACAGGGACCTCAGGCGCTGCTCCATCAGTACAGCTCAGTTCACACACTCCAAGCCCCTTAGCCATGCCAGAACTCCACACACACCATTTGCAAGAGCAACTCATTTCTCACAGTCAGTACACTCCACTGCTCCAGTACTGGGACCTCGGGGCAGCTTCATCAGTGTACTGCAGTTCACACCCTCCAAGCCATGCCAGTGCCAGGAATCCCACACAATCTGTCTGCCAAAGCACATCAGTTCTTGCAGTTAGTACCCTCTGCTGCTCCGGTACTGGGACCTCGGGCGCAGCTCCATCAGTGCACCACTCTTCACACACTCCAAGCCGTCAGCTGTGCCAGTGCCAGGAACCTCAGACAAGCTGTCTGCCAGAGCACCTCAGTTCTCACAATCAGAACACTCTGTTGCTCCAGTACTAGGACCTCGGGTGCAGCTCATTCAGTGCCCCTCAGTTCACACATTCCAAGCCCCTCAGCCGTGCCAGTGCCAGAACCCCACAAATGATGTCTGCCAGAGCACCTCAGTTCTTACAGTCAGTACACACTGCTGTTCCAATACTGGGACCTCAGGCACAGCTCCATCAGTACACCTCAGTTCACACACTCCAAGCCCCTTAGCCATACCCAGGTCAGAACTCCACACACGCCATCTGCAACAGCACCTCAGTTCTTACAGTCAGTACACTCTGCTGTTCCAGTACTGGGACCTTGGGTGCAGCTCCATCAGTGCACCGCAGTTCACACACTCCAAGTCCTTAGCCGTGCTTGTGCCAGAACCGCACACATGCTGTCTGCTAGAGCACCTCAGTTCTTACAGTCAGTACACTCTGCTGTTCCAATACTAGGACCTCGGGCGCAGCGCCATCAGTGCACCTCAGTTCTACCCCAGTGAGGTCACTTTCTTTCCACCTTGCTCACATACAGTTCCATTACAGCAGCTCAATTTTAATATTCAGTCCCACTGCCAAATACTAGACTCAAAAGAGCAAAACACAGCTCAGCCTGTGCACCTCAAGTCTAACATCCAACTCTACTGTTGATGGGAACCACCACAGCTCCGCCAGAATCCATCAATTCTAACATTCAGTGCACATCTCTTCTCAGTACTAAGGCTCACAAACTCGCTTTTGTGGTTCAGAGGCAATGCCACTCCCCTACTGGGCCCCACTCGCAGCTTAACCAGGGAACCTCCAGGCTAACACTCAGCAACAATGGCACGCTAATACAAGGTTCCACACATAGCTACCTTAACATACCTCACTTCCGACCTTGTGTGCCTGTTACTGTTCCAGTACTGCAGCCAACATACAATTCTGTCAGTGCACCTCATCCCTAACCTGCAGCGCCCCATTATTCCAATACCAGTAATTACACAGTGCTCCGTTGCTCATTCCTCACCCTCTGCCTTTCTGTTATTCTAGCTCTGGGCCCGGACACAGCTCTGTACCCCCAATCCTGATCTGAAGTGCTCTAATATTGCTCTATTGTGGTTCACATACAACTCTGCTAATGCACCTCCTACTGTTCTGCAGTGCCCCCTTCTGTTCCACACCCTGACTTCTCTTTGAGGACTTGGAGGAACCAATTAAATCTATTCTTAACTGCCATCTTTATTTGGGGGGTCTGTTTCACCTATCTCACTTTGTTCTTTCCTTTACTCTCAATGTGTTTTTTCTCCTCCACTTTTCTCTTTCCAGCTCTTAAAATCCACACGTTAACAGTTTTGCTATTTATTTCAACTGTTTATTTCTACTCCTCTCCCTTTTCAGGTCAAGCATAGCAGTATGCAAGCACTGCTTTTCCAAAGTGTTGGTATCTATATGGGCTTTTAACCATGCCCACCTCATATGCCCATCACTTTCACTTGTTCATGGGCTTGCCTTTCAAAAATCCTTCGATGACATTTGTAAATGCTTTACATTTGTCCCGCCTTGACCCGGTTTTGTTACCGCCTTGGGGACCTACCCTGTTACATGGATAATTGCACGCTTGCCAATATGTTTGACTGTGAGCAAGCTTTCCCCTTTTGTGTCTCTCCTTTGAGCTCATGCTCATGGCGGCCGTGGCGCTTGTAATTGACTTGCTTTTGTCAACCGATTTATTTTGCATGTTTAATTTATGTGCAAGAAAAGTCCAGTTAAGAATTTACAATGCGAATAACTCTAACTCGAGCACATGCGAGACCCATTGCATTGCAAATGCTTGTTTTGCTATTATATTCTATAGTCCAAAAAGATGATTTCTAATGATGGCTTGGAGGAGGAGGACATTTTGTGCTGTCTAAAATGTTTCGTAATTTACTAAACACAAATAAAGTCTTCCTGCTACTTACTATTACAGGTTCCAAAATCAAACTTAATTGGTGGCCTACTTCTGTAATAATTAGAAGTAGAACTGGCGAAGGATGCTGGCCATAGGGGACTGGCCATTTATCATATCGGGCATTCCCTAAAGATGTGGAGTATCTTGAAGAGTGGATTTAAAAGTCTGAGTACCACTGCTCCTGCCTCTGTCACTGCCTTCAGGTCTCCGATGTTAACTGAAGGAGACACCGCGGATGCTTTAAGAGAGACAGAGGGAGAGAGATGAGAGAGGGGAGAAGAGGGGAGAGAGGCAGAACGGATGGATGGAAAGAGAGAGAGTTCTAGAGGGGTGGAAGGGACAGTTTGAAAATTTTTGCCTTGGCTGCATATGGTTCCCAGTCCAGCCATGAGGGTATTAGCAGCGATATATAAGCACTCTCGACTAGAAAGTCTATCCCAGATTTTGTTCCCTGTTAAAGTTCATCCAGGACTATCTGGAACTCTTCGCTGTTGGGAGAGGGGGAGGGGGATCTTGATTGGCAGTTGTCTAGGAGATCTTGGTGCAGGAGGCGGTGCAGCAGCCTGGCGCCTTTGTCCATTATACACTCGTGTCATTGTGTGAGAGGTTTTCGAAAGCACCGTCGATCGTATAAAAGGATGCTAAATTAGTGGGAATCTCCTTGAATCTGTCTCCGTCTCTAAATGCACCGAGACTGCAGATCTGATAGCGTGAACTAATATCCTGTCTTCATTAGGGCATGCGTGGTTATCTTTAGTGGCTGGCTGCTGTGGGATATGGCTCGTGACTTCAAATTACCCGCTGGCATTGTTTCATTAATCATCTCTCCTAACATGGTCAGACATTCCTCTGTTTTAAAAAAAAATGTGATGTGTCATCTTTTCATGTAGACCTTTGATTTGGAAAAGCTATTTTACGGTCTCTTTGGTGACAGAGAATTAACTCTAGTCATGCATTGACTAAATACACAATCTGTAATAGCCAAAATGGCTCCCTCCGCAAGTAATCTAATGAATCTCTCACCGGAGCCCTCACCAATTAGAATGAAGTAGATGGGAGTCAGTTATGTGCCATAGTTTACGAAGAAGTGGGCTCTGATCTCTGACAAGTTCCTCATCTCTCCCTGTTTACGTCTTATGTGCCATGGGCATCGAAGTGCCACAGTACAATATATAAAGACTGAGGCTGCGATGCTTTCTGCATGAAGGCTTGCCTTTGGGTGACCTAAAGCCCAGGCCTCACTGGGAAGGACCTGGGACTGGGCTCTACGAGGCGGCTCGAGTGCCACCACTGGAATGTAGCTGCGCCCCGCACTGGGCAGAATTTGTTTTTGCGTTCACATCATTATGTGCTTGAGTTTGTATCGCCCGGCATTACTTGATAAGACATGCTGCTTGTCGCAAGACAGTGGTTCATTTAATTATTCAGTGTTTTTATAAAGCAGCAAAGGCCAGTTTTCAGCTACCTTGAAATGCTACTGAAGAGAAGATAAAAAGTTAGGTTGAGAGGTCAGTGGAAGACTAAAATGGCTTTCAGACTTTAGTGCCATGCCAACAAGGAGTCTAGGAGTGGCAGCCGACCGAGCTGATGAAGCTTTGGAGAGGAAGGATAGTGTAGCCCATCAGTGATCACGACTGTATTACATGCTGATGTAAAGGCAAACTGGTCTTTGACGTCTGACTGGACATTTCACCACAAACCCCACAGAAGCAACACCTTCTGAGGTGTGCAACTACAGTGCCCTAAAAAGAAGCCTGATCAGGCACTCTCAAGAGAGGGGGCGGTTAAAAAAAGCACTAGGTTGTCCCTTACGCTTACGATCTCCCCTATTTCTATCAGCCAACCTACAAGTCCGACATCTTTCTGCTATCAACTTCTCACAGGCCCCAGGGGAGAACGAGTGACAGCACTTTAACCATTGCACTCTGCCCTTCTATGTTTCCTTGCAGGAATCTGTTTCTGATCTGCAGAGAGGAACGATGCATTAGGATGCTGAAAAGTGTGTGTTGGTGGTGCAGTGTGGCGGCTCCCAGCTGGTTCAGAGCTACACTTCTTCCGCTGTACATCCTTCTGAGGCAAGCTGGATTTCGAGTTTTTGAAGATAAGCCCCCTTTGCTTGTCTCTGGCGGCATTTCACGTTGACCATCTCACTGCTTTCCTCTTCTGTGCAGCGTCACATCCTGCCACAGTAATGGATTATTTCAAATACCCGCCTACAACACAGGCGCATCCCTGAATGGGGAGAGCCACCGAGCTTGGGGCTTCAATGAGAGCAGCTCGGGGCACAGGGGCATGCACTGGGAGGGGCCGGGAGCCAAAAACAGAGAGGAAGGGGCTCGGGGCACATGAAAAGATCATTTGAACCATAGGAACATCAACTAGAGGATCACGGAGGCATGCACGCTCATGGGGAGGAGCCTGTCATTCAAGGAAATGTAGTGGGGGGGAGTAACGGGACTTGAACATACAATATGAGGAGCTTGTGGGTCAGTACATGCAGTATGCGAACAAGCATTGGCAAAGCCAAATATGTTTTGCCTATTGGCTTTGTCGATGTCTTCTAGCAATGCTGTACAGTAGAGTGGCTGTCCAGCATGGCTAAAAGTAAAGTAACAAAAAGAAGCACTATGACGTAGCTGGTGCCTCATCTTTTTTTTAAGTGTGGTGGGACAGGCGGGCAGGGAGGGACAAGCAAGAATGACCAAAAGGAGTTGGGTGGGGATATGGGCAAGTAGCAACAGTGGGTAGGGGTGGGAGAAGCAACATGGAAAAGGGGTGAGTGGGAGATGGAAGAAGCACCACGGACAAAGAGTGATGGGAAGGGGGAGAAAAAATAGTTCCTCATTCACAGGTAGACGGACCCTAATCAAGATGAAACAATCTGTGCTTGGTTCATGCTCCACATTAAAGAAGTGGCAGTGAAGCCAGCATGCTCTGGCCAATTAGGAGGCAGCAAAGAAGAGTGACAATGAAGCCATCAAATGGTAAGCAATGGATGGGCTTCAAGCCCTTTATGGTAAACAATACCCTGCACAGCAACAGTGCATGAGCTGTCAGATGAGACCTAAAATGGGGCCCTGGTAAGCTGTGGATATAGAGACATGCAGTATCAGAAGCTAGGCTTTAGAAGATTTATTACACCTCTTTTATTTAGATAAGTGAGTTCTATAAGAAAACATACTGAATTAATTGGTCAGTTCGCTCTGTAGAGTGTAGTGAAAGCAATAACACAGAGTTATATAAACATTCATAATATTCAGCTCTGAGCAGGAAAACCATGGTTTTGTGACAATTTATAGAGTGAAAAGCCTCATGAATGAAAAGTGCTCCCATATATGTATGTTTCACTCTATGTTTGGTCCGGTAGCGTAGACAGTGTGTTATATGGCTGGTGCAAGGAAGGAAATGGCCCCTGGCTGCTTTTTGAATTTTAAAACACAGCAATAATCAGGTTCCAGTGGGCCCCTCAGGGCCCTGGTTCCACTGCACATGCTGCAATAAACGAAGCCACCACCCTGCATGTGTCCTCGTGTGGTGCAGCTAATAATACTGCTGTGGGTCACAATTAGCATCACTCGTGAGAGTGATGAGCGGAGGTTTCATCAACTTCTGCCCAGCAAACAGAAAGATTATTTGTCATGTTTTCTGTCACCCTGAAGTATTGCATTGCCAATGCAGAAGCAAGCATTGTGAGGAAGCTAACAATCTGGGACCGCTTAGCGCAAATTTCAAAGATTCCCTTGTCCCAATGGACCATCCCGTTTTAACTGAGAGGCCACAGTAGACAGCGCATCCAAACGGCTTGATGGGCCATACTGAGACTGCCAGAATGCCTTTTCACCGGAACGATCCTTCTGATAGTTAAAGCCGGGAACTCTCCAGTCAGTATTGTACTCCTCTGGGGTACTCACAGCTAGGTTCTCCATCCTGAGGAGCAATTTAAAGATTTCTGGGGTCAAATAGAAACCTAGGTTGATGATAAAGCACAAGGTTGGCAACTGTGCAGAACTTAGAGGCGCCTCCCACATGGGTATCTGGCGTTTAGACTAGTAATGTAAAAAATATTTAACGTCTCACTGACGAGAACAAATGTATTTCCCTTTTTATTTTATTTACTCTCTATTAATGTATCTCATATCGCCATGTACAAGCAGCATGGGCTTAATATAAATACAGGTTCAATCCACAGGAAGAGGCCCATGCCCTGCAGCCCTGGATGCTTGCAGTGTGCAGAACCCAAAGAACAGAGAGAAGGAAGAGCATAGCAAGGCTCTCACAGCTACTCATGCTACCACTGAACTTTTATATGGTTTCATTTCATCATCATCATAAATCTTTATTCGGTTATAAATATAACCGTGAAAAGAACATATTAGCATGATACATACATGTCAAGAGAATAAAAAAAAACAGCACACATTTAATATAAATAAGAAGCATAAATAATTATAAAAACAGCGGGTCAAATAACCAATTGAAAATACCAATCCTAATAGTGAAATCTCCTAATAGCAGCAACGAAATCTGTCAGGTCTGGAGAGTTTAGATCTCACTGCAACTCTTGGAAAACAAGAGACAGCAAAAATAACATGTGCATGAGGTAGAAGCTGAAGGAACATGATAGACGGACAAACTTGCATAAAATTCAGAACTTTCAATAGCCAGCTACAATCTTAAGGACACTAAAATATTTACAAAACATCAAAAATATAAAGGGTGTCCTGCGGAGACATTTTGTGGCAGCTGCGCAGCTCGATTGTATCAGGTGGTCTCCATCCGCTGGGATGTGCCAGAAGATGGTGCAATAGATTACATCTGAATTTGACCAAAATAAATCTGTCCCTCTCATTAGTAACAATGGATAGATATGGCTCCATAGCTGCACTGTTTTTAAAAGCATGTGCCTCCACACCATAGTTTTAATCAGCTTCAACTGCTCTCTTTGTAGGTACTTGCATTCTAAAAGCTGAACCCTCACCCTTTTCAGCTCCGGGGGTCGAGGGATTGGGAGTTATAAAATGCATCCTTCCTGTCCAAACTGATAAAGGCAGCTTTCACATGCTCACTCCAAGGGATGTTCTTCACATGGTCGAGAGACAGACTATCAGTAAGAATCTGCCTGTTCAGCTGAGCACCCTCCCTGCTCCAGATCTTAATTCAACACAACAAGGGTCTGACACCAATTAGGTCCTCTATATATTGTATTCCTAATTCATCATGGACAGAAAAGGCTGGAGTACGTTTTGGGACCTGCAATATAGGTCTCAAAAACATGGTTTCATTTAATTTCAGATCTGTGTGAGGTCATTCATGTACTCTCCTTTAATGACCTGATAGATCACTGCCCCATGTTTCTCTAGTCAAATGTGCACATATACCAGATGGCCTCCGATTCCTCAGTGGCTGTGGATGACCATGATTATACAGATTAGGGGATGCTGGTACGCTAGGAGACATGCAATGTGATGCCACGTTCAATGACAGGACATAGTAATATACAGAAGTACCACTTTCACATATATACCTTGGGCCCAGCTGGAGCTGAACAAATCTCTTCCGAGGACCTAGGAAGGAGTGACCTTTATGTACGTTTGCTTTCTTGGACAGATATATTTGTGAATGATTATCAGTGTTTCAATAGGCCACAGTCCGGAACACAATGCAACCTGCAAGATGTGATGTTTTCTCAGAATCATGGTGACTGTAATTGCTGCTTAATTATGTAACTTATGCTATTTATTCAACAGATTTTAGGTAACCCCCAAATACAGAATTCCCCCAAATAGCTATTTTTGCACCGATAACAGCAGGGGCGGATCATCCATTAGGGCACAGGAGCATCGCCCCCCCCCCCCCACCAGCAGCATCAGCCGCTGTAAACCTTTAACAACCAATCAATAATAACTATGTTTATGATCGTTTGGTTGTTAAAGGGGCAGGACCATGGGATATGACGAGGACAACGGGAGTGCAGTGTGCACTCACCTTAGTGTGCATGTGTGTTTGGCTGGCCGTCTCGGGCCTGCCAAACACACATGCGCACAGGGCTCTCTCCAGCCTGGCAACACAGTTGCTGGGCTGGAGAGAGCCTGCACAGGCTCCAGTCTGCCTGGGAGCGCCCTGACTGGGTGCTCCCAGCCAATCCTGACGCTGCTCTGAGCAGCGTCAGGATTGGTGCAGAGCAGACTGGGAGCCGGTGCCTGCCTGCAGCGACAGGAGCAAGAGGAGCTCCGTGGCGCAGGAGCGGAGCAGGTAAGTTTTATTTTTTACATTAAAAAAATATATATATTATTATTCCACCCCCCACCACGTGCTGTGCCACCCCACCCCTTTTAATCCCCGCAAACTGCAACTCGATAATAGATGTGTTAAGAGGTGTGATGTTGTGGTTCTTTAATAATGGTTGACTACTATTAACATAAATTAGGTAATAGCGATAACGAGTAACCATATTATTTAGTTATTTAATGGAGAGACTTGGGTTCAGCTTAACTTCCAATGTTTTAACTTTAGGCAGATCTGGAATTCTTTAACCTGCATATTCAACGGGCACCTCACCTAGGATTCTTACTAGCCCTGAGATCATTAACTCAGGTTTGCCCGTGCTGGAATCGTCCAGTGTAGTATTTTTTAGAGGTGGGCAGCCGTGGCTTCTGAATCTTTCTGCTATTTGCCAGAGGGATAGAAAATCAGCGAAGATCGTCAGACCAGTTAAGAAATTCCCCCTCTCTAGCTGCTATGAGATTAAGCGGATTTAGGCACTGAACTAATGTGAACGGCGTGCAGGCTCCTACAGTGACTTTCAATCTGTCTGACTGATTGGCACGTTTGATGGTGCTGGAAGCATATGGCAGGTCCAGAATCTCAGTATGTCTAGGATGTTCAGGGCACGTGCTACATCTGATCTCACATGGATAAGGGCACGTGAGATAGCCTATTGTTCTGCTTTTTAAGGAGCGCGTGATTTATTTAGACTCGGTCTATTTTTTTTCTGATTAATCTATGATGTGCTTCATTCTTAAAATTCAGAAGCTCCTAGTGCCGACTCAACGGCACAGTTATGCTCTACGGGTTTTTTGTTTGGAAAGGGCATTTCTAATTCTTACAAATCTTAGAAATGTGTGAGTCATAATGATCATTCCTATTTTAAACACCATCTAATCCTGACTGGGGCTGACAAAGCTGGTCTCAAAAGCAATATAGAGTTTCCAAATGCACTTATAAGGGATAGGTCTGAGACATAGGTGCTTGTGAATATTCAAATCATACCTTTAAATAATGTTTCGGAGAGGCCACTCCTGCCTCCAGTGCAGGGTTTCTTCACTCCTAAATCTTTAAAACAAATTTGAGTCCACAACTCCATTGTGAAGTAATCCTATAATGGGAAGCCTGGTTTCGACTTCCATCCAGGAATCGTGTCTGTCTAAAATGCAGGCACATTGTTTCTAGTGTTAGAGTTAAGATAGAATTATGAACTAGAGGGCTCGCCTACTCCTTGTTCTTTCCGTCTACTTGAGGCCTAAACGGATCTGATTTTATGAGGAGGCCATGGCCTCTTCGTAATCACAAATCCAGACTGTATCCTATTCTAATTCAGAAAGCCTTTTGTTTATACTACAATGCACCTGGCTGTATTTTTAAACTGCCTCTCACTGAATCATGGCATTAGCTTAGCAATCAAAGACAATAAAGACTATCTTTTCTCAGTCTTTTTTAAGTCATAAGAGTTTTTGAGATAACTTTCCTTAAACTTCAAAAATTATATATTTTCAAGTCTTCTACTTCTTTGTCAGATTACCACTCTTTGATGCTCATGTGCCACCATTTCAGTAAATTGAAAACAACGGTGTTCTTCCACTGAGTTCTCAATTTCAGAAGTGGCCTTACGGCACCTATCTCCCCAGCTTATATGTCATCTGTTTCCATATTCTGAAAGCAACAAACATTTTCCATTAAATGACAGAACCGTCTCCTCATCTCCAGCAATTGATAGACTCTTAGGAGATATGAATGCCCACGTGTAAGGCAGTTCTACCTATGGGTGCACTCATCATTCTTAATATAACTCTGCCTTTGCTTTCCGAGACCCGTGGTGCTGTAGTGAGAATTCACAATCCCATGTCATAAAATGTTCACCAGCAGCAATGCCTAAAGCTACACTTTCTAGCAAGGTAACTCTTACAGGGTCTGCGTTATGATATAATTCATATTTAAGTATGCGCACACACACACAAACCTCCAGACCCCACTAAACATTTATGTAAAAAATATTCACCACTGTAAGGAGAGAAAAACCTTGGCAGCCTATCCCTTATCCTCAGTTTTACTCCTTTCACTTAGTAGATAACTTTTTCCAGATTTGCTGGAGCCACTAAATGTACTTTTGTTTTTGGAAGATGTTTTCATTAGAACCATGCAGGATCCAGTTCTGCCACTCAGACCTTTTGTAAATCACCAATGAGAACCCTTACCGTCGTAAGTTACAGTCTGCCTAGTTTGTAGCAGTCTCTGTTGAGAGTGTGTCATATCACAAGGGGTGAAACCTCGAGTGTGCCTATATTTGAAGTAACTGACTTTTCAGATTATAAAAAAGTGGAGAATTTTGAGTCTGTTTGTATGTTTATAGAGCACTCCACACTAACGTCCTCTACATGAATGCTTCCCCTTATGTCTTAGCTCAAGATGCATTCAGATGACATGAATCTGATGTCTGTTGGCAGCCTTTTTCATCACGTGCATTTTTCTTGAGGTAGTTTTCGTTTGTGTTAGTTTCTCAGTTACACTTAAGGAAAGCACACCACATGGGACTCCGAATTATCATATTTTACTTATATTCCTTTTTTATTTTAGATAATGTTTTTTTAAAACTATTTGTTGCCCAAAAGGATTCATCCAATAAATTTACAGGTTTACCTTGAGGAACAATAGTGAAGACTTTTGCGATGCTATGCTATTAGACCTGACACACTGAGGAAGTGTTCCCAAAACTTTTTTGCTTTTCCTAAGAGGCTTTGCTTTTTCTCTCTGAGTGGCTCTCGGGCCCTGGTGACTTTACCACTGTGCCATGCATGTGGTTTACTATTGCGGCTGACATTGAAATTTACCTGTGTGGCCTAGGCTGAGGAGCTATCTTAAAAGTGCTGAGATTTTTTGTATGTACACATTGCTACTATTATTGGGAGCCGGGATACATCCTATAACTGTTTGATATTGAATTGCAGTGATCGCTGGTGGGTGTCTTGTGCTGTCAACATGGTTGCACCACGTGAGGGTGGTGGGAGGGAAAGTATTATTTTTTCTCATGTGTGCATACTGCTAATGTTGCATTAACACAGTTGAGCCGAATACTACTAGTTATATTTCTAAATGTGATTGATGCCCAGATTTACATGATGTTCATGTTGTGTTAATTAATGTGTGTTGATTACAAACTTTATTTACATACACCTCGTGCGAAGTCTCTTTTGGGACGCTCAGTGTAAATGTTGTGGAGTGCTGTACCACTGCTTTACACATTGCCTCTGTGATAAGCCTGACTGCTCTGTGCCAAGCTACTGAAGGATAAGCGCAAAATATATAGTGTGTGTAATCACACACCCCTGAAGGGATCAGTAGGTTCTGCCTGGCTAGGGCCTCACCTTAGCCAACCAGAATGTGCTGCCTCCAACATATGGGATCACAGTCTCGCCTCCTACTCTCCACACCCTTCCCAGTTTCCCCACTTCAAAAATCTTCCCAACTTCTCCCTGAACTATTTCAGCATTTAGGTCCTAATCATACTGCTCTCTCAGAGACGGCAATCATTATAAAGTTTGGAATTACCAAGTAGCAACAGAGGAGCAACCCTCAGGCATGCTCTGATTACAGGTCACCAGGGTTCAAGGTCCTAAACTATCGTGCAAGACCACACACAAATGAAACTATAAAACCTCCAAAGGAGGCAAACAAGTGCAACAAGTCACACATTAGGAAGGCTTTGACTTAATGCTCAGCCCCTAAGGTACCATTCAGCATTTTATCTTGGACAGCCAGAAGTGCCAGGCTGAATTCAATGTTTGATTGCTAGTATAATTTCTCTGTTGAATCTATCAGGCAGTGACAGAGGCAACATCCTTGGCATGCATCGGATAATGACAGGAGAGTAAATGATCTAAAAGGTCCACTGGAGGCACCAGAGGCATGGCCCCGGATAATTGTTCTATGTAGTCAATGAGATTAAAAAAGAAAGCCTACAGCACACACTGGGTACAGACATTTATGGCAGATGTTTTGTATTTTACTCCAGTAGTACAAATCCATGTACTAGATACAGGTAGCCATCTCCATGCTCTGTAGTTTCCACACAGGCACAACCATAAGCAACACTATTGGTATCAAAGTAGTAGAGCTGAGAGTATGGTACTTCTGTGGAAGGAATGCAATTTGTACTTAAAAGAGAATCACTTTGGAAGGAAGGTAAAGAGACATGGGCTCTGGCCATAGGCCCAACCAGGCCCTAGCAGCCCACACAGGGAAGTCGCAACAGGAGGTCAGACTGCACCTCTCCCCGTTACCTGGAGGCCTCAGGAGCAAAGGTTAAATGGGCAGGAGAATGACCCTGAGGAGGATGGCACAGATGTGCTCGAGGCAGGGAGGCTTTCAGAGCAGTCACAAACTACCAAAGACAATGTATTGTCAGGAAAGCAGGCAAAGCAAGTTATGGGGGAAAGAAGCTTCCGCTCCAGGGTAGAGAGAATGGAGGAAAAGAAGGTAGAAAGGAAGAGGGAGAAAATAAGGGGGTTTGAGGGATTTTTAGTGATCATAGCTTTTTTAATCAACAGTACAGTAATAATTTAGCAATATACAGGATGTGGTCCCTAAGTCTCTTCCTACCTTTGCGCTGACCCTAAATTCACTCCCGGTTCTATCTTTCATGAGCCAGTAGATGGGGGTTTGCCACCCTTGGACCTTATCCATAAGCAGTAAACTTGTTTTTGCTGCTAAAACGTGGTTTGTCTTTCACGACCTTGCTGAACTAACTCATATGGTTGTGAATGTCTGATGTGTCCTGTGAGTCAACATAGTAATTTGGGTATTTATATAATAGTAGAGAATCTCATTCAAACTCCATTAATCTGAAAGAGGAGCTCCCCAGTGTTGCACCTTATTGAAACAGGACCTCGGAAAAAAAAGTCAAGAATGTTTTCTTGTAATACCTGGAATACATTTCTGAAATTTAGAAGTTTACAAAAATGGTCTAACATTATTTCTGCCATTCGGCAACTGTCCCACGTGTTTCACTTTTTCTGAGGACAGACAGGTAACGAGTGTACATTTCTACGGATGCCAACATGACGCAATAGTGTTTTTGCACTTAAGAATTTTTTTTTTTGCTTTGTTTCTCTACAGAAAAAACTATTTTTGGCATTGAGAAATCCTTTCTCTATAACTCAGTCCAATTTGATGGTGTTTCCAACTGCTTATTACCTGCAAAAAGCTTTTTCTTGTGCCCTTCGCAGGAGTCACACTGTATGCAAACTTTTTCCAGGTGTTATGTGTTATGCTATGTTATTGCGACTTATATAGCGCCAGCTACCCGGAGGCCTCGTAGCGCTGATCAGTTTGAAAAGTTTAGAACATACTGGAGGAATCTCAAACTTCACTGGAGAGGGGGAACTTAGAAGAATTTAGAATAGCCAGGTTTTAATGGCTTTCCTAAATTCAGTCTCCTGATTCATCATCCGAATATTCGTGGGTAGAGAGTTCCAAAGTATGGCTCCCTGGTACTTCAGGGATCTCCCTCCCCATGATGTTCTCTTTACTTTGGGTACCACTACCAGGGCTTTAAAGGCCGATCTCAAAACTCTTGTGGGTGTGTATAGTGAAATTAATGATTTTAGATAATGAGGATCCTTTTTATATAAAGCTCTGTGGAAGGGGCAAAGAGCCTTAAACTTTATCCTTTTTGCCACTGGAAGCCAGTGCAGTTCAATCAGAGCTTTTTTAGCTGATGTGGTCCTAGGCAGATTAAAGACCAAACATGCTGCAGCATTTTGTACCACCTGTAGTTTGTTAACCACATAACCTGGAGATCCCAAAAAGAGGCTGTTTCCATAATCTAATCTGGATAAAATCACGGCTTGTACGGCCAATCTTTTGGCCAATGGCGGAAGCAGACCAATAATCTTCCTTAGTAGTTTAAGAATCCCAAAACAGGTGGCTGACGTTCTCTTGGCTTGATGTTCCATGGTGAGTTTGGGATCCAACCAAACTCCCAAGGCTTTAATCTGAGCTTTTGAGGGGGAGGGGCGGGGGCGGGGTAAGTAATCTAAATGTATTACTGGTCCTATATTTTTAGCAGGGTAGGCCAGTTTTCCTAAAAACATAATTTCTGTCTTATCTTCATTGAGTTGCAGCCTGCTTTCTGTCATCCAGGCAGCAATCGCTTGGAGACAGGCAGGCAAGGCCAAGTTGTCCGCCTCCTTATTGGGGGAGAAGGAAACCACCAGCTGTGTGTCGTCCGCATATGACACCAGGGATACCCCAAAGGGTTCTATGACTTCTGCTAGGGGGGACATGTAAATGTTGAACAGAGTGGGACTCAAAGATGAGCCCTGCGGAACTCTGCAGAAAAGTTTCAACTGGGCTGAGAAAAAAGAGCGATCCAAGACTTGAAAGGTTCTATTTTGTAAGAACGAGCTTAACCATTTAAGCGCCCTTCCTTTAATCCCACTATTTTCCATTCTTTGAATGAGTAGATCATGATGACCATATCAAATGCTGCGCTCAAATCTAGCATTATTATTACAGTTGCCTGACCTTGGTCCATTCGTTTTCTCGCTTCTTCCGTAACCGCAATCATGGCAGATTCAGTGCTGTGGCCCGGTCTAAAGCCCATTAGAGTTATATGCAAAATCTTATTTTCCTCCAAAAAGCCCGATAGTTGTATATTTACGTGCTTATCAATAAGTTTTGCCATCATGGGAAGGAGCGAGATAGGCCTGTAGTTTTTAAAGACCGCTCCATTTAGATTAGGCTTCTTTAGAAGGGGCTTGACCACTGCATGTTTCCAGGAGTCCGGCACCATCCGACTTTGTAGTGAGCTGTTTAACAGCTCGTAATTACCGGATTTAGCACTACTCTACCCTGCATAATAATATAGGGAGGTGCGGGATCAAGTGGAGAGCCTGATTTTAATTTGCTGAGGAGCCCCAAAGCTACTTCCTCAGAGATGGGAAGAAAACTCTGTAAAACATTGTCACCTTCCTTCTTCTCCATCGCATGCCCTGCGACTCCCCCTACTTCCCCTGAGAAGTTTTCATAGATGTCCTCAATCTTCTTTAAGAAGAAGGAGGCAAAATTGTTACTATGTTCTTCTGAAGCTTCCATTGCTTCCGGGCATGCAGGAATATCCAATAGCTCCTTGAGCACACCAAAAATTTATTTTGGAGATCCTGCCGCCTTTTCAATTTTATCTCCATAAAAGGTCGCTTGGCCTAATCTGATCTCCTTCTGGTACAACCTAATTGAACCTCTGTACTCTTCTCTGTCCTCCTCCTTTAGTGATTTCCTCCATTTCCTTTCAATCTTCCTACAGTTCCTCTTTAATGTCATTAAGTGGTTATTGAACCAGGGAGCCTTTCCTCCCTTCTTTTGCCCAGAGAGGGGTGTATAGGGCAGCACTCTGTCCAGACTATCAGAGATCCACTCATTAAAAGAGGTAGGATCTATCTGCCGGTCCATCATAAAATATTTTTTATTTCTATTCAGTGAATTGACCCATTCTATTGTCTTTAGTTTGTTCCACTTCCTAATCTTACTGTTGGAGTGATGGTGGTGTCAAAACCTATTAGTTATATTAGCCTTTAAGGTGATTAAAAAATGATCGGACCATGCAACAGGGGTAGGGGGTAGTGCGACCAACGATGAAAGATTACTAAACGCCAGGTCTAAAGTATGCCCTTTCTCCTGTGTGGGGCCGCTGATCAGTTGGTGTAATCCCAGCGCTTCCAGATCATTCACTAACCGCTTAGTTGTCATCAGTTCTAAATTATCAACTTGGATATTAAAATCTCCTAATAAAGTAAAATTCGGCCTATTGCAAATGAGACTTGCCACCCGCTCTGGTAATAGGTTCAGGAATTCATCATACGTCCCCGGGGGCGGTAAAGTAGTACTCCTGTAAATGTAAACGTAGGATTGAAGGTAATGGAAAAAAACATTCCCTCACACCCTGCGAGGTCAGGGGGACTATAGTTAAAAAGAAAATCTTGTTTAAAAATAATTGCTATTCCCCCTCCTTTACCTTTATCTCTATCGGTTCTTGCTATCACATACCCTTTGGGTAAAGCAAGAGCTAAATCTGGCCCTGAACCCTCATGGAGCCACGTTTCTGTCAAAAAGAGGGCATCTGGTGCCCCCTCACTCAGCAAGAGATTTATGTCTAGTTTGTGTGCTGGCAGAGAACGGCAATTTATTAGCTGAATCCTCACATTATATTTGGAGGATTCTGCCTGATCTGAGTCAGGACCCATAGGCTTTTCCAGAGTCCAATCACATCTAGGGCAGGACCATGTCTCCCTCGCATCGCTGAGACAAATGTAGCAGCCCTCTCCTACTCTTTTCCTAAGGTCCTTTAGTGCACCTGACGAATAGGTAAAGGTATCAGGACTTACAATCCTTAATAGATACAGGGGGGTGGCCCCTAGCCCCGTTCTGGCACGGACGGGCGCAGACGGTCTCGCCTTTGGCGCGACTTCGGCACGCAGACGGCGTGCCCGCTGCGCGGACGCCGGGACCGGTTTTATTAAAGCTGGGAGGCGGTCAACTAGACCGCCAACCCCCCAAGATGGCAGACCTCCGTGGGCCTCTAAAGTGTAGTAAAAATGGCTGCCCCTTAAAAACCGAACTTCATTACAGATTCAATACAATTTTTAAAAGATGTTTAAAAACTTTGCAGTAAAATGTGCTAATCGGCTGACCTTAAAAAACCAATGGTCAGGCTAGAAAAATGCAGACTGACCAAAAGTACAGTGCTCCTTCTCCTAAATAAATCGTAGTTTCCTCTTGTTCACATCAACTTTTCCACCTATTTAAATTTTTCCCCACACCTTAGTTCCATCTTCCTCCCACTCTCCACTACCCGTTTACATGAATTCAGCCACTTAAAAAACCTTCAAAATCCGATCTCCAGCTCGGACGCTGGGACCGGTTTTATTAAAGCTGGGAGGCGGTCAACTAGACCGCCAACCCCCCAAAATGGCGGACCTCCTTGGGCCTCTACAGTGTAGTAAAAATGGCTGCCCCTTAAAAACCGAACTTCATTACAGATTCAATACAATTTTAAAAAGGTGTTTAAAAACTTTGCAGTAAAATGTGCTAATCGGCTGACCTTAAAAAACCAATGGTCAGGCTAGGAAAATGCAGTCTGACCAAAAGTGCAGTGCTCCTTCTCCTAAATAAATCGTAATTTCCTCTTGTTCACATCAACTTTTCCACCTATTTCCATTTTTCCCCACACCTTAGTTCCCTCTTCCTCCCACTCTCCACTACCAGTTTACATGAATTCAGCCACTTAGAAATCCTTCAAAATCCGATCTGGAGGAAAACTACTTGCAAATTGTTGGTTAATCCTTATTGTGTGGGTCTTCGCCATTTTACTGGTGCACCCACCCACCTCTGACAGTACATTCTTTCACACATATGGTGCATCACACGGTTACATTTTCTTTGTATAAAACTTAAATTTGAGGGGCATAATTGCACTATTCCTGAGTCTATGAATCGTGTGTGAAATGTGAGATTTAGAATATTTTTGTGATGAACTTGTGTAATTGGTTACAGAAAACAATCGAGATTCAGACCTCGGGTATTTAGAACACACTCTTTCCAGTTTTACCGATAACCAGAGTTTTCTCAGAACCCTGTCTCAACAATTAATGCAAGAACTCTGGAAACAAAACATATTGCTTTTCACCAGTTATTGGAATACATGGAATACTACCAAGACAAACATCAGTGTATTCCTAACTGCTGGCCACCTGAAGTAAATGCTGGAATTCAGCCATGTGTTTTTTGGGAGGGCGGAGCATATTCTGAGATTATATTTTTAGTGTGATATATTTGCATTAGGATATAGTTTTTGATAAAGCGTATCAGTCGATTCTGTTTCATTACTTTACTAGTGCTGGGAGATTCTCAGAAGGGCACACACGCTAGGCTGTGGCAATAAAGCAGATTCTGTAAGTTTGAGGGTGCACAATCAGGCTGACTCAGGAAGACTGTCTAATTGACTTTGCCCTTCTGTCTAGAAAAGGGATATGTAGGTCCCAATTCAGAAACTGTATTTTTAATACATAAAGTAGTACAGCAGTATCGGTACTTACTTAAGACAAAATACAGTTCACAAACCTATGAGTGGAAATCTCAACCTCCTAGGTTTTGTATTAGATATCTCTCGATGTTAGTTTACTATTTAGTAGTAAATGTGTGGGAGTGACCAGGGGGAGAAACTGGAGAATGGGGAATACTTACTGCAAAACTGGAGGGGTAAAGAAGGGCTCAGAGAGGGCCATACTAATACAAATACCCACCCAGAAAAGAGTAAAGGCATTGTTTGGCACAAGCTACACATCTAAAGTTACTACATCCCTAAAGGCCACAAAACAGTCATAAACGTACCCCAGCTCAGCTTGAGAATAAGTCTCCATACATGGCCACTCAGATACAGCAACACACTCCGTCTGTATGAGAAAAGAGGTAGGGATTTAATTTCTCTTTCTCTCTCTCTCTATGTGTATGTATATATATATATATATATAAATATATATATACAAAACAGAAGAGAGAACTCTGGGTAGTTCCCAAGTTTAGGTGGGGAGCAGCTCCAGTAAGGAGCACACTGCGACACTGGATTTGCTGACCTCAAATATCTGCTTTTCTAGCAGTTTTTAAGCATAGGAGTGACACAGTGCCATCCACGCTGAGCTAGAAGGCGACAAAGTATTTTGCCATTTTTACAGCAAATTCTTAAACATAGGATTGGCCCAGGCCATCCTTGTCGAGCTTTAGAATGACAAAAGCCTTTCACCACTCCAGGCACAGTATTACAGCTTTGGACTGGTAAAATACAATCCAAGCCAACCTGGAATGAGCAAAAGCAACCCCTGACATGTGTTTCGATGTCATTACATCTCTTCAGAGAGGTTTTGCTTTGTCCAGACACAAGGGAGCACCAGGTCAAAACAACACCCTTTCTTGCGTACCACAAGCTCAGAGCCCCCGAATCGCAGTGCTTACTCAGACGTGGGTGCCCAAAATATCCGGACACCAGTTCTCCCAGCAACACGGAAGAAAATTACGTGCAAGTTGGGTAATATTTCACATGCTATTATGAGAAGTGACAGGTGAACATTGCTTTTCAGTAAAGTCTGAAGATGACGTCAGATTCAGCACATCTCCGCAGTCCTTCATTTGTTATGTTGATTTGTTTCACAGGATTTAAAGTCTGTCATTTATGTTCAGCATTTACTTGTGATCAAGACACCCCTGCGTGTCGAAACGCATTGAGTGTGTTGCCATTAAACGTTTGTCATAAATTTAACTGCAGAGAGTGCATGTAATTTTCTTCGTAACTTGTAAGTAAATTCACTAAACATGAATTAAATATTAAAATTCTACTGAGTGCAGGATTTTTTAAAACATTTTCTTTAAAAAGTAATAAACATAAATTGAATGAATATATTTTGATTATTTAAATATGTTCTAATGTTACCTTGCTGAGTTAACGTGTTATAACATTTTATAATTTTATTCTGTTAGTTCTTGGTTAATGGTAATCATTTTAAATGAGTTCACAATTTATTTTACATTAAAATATGTTTAGCATTTTTTAGATTAATAAGCTGCATCCCATCTCTCTATACTTTACCATAGGGTGCTCTGCCCCAGTGGTGGGCAATCCCTGCCATGATGGTGGTGATCTCTGTCTGCATGTTAAAAATTACTAGTAGTAACTTTACACTAGTAAATTCAGTCTTAGATGCCTCCATTCCCTGGCTTTGGAGTTTGAGACATGTATGTCTACTGGTAGGTGTAAGTCTACACTTAGATACAGTGAATAGCAAACAAATGTAGATATACACCTAGGTGCAAGAGAAAAATTACATGTGTGTAAATATGCATGTGCAAATGCACATTTGTGAAGAACTTAAGACGAAAGACTCTTGGTCTGTATACATATTTGGAAAGAGTTTAATGGTATGTGCAATTCAAAATGAAATGTGATTGGGATGGTGTGTTGTGATTCTATGTGTATCTATTGTCTTTTGTTGTCTCTTGATGGTTTCCTTTGCCTATTTTCCATCACCTTTTCCATCACCTTTTCCATAAAAGGGATACTGCTTACATGCATTCTCAAAGCAAAGTTAACCATACTTTTTATGCAAGTAGAAGATGCGCCAGATGAAAAGCTAAACTTGGGAAGGTTTAGCATATGATATCAGACTGTCCGCCATTATGTGGATAGTGGTCAAAAATAAATATCAAAATGACTTCTAATTTAGTCACACAGATTGTGATGACAACTTACTTGATAGATACCTCTTGGGTTTAGTAGCCAGAATGCTTTCGTTTCAAAGCAAGAAGAATAACTGCATGCCTTCTTATTGCAGCCCAAGAAGTAATGCTAGAATGTGTAAGCATATAGAAACCTTCTCATGATCAGTGGTGGGAAAAAGTTTCACAAATAATATACTTCGAAGATATAATCGAGAGGCGTAAGAGACTAGAATGTCTAGGGAACAATACAACTGACAAAAAAATTCTTAATAGGATATGATGTAAGAAACGAATGTATGGCTATGGATATAACTTGCATTCTTAAACTATTACATTATTAAATTACTTTTTTAAATAATTTAAAAATATACATAGTGCCTCGTGGTCGAAGCTGATCATAAAACAACATGGAGAGTGTGGAGTGCTGTGGGACTTCAGAATCGTCAGGGCAAATGCATCTCTTTAGAGGGGGGGATGTGGTAATGTTCGCTAAAGGGTTTGTGATCGAGAAGGTGGAAAAAGCTCCTTGTTTGTGCAGATATTCACGATGGGACACAGTTCCCTTGGACCCTGAGCCGTTTGCCCTCCGTATTGCGGAAATCCATCTTGATAAATCATTGAAAAAACTCGAAAATGTCTAAACTTGTAGAACTGTGATTTGTTTAGCTTATCAAAAAGAGCGTCAGCTACACCTCCTGATTTTCTACTGGGGAGAGAAGTTGTCAGGGACGTCCCTCACCCACTTGAAAGAAATCTGCTCAGGCAATTGTCTGACTACATTCAATATTTTATTTGAAATGAGAACAGACATTACTCTAAATGATTTCAGTTAAATTTGACAAGAAAATAAAGTAATTTTTCACACCCCTTAGGCGTCTATGAAGATGTGCTGTTTTAAAGCAGCCTTTATTTGGACCTATGCTAAGAGTCCCCGTCTATGACGCAGCGTGTTAAAAGTGCAGTCAAAGAAAGAGCCATTAGGTTCATTACTGGCAATAAAATACATTCATAATACTCTGGCCAGCTCCCCAGTCGGGTCCCGTTACATCCATCCTATCAAAGAAGCCAGAATACTAGACCTCACTTCCCGTTCATGAGCCGGCCATCCCGGATGTGAAATTGGTAGCCCAGGCGATAGCAGTTCAGTTTTCATGCTCGACGCAAGCATAATATTTGTGAGGCATTTGTCAAAAGCGGCAGCACCTGGGTTTGCTTTTACGACAGCTCAAGGGGGCATTTGAGTTTGTAGTGCGCTCAGAGGGGTTACACTTTATGTTACTTGTTCTTTTGAGGCGCACCTGAAAATGCGCCGCGGCCAGGCAGAAAGCTGCGAGCCTGGCTTCCTTCTCAGTCAGCTGGATAAATGGAGCAGTGCTTGGGGCTGATGCCTGCTTCATGATGCGGAGCAGCAGTTAAGGGGGACAAAGTGACTGTGAAGGGAATAAAGACAGAAAATTGTTATGATGATGAGGGTTGCGTCTGTGAGGCAAATTTTAGAAAGGAGGTGGGGAGGTTACTATTTCGGAATCAGAAACAAAACAAACACTGGCAGTGCCAATAAGTCTGACTTCAGTGTCTTAAACTCGTGCAACCACAGGCATGCACACATGATGTTTGCTTGTGTTAAAACGTTAAAGCCATACAGATTGACTTTACCAGTGCTGGGTGTTTGGACAGTGAGCAGCAAAATCATGCAGTGCCAGAGGCTGTTACTCGCTGTCCTGCAGTACCAAAGGCTGTTATTTGCAGCTCTTTTATTTGAGCCAGTGGTTGCCGATGGGCAACACCGGCACTTATTTTTGAGGGCCGGCACTTATTTTTCTGCATCATGCATTTACTGCTATCAAAAGACACATATGGGAAAGATGGAGGAAGAGAAAAATGAAAATGGGTCACAAAGGGAGAAAGCAGAAAGCTCCAAGCGAGACCTGGAAATGTATGGAGAGGCCCAAGATGGCTTTAGGATTATGCTGCCCCAGTATTCCGTGTTCGCACATTTAATTGCACCAGCTGCGTGTTTCAAAGGAGAACTTTGCGCACCTGCACGTTTGTATTTACGAATTAAGCACTGGTTATTTGGTGTGAGAGGCAGAGCTGCACAAACATGTTCTACCCTATTCTGTTATTAGGTGTCCGGAGAGTGAGCATCACCAGCTTTCAATACCAATGTTACTAGGTGCAGTGCTTAATTTGTAAATAAAAGCGTGACGGTGCCCAAAGCTCTCCTCAGAAACACTTGGCTGCAGCAATTAAATGTGTGGGAACTGAATGATGAGGCAGCGTAATTCTAATTAATCCATTTGCAGCCACTCCCTGCCCCTGCAGCTCACTCTTGCAGCTTTCTGCTTTCCTGCCGCTGTGAAACGTTTTCGTTTTTCTCTTCTTCCCTCTTTCCCATAGGTGTATTTTGCTCGCAGTAAATGCCTGATGCAGAAAACTAAGTGCCTGCCCTAAAAAATAAGTGCTGGTGCCCTGCACCAGAAACCACCAGCTCACATTAAGCACTGACTAGGTGTCACCCAATTAAAAAAGAGCATCTTCAATGTATTACTATGCCACTGTAAAGTAACAGTGAAATACATTTGAAAATATTTAATAAATGAGGCACTACTTACATTAACGGGACATGATGTACATTTTCCATATAAGTACTATACCCAAGAAGGACCATAAAATGAGAAAAATAAATGCAGGACTACAGTTGCACATACAGTGATCATAATTGACTAATGACCATAACGAGGCATTTAACCAGTGCATCATTCCACAGATGCATGCAGTGACCTGTGCAACTGTGAGTAAGTATTGAAACTACAGTGAAACTGAACATAAAGAGCCCAAGTTTGAAAATGTTTGTCACATGTGAGTTAAGATTACTGATCACAGCCAGAAATGTACTTAATCATAGAATAAGGTTAGGACTTTGGTTTAAGTCAGCAGGAGGGCTCAGCGAGTTAAATGTTCACTGCTAAACTTGCAGTTATTTACAGATTGCATGTATAAATCCCAAAAAGACTGGGTCAGCCTTCAATCCTTCCGAAGGTTGGTACATTAGGTATTATTGCATTCAAAATTAATAATAGCTATCATTTACAGCATTTAGCAATGACAGAAGTGTGCTATGAACCACTATTTAAAAAAAACAAGCACTGGTACATAAGCATGCAGTAGTTTTAACTGCCCAGGTATAGAAGACAATGCTTACACATCCATGATATGCCTGAAATGACCAGTTCAATTAAGGGTCAATATACATAAAAGTATCAACAACACCGGAAATGGTCTCAAGATTCACAGGAGAGAACTCAAGATACTGAAGGCTAAAACTGCCAACACAATAGCAGTCACTCTTCCAGGTGATGTACTGGAAGAGTTTGAGGCTTTCATCTACCTACGCCATGTCATAGACAAGCAAGGTGGCACAGATGGTGATGTCAAGGCAAGAATTGGCAAAGCAAGGGCTGCCTTTATTCAGCTAAGAGGATATGGAGCTCCTAGCACTGCAAACTCGATCAGGCTTTTTAACACCAAAGTAAAATCTGTCCTTCTATATGGAGCAGAAACTTGAAGGACAACAGTGACCACCACAAACAAAGTCCAGACCTTCATCAACACCTGCCTGAGGAAAACCTCCAAATCCACTGGCCAAACATCATCAGCAACAATGACCTATGGCAGCAGACTTATCCAACTCCCTGCGCATAAAAAAACAATGAAAAGACACTAGGGCTGGATCAGTTATACCCACGACAAGCCTGCATTAAATATCACCAGGTAAAGCCCTGATGTGGAATCCTCAAGGGAAAAGGAAAAGAGGAAAGCCAATAAACACCTGACGCAGAGGAATCAAAGCTGAGTGCAAGGACATGGGTTACACCTGGAGTCAGATTGAAAGAAAAACCCAGGACAGAGGTGGCTGGAGTGTCCTGGTTAATAGCTTGTACCGCGGGGGCTGGGTTTAATAGGCATCCATAAGTAAGTATACATAAATGGCAAATTTTCATATTTTAGAGAACAGAGTGACATTCAGGTCATTCAAATCATACAGGTTGAAGCTAGAGCAATCTTTCAGTTTACACAGACTATGTAGATCTTGGGATTCGGACAGCAGAGCTATCTCCATGTTTATTGCAGGCTCTGATATCAGGCAAAGTGCTAACCCTTGAATTAAATATGTATTACAGAGTAAGGTTTTGAGCAGTAGTCTTAGGCTCTGATTTAGAGTTTGGTGGAAAAGAGATGTATGCCAAAATAGGTGAATGTCCCACCCATCCTATTCAGAGTTCACATCCTTGCATACATTGTAAGTAGAATGGACAGGATGCCCATCTATTTTTGGCAGATGTCCAACATTCACCAAACTCTAAACCAGGGCTTTAAACATCATGTTAGATAGAAGTTATACTCTCAGGCTTCACACAGCAGAGGTGTTGATTTGCTTACACAGATTTTACAGGCTCAAGCCTCAGAAAGCAGAGCTAGGTTACTGTGCATGGATCTCAATGGTCCAAGTGTTGAATAGGTGAGATATCCATCAGGTTGCACAGACGGTAGGCTGTAGCATTAACCATCATGTCATACAAGCTTAGTTTTCAGATAACAGTTATTTCACCCAAATTGTACAGGCAAGAGAAAGTTACGGGTTTTAAAGATATCATACTTGTGCTTCAGACAGCAGAGCTATCCATGAAGCAGCTAGACCATACAGACTCATGCTTGGGACAGCAGAGCGGCCTTCTCAGCTCACACCCAGAGTGCCAGCTCAGCCTTCAGACTGTGCAGTCACTTATCACATCATTTTATTCAGTCATGTATAGAAATAGGTGAGGATAGTACTGTTAAGATATACATTAACCATAGACACAACAAAAAGCTTCACATCATTGATGATATATTGAGCCAGACCTTACTTTTGAAGCAACACAAGTTGCATCATGATACTTTAGGTTTCTGCTTATAGAAAACAATGAAACTACAAGTCCCAAAATGCAAAATTCAGTTGGCTTAAAAGGCACAACTGCCTAAATGGGGAATATCTGACATGCGGTTGCTAATTGGCTGCATAAATGAAAATCATGCAGTAGAGCAAGTGGTGACGAGGAAACAACAGGGAACCGATTCATCAGTTTATCTGCACCCAAAAAAAGAAAAGCAATGACAGCGTCCTAATAATAGACTGTGTTAAGGTTTGTTGCTTTAGATGTACTTTTACATTTTTATTTCACCCATTAACATATTTGAATTCTAATATATATTCTGTGACATGATATAAGGTCAGCAAAGCCTATCGAGTTGTAATTAATCGAGTTAAGAATAGAGATTTAAGCTTCTTTCCTTTACCTAAAATTGTGCTTGTTAATCTCTTTTTAATGCAGTATGGAATTGTTATGTGCCTTGCTTTTTAGTGGCACTGCAGCAGAAGCTGCACGTGATGAAAGTGCAGGCAGGCACACCCTCTCCGTCTGTGCCACTGTGCCATTTACAGAAAGAGTGTGTGGTTAAGGTGGACAAGCCAACAAATTATGAGAGCCAAGCAAGGGCCGAGTTGAAGGGGAAGCATCCCGAACAACGAGTCCTGAACAACAAAGTCGTGGAAAACGAAAGCGGAACAACACTTTCGTTTTCCACAACTTCCTTATTCAGGGCCTTAACCACGCATGTGCTGAACCACGTACATGCGTGGTTAAGGCACAGAAGAAGGGAGTCGGCTGAGGAGGATGACGCGATCAAGGAGGAGGTAAATTGGGCTGGGACTGGGGCTGTTTTAAGGGCAGGGGGCTTGGGGTATTTTTAGTTTTAGGGGGTGGGGGTCGAGTGGTTTAGGGGCAGGGGGCAGGGGCGGGGTGGGGAGTCGGGGTATTTTTATTTATAGGTGCGGGGTGGGGAGTCAGGGTATTTTTTGTTTTTTTGGGGTGGGATGGGGGGCTCGGGGTGATTAAAGTTTAGGGGCGGGGTCAGGGTTTAGGTTTTAGGGGTGGGATGGGATGGGGGTTGGGGTGCTTTAGGTTTTAGGGGAGGGGGTTGGGGTGGTTTTATGGGCGGGGTGAGGGGTTGCAGTAATTTTGGGGGTGGGGGTTGGGGTGGTTATTGGGGAGGGGGTGTTACAGTAATTTTTAGGGTGGGGGTGGGGGATTAGGGAGGGCGCATGCTGGAACCATGCATGCCGTTCACTAATGTCTTTACCAGGAATGCCTTTACAACGAAAAATCGTTGTTAAGGCATACGTGGTAAAGGCATTAGTGGTAACAATGAGGTCATTGTTCCGACCTCGTTGTTCAGGCATGCATGGTTCAACCATGCATTGTTCCGACGTATAACCGAGTTGAACGTTTCGCATCACTCCAAAGATCTAAAGTATGGCCTAGCCATCGACATGCTTGGCAAGTAAACCGCGCAACAAGCGTCTCGTAAAGAAGTGATACAGGGGCTTCAAAATTCAGAAAATTTTATGTTTTTAACATCTGGAAGTTTCCAATTGTAGTTTATCATGGATAATCCCTGCATTGAGTGATACCTATTACAAGTGAGTTTCAAAATATGAACTCAGAAACATTAATTCCCTCCTCCACCCTCATGACAATGCCATTAGTGAACCAAACAGAAATTAGAAAATTAGTTGTAATGTGCTCCCTCTACATAGCCACCATTGTTATTATAAATGGAGCAACATTAGCATTTGTTAAGCCATAATCAAGAAAGGTTTTTGTATTGTGTACATCCTGAAATGAATCAATTCAAAGTGTTCCTAAATATGAAGACCAAGAAAAATAGTGAAGCAAACTAATTGGCTATGGCCACACATTTTGGTTAAGCACGAGGCCTTGATTTGAACGCATGAGTCCTATTAATAAATGTCGCATTTCAAAGGACAGTGTTTTTTTTCTTTTTTTTCTTTGGAGTGCTACATTTTTAGACTGTGGTAAATAAACACCTTTATCACATGTTTAACCGAGCTGATACAAGAATTGTTTCTAGAAAAAAGTACCACATTTAGGGAGGGTAAGACGCAGCCTGACTTATGAAAACAGTAGAAGTAGAAGTGTTACATCTTACTGTGATTATACTTTTCCTTTTTTGCAGTTCACAAATACGCAGCTGCACCAGGAGCAGGGTGGTATGTCCTATTACATTTGCAGGCTCCTCTTCCCAGTGTGCAGGAATCTACCTAATACAGGGAACATAGAGAATGCTGTGCAAATACACACTTTTCTCCAATGGGAAACATTTTCCCCTTGGAGAAAGCCCTTCCTTACCACACCACAAAATCTGGAGGTTATCTATTATGCTTCACATCCTGATCCAGCTGTTTGTAATGCACAGTGTGTGTTGCCAGAGGTGCAGGGTGGTTCACACTTCAAAGGCAGCAGAGGCTGTGGACATGCAGACAGAGACAGGTCATTGTGTTGTGCAGTGATGGTGAAACTAGAGTCCAGGGCCATTTCTTTTAAATGGAGAGAGTGGAGGACATTTAGGAAGCTGAGGGTAGGTTCACTGTTTGACACAGCCCTTCTTAGGGGATTTCCCTGAAACGTTAGCTTTTTCCTCCCGTTTTTTTTCTTATTCTCGTTGCATGGCCTTAGGACCGCACTGCATTGGGAAAGTGTGCGCGCACTTCCTACACATGCCATGAAGGGGCGCTTACATGATTGGCTCAGGCGCTGTACCCAGGAGTGCCCTGTGAACAGATACAGCAAATACCCGAGGCGGGTACGGCCCGGGCTAATAGTGGGACATTGTACTGCGTGTGCCACCCAACAGAAGCAGGCCTGTGGAGGCGCAGTTGCAATTGTGCTCAAGTTGGCACTTCTAACTTCTTATCCAATCCTGAGTGGGCCCTTTGCTACACCTAGAGCAGCCCCCAAAGGGTGGAGCAGGATGGAGCAGGTGGTAGACGAAAGGTTGGGCAGGTACACATGGGTTTCCCAAGCCTTGGTAGTGAAGACCACCATGTGGGTTTTCCCTACCTAGGAGATCGTCTCTTCTCATAGCTTTTGCTGATTCTCTATCCAGTGGCCTTAGGGGCCCTGGCAATTACCCACTCTAAGTACAGTGTAAAAGTGTGCACGCCTTTCCTCCCTATGTTAGGAACTTGCGCTGGCCAGTGTGTGCGCGCATGCCCACTGGTGGTTCAGATATGTGCTGAGCCTGCCATATCAGGTCTGTGTGTGTGCACATGCACCTATGGTGTTCTTAAACATAAGTCCAGCCTGTCATAGCAGTTCTGTGTGTGCTCACTTGCACCAATGGTGTTCTTAAACATGAGTCCAGCCTGCCATTGCAGGCTTGTGTGTGTGTAAGGGCACATATGCCCAGGGAGTGAAGAATACCTATGTGTGTTTTCACTACCCATGACAGTTGCTCTGCCCATTGGGGAAGTTACCATTACTCCTAGCTGCAATGGTGGATTGCAGGAGAGCGGCTTCATAAGGTTTCCTGTCATTGGATTAGTCCTGACAAACCCCTTCCTGTGGTAAAGGTGGTTTTGTCAATATTACCCTAGAAATGCCATTCTAGAAAGTGGACATTTCTATGCTCTAAAATGCTTTGTGTGCCTTTTAATTCAACTCTAGTCCACACTGGAGGATGGGTGAGCACATCAGTCCATTCCCTAGAAACAGCTATAAACCTTGGGTATGCACCTGGAATGGTAGACCTCTGGCATTTGAGGGCGTGGCTGGATAGATTGGAGGGAGAGGTTTTGACACTTGGCCTTTCGGAGCCAGATCATTGCCCTACTAAAATTAAGATCTGCATTCCACTGCCCAATGGTAGACAGGACTGAAATTTAGGGGAGACACCTGTGGTTAAAAGGGGAACCCTCTGAACCTCCCCCAACTTCAAAAGCCCACCACAGTATAACTACTGGTGCCACATGGCAGTAAAGTAGAGATACGCTTGTAGGGAAACAGGATTCTGGACTGCTTGCTGCACACTGCCAGAGGAATCTGTTGTGCACAAGGAGTAATTGCTGCCCTCAGAAGGTATTGCACACCCTTCCTAAATAGTGACTAGCCCGGGCTGACTGCCTGCTGCTGTGTGGCACTCCAAAGTGTGCACTCCAAGGGCTTGTTGGCTTGCCCCCTGTTCTCTGGTGGAGGTCTCAGGGACATCAAAGGCCTCCCGGGACGGACCTACACCTTCTACCTGTGACACCTGGAGAGCAGTCCTCTTTTAGTGCCCACATCGTCTGCTGGACCCCACCTGGTAGCAGGGGTGTGAACGTGGAACCAAGTATTGTGCCTGGAGACCTTATTGCCTGGTGCTGAGCCTCATAGACTCTGCCCGCATTCAAGGAGTGTGGCTCTGCATCGTAGGGGCTCGACACACTTTAGCGTCTTGGTGGTGGTGAGCAAATTTACCAGTTGCGGGACCCCACGTGGCCGCATTATTGATCGTGCTGCATTTCTCTCTTGCAACATGCTGATTGCATGCTTAATGCTTGCAGTGTCTAATTCACAGATTGGGACCCTCAGAGGTGGGGTGTACCTGTAGCAGTGCTGCATTATACCTCGTGTAGCACCACTGAACTTGAGCCTGTGGGTGTGACCGGAGTTGTCTGATGCAACTCAAGTCATCACGCACCAGGCATTGTGCCTCACTTCCAGGGAGGTTTGGGATTGGTAACTCTTCGACTGTGTCACCAGAATTGTCTGGTGCAACTCAAGTCATTGTGCACCAGATGTTATGCCTCATTTCTAGGGAGGTATCGAATTGGTAACTCTTCATGGTGTGACCGGAACTGTCTGGTGTGACTCCTACCATCGCACACCCAATGTTGTACCTCATTTCCAGGGAGGCGCAGGGGAGCGAATTTGTGTCCTGTAGTGCCCGGATTACCTGGGTGCAACTTTGTTCAACGTTTGTTCTACAGGATGCCTCCTCTTTCCGATAGGCTTCCCTGCTTCATCTCTCACTCATTGATTGCTCCTCTTGATGCCCCTAGCATGGCAGGGCAACTGCCATCTCCTCACCTGGCCTGACAACTCCTTGTTACTAGGTTGTATTGACAGACCAGGCCTGACTGGTGAGAGTAAACGAGTGGGCTACAGAATGCTTCTGAGAGGGATCGGAAGCAGGTCCCAAGATGTGTTGACCCCTCAGTGCCTCGCAGAACTAGGCAAGTTGGTGGGGTGACTTCTGATTGAACTTCATGAGTGGTGGCCAAACCTCAGTTTGTCAACTGCCACCTGAAACCGCCTGTTAACTGTCCCCACACCTTTTCCCTGGGACCCTGAATAAGTGTGGCTGGATGGGATCGGCCTAGTTTCCGACACGGAAAGGTTTCCTTCAACTTCAGTCTTTTGGGGGGTGGGGTAGTTGGGGTTGGCTGAATGGTGGAGGAGTGTTTTGGGCCATGGGGTTTGCAAGTACAATAGCTACTGACCTGCTGGATATCAGTGCACCACATTAGGGTGCTGTGTGTGCATGTGTGTGTGAATGCATGCCATACAAACCTGCTTGATATCCGTAGCACCGGGTATCGGTGGCTAGCGATTGCGCAGGAATGGTGACCTGTGATTAACAACACTGCACAGCAGTGTTGCCCTACATGTTGATTTTTGTCAAGAGTGTATTACATTTGACATTGGTTTTACTCGTGCGGCCCCCAGCCCACAAGGCTATTTAAAAGTGTTGTGTATACCTATGAGTACATATTACTGCTATCGTTGTGAACCGTGGTCCACCCTCTAACTGTGTTGGATTGAATTAGAAGAATTGCTTGGGTGGGAGTTTTTGCTTACAAAGTGTTGCACTGCATGGGAGGGCTGGGGGTAAAGTAGGATCTTTACCAAAGTGTACATATTACAGTTGCCATTTTAACTCTGTTGAGTCTAGTACTAATAGTGATATTTCAAAATGTGATTTATGCCCAGAGATACAATATGTTCATGTTGTGGTAATGTGTGTTGAATACAAACTTTATTTACATACACCTCGTGTGAAGTCTCTTTTGTGACGCTCAGCATATTTGTTGATGCTTTACTCATTGCCTCTGTGATAAGCCTGACTTCTCAGTGCTAAGTTACCCAAGGGTGAGCGCAGTTTATACCTTGAGGATGGAAGCCGTAAGTTAAAGCACTCTCTATTCCTAGTCTAGATAAAGCAGTTTCCCAAAATTCAGGAATATATTGAAAGCCTCAATCTGATAACAATGTATGCAGTATACCACGGAAAGTGTAAATGGCAAAAATAATAGTAGTTACTTTTTAAGATGTTGAAGAAACTACCAGCAAAAGGCAAAAATTATCAATTTTACTAAAAGTGTCAACAGCTACCACAAACAATGAAGACTTGTTAGAAAATGGAAGCTCTACATTTAGGCTAATACCTAATATAAGCAATTAAAATTGAGCGAAAGTGCCAAAGACCTTTTAGTCTCTGATGAAAAATCTCAGCTTCAGCACATGGCAGGCAGGCCTTAACATGAAAAGTAACAAGGATACTCCAAGGTCCACAGCCTAACTCCTGCCCACAAGCAGGATAGCCACCTTCATAGGTATTGTTCAAGCAAATACTAGTGTAAAGGGTCTCATATAAGTCCAAACAAGTATGTGACTGACTGAATGAGTAAGAATGTATCCCACTTTGGGGGCACAGTCAGAATAAAGCCACACTTCCAAAGATTTAAATATTTTCATTGCTGACTCTGTCATGTGTGGCTTTTCAAAGTGGAAGTTCAGCTGGCAGGCCAGTCAGAACTGGCCTAGTATATTTTGTTGACTTGTGGCAGAGTGATCAAACCACAAAGCTCTGGTTGCCAGACTTCACATTGCTCAAGGAAAGATTGCTTGTACACTGCAAGGACTGTGGATTTTGACCCAGCCACCTTGTAGCTCCAGTGTTAAAGAGGGAGTCACAAAAAAGGGACAGCCTGGCTGCCACATCCACAATAGGCAAAGCTCAGTCTGCAGAGAGCTCACCATCCTGGTGTCCAAAATGGAAGCTCACCTTCCTGTATTAGGTCAGTGATGGGCATGCACACCCACGGTCACAGTCATTCTTACACTTATTCACTTAGAGACAAGCACCTTTTCAGAGTTATTTCCCTGGCAAAATTGAGATACCTCCAGTTACATGCATTTGGACATCCACCCAATAGCTGCCTGTGAAAAATTAATCTGATATACTCTATGTAACATCTGTATTGTGCCGTGCTTGGAAAAGCAGAAGTGTAGTAAGAAGCACTAAGTACAAGCATTTTATAGTTGGTGGTTTAAAAGTGTCTGTAAGAGCTGGTGGTGAGGAGCTTGCCCATTTAAGGCCTATTTTGACTAAGCTTCTTGAACTGAATTTGCAGTACTTATCCCTCTTAATGTACATCATCTATTTGTTGTTGTGTCCACGTACTTATCAAAGGTTGAGCCAGACTGAGCTTCCCACCGTTAGGGCTATCATCCCTGCACATATCCCCATGTGAATACTTTGGTGCAGTGCTCAATGTGATTACAGTAACAATAATTTGGCTCTTGTTTCCTGGTCTGATGGCACTAAGGAAAGCTCATCATCCAAACAACGGGTCCACCAGGATGTGTTTTTTTTATTAACCTCCTTACCAAATCTAGTTAAATCTCACAACCTCATTTGATTAAAAATGGATAGCCCCAAACCCTCTGCAGTTCAAAACTAAATGATTGCTTTTTAGCCATAAACACATGGATGATGAAGAACCATCTAAGGCTCAACACCGCAAAGACAGAGATTATGACATGAGAACAATGGCAAAACTAGCAACCTACCACCACATATGCTAAGGAACATGAAGCCCATCCGACAACATTAGAAGATGTTAGAAACATAGGAATAACCATGGATTCTGACTTATCCTTGATACCTCATGCTAACAGTGCCACAAAGAGTGTCTTCTACACAATGCAAACACTAGGTTGCATCTTCCCATACCTTGCATACAAACATAAACCACAAGCCACCCTCACAATCTCCAAGCTTGACTACGCCAACAGCCTATAACTAAGTGCACCTGCATTCATTATACACACAATACAACTCATTCAAAATGTTGCTGCAACACTTCTTCTCCACCTTCATCTAGGCGAGCACATGACCCCAGTCCTGCAATTGCTCACTGGCTACCTACAGGTAGAAGGGCAATGTTCAAGGTACTCTTCATTGTCCACAGAGCCTCACAAGGTAAAGGACCGCTATACCTACAAGTTAAATTCAAGCAAAACAAGCCAAACAGAACAGTGTGCTCCAGGCTTGTACACCTATTATCGTACCACGTTATCATAAGAAATCAGTAGGAGACACTTCTTACTCATAGAAGCTGCCAAGCACTTGAAATCACTACCAGACAGCATTTGAAGCTCCCAGGACCATATACACTTCTGAAGAAAGTTGAAAGCTTGGCTATTTCCTTGATAAATGTACCACAAGCAAACAGACAACAGAGCCCAGAAAACAAACACACCTTCAAGTGCAATCTTCAGCTTACTGTTTAGAAATTGCAAACAACTCAACCAGAAAACTGTTTTCATTATGCAGGTGAGCAAAAAATGGCTGACCTATAAATTCTAGTGACATATATTTATGTACTTCCACATATACCTATTATGCCCCACAATAATATTAAAATTAAAATCATATTGTGCCAAAGTTAGCAATAAATTGTAAATTCACATACTACATTTCTGCTATGCAAATTTTCCATCACCAGCACTGTAGAGCCCAAAAAACAAACATCACCAAATCAACAGGCTTGGAATATTCACTGCAGGTCCCAAATATCTATACAATTGGACTGCTTCTTTACATCTCACAAAGACCCTCAAATATCGGATGGCATAAAAATGCCCATTTCTACAGATATCTCCACTTCTCTCTCCCTCCATCAGGCCAGCCCAAGACCACAACTAAACACAAAATATTAGATTTGACAACCCAGTGCAGTAACCAGCTAAGCCGGCTATAGGGAATACCATAAAAGACCTGCACAGCTTTTCCACAGCTAACAGCTTACCGAAAACCATAAAACTGTGCGTCTCTCTCTCTCTCACACTTTAACATCCAGCACAGTTCTACAAGTTGCATTCCATAACACAATAACCACACTCGATGGTCATCACTCAAAACATGGAAACACTTCCTACATAGTATCAAATCAAAAACAATATCCTTCCAACAACATGGTGTAGCATGCTACTCATGTAGACAAGTGCTTCACCGACCCACATAGGGGTGTAAGCGTTTTATAAAGGCTGCAATACAATACATCTGCACACAGAGTAGGCCACCAAGAGGTAATACAGACAAAGAACATAGCTTCTACAGTGTGTGAAAGTTTGATAATTTGAAGAAGACATGGGAGTGTGTGTTTGGATACTGGACTAGATTCATCACCATAATACTGAAATGAGATGTTTGTCTGTGATGGAAAACTCTTACTGGGAATAAAAGTAAGTCCAACATGCCTGATGCCTCTTTCAGCAGTGATGTTGATGTTAAACGTGGAAGTTTATACGTTCTAAAATGCGGAACAAACTTCTATTAACAAATGTCGTAACAGCCTGTGCATTAAGGCGTTCACCCCAACAGCTGAGCAATTCCTTCCTAGTTCAAATTAAATACAAGTGAAGAAATAACTACTTGCTTCCCATGAACAGCAGCACTATAAGAAGCATCAGTCGCTAACTTTTTAGTATAACAAACTGAGTGCTTGTGGAGGCACCTCAAATGAAACAGTTTCACCAACACACTTAATGACTTGAAATTTAGATCGTAAGACTTATTTTCAGTGATGAAGTTAAGTTCATGCAGTTTACGTTCGTACCACACAGATAACACAATTCAACAAACAAAATAGACAACTCGTATTTAATGGCTAGCTGCCTCTGTCTCAAGACTGCAAATGGAAAAATAATTATTTGCAAAACTATTATTCAGTGTCAAGGTATGTGCATATAAGAAGCATCCAACAATTAACTTTTTAGGTGTAGGCATGACTTGAATTGGCTCACAAAAGGACTTATCAGCAAGTATTCTATGCACTCCCAGTATCAGTTCATCCTCCATTTACCTTGATGTCCAAGCTAGACTTACTTTAAAGAAGAGTTGAGTAGGGCTATGGGTCAGAGGAAGGAGATGGCCAATCCAGGAGAAGAGGGCCCACAGAAACATGGAGCATGTATACAGAAGAGAGGCTCTCTATAAGGTATACATAGAAAAGCGAGGCTTTGGAGGGGTTACATGACTGGTGGAGGCTCACCTAAGGCTCGAGCACCGCCGGTTTGTTAGGTTTTGTGATGATTTGTAGAGAAACAAATCTACAACACTGTGTGCAAATTACATTTATAATAAATAAATAAGTAAATAGAATATAACTTTTACTCTCTTGCAAGCTTTACTCTGTCTCCCCATCACCCTAGGTCGCTATCAATCTATCCTCCATCCCCACTCTGACTCACCCCAAACCCAATCTTCTACTTTGATCTCCAAAAAAACTCTGCCTAACCTCTTACCTCCTCTACCGCATCTAGCTCTCCCCAAACCTCAGTTTACTACTACTATCTGCCAACTAGCCCTACTAAATTCTCCCTCATTTATCTAACCTTTGACTCATCCAAACCCCTTCTGCTACTATGATCTCCTTAACCCCTTTCCACAGGCTCTTCCCTCCTCCATCTCTCCTTTACTCATCCCAAGCCTCATCCTATTACTATAAACTCCCTGTTAACACTTCTGGATTCTTCCCTCCTCTATCCCTCCATTACTCTAGTCAGTCCAACTAACAAACTCACATATCCTCTGCTCAAAGGAACTCATACTAATACTTATACTGTACTCATATTTCCCTATACTAATCCACCACTAATTCCTCTTGGGTTCCGGAGTAGCGTGCTACTCGCCAAAAAGCGATTCAATGCCTCGTCAGGGGTAGTAAGCACTATATAAATACAATTACAAATCAATACTTCGAAAATAGGAGAAACATGGGCACAGGCACTGCAGAAAACTCTGCTGCCTAGGGTAAGAGTGGTACCCATGGCAACAATAAGGGGTCAGGCATGGAACTAGGCTGTACGGTGTTCTGTACACAGATGATATGTCGGTTTAACTCTGCACCCCAGCACAGAAAATAGACAGACATCTGATTGAGGGGTAAACTGTTGAAGCCTCATCCAAACTGCTGAAGAACTGGAACAAGTCCAGTCTATTCCCAATGTACGCTGGATAGGGTTTAAGGTGGTTTTCCAGTGATACATCTTCAATGTAAGACTTACTTTTTTGGGTAACTTCCTGAATCTAGAGCGTTAGATCTACTCCCCAGAAGGTTGTTGGTTCTTTGAAATGTTCTTCCATTGGAAATTGTAGAGAGGATTTCCTGTCCAAAATGTGGGTACTTCCGCAGTTGATTTATATATTTTTCTCCTGCAAAGAATTAGATAACGGCCTTCAATGTTTGGGGTGTAAAGCAAAGCAGGGTAAGGCAGGATTTTCTGAAGCTGTGGTATGAGGAGCGTGGGCTACATTTACTAGACACAGAGTTCTATTATGTGGCAGCACAACTCCAGGTGTTTGCCTGATGTTTCTCAGAAGGGTTGAGAATAGGACGAGACTTGTTTCCACGTATCGGTGTAGGAAATTATCTTATTAATTACTTGTTAACACCTCTGTTAGCAACATCTAATATTCAGTTCCTGGAGCACTGGCGCCATCACAGTGGTAGTTGGCTGGGGGAATGCTGCATAATATCACCCCGTATGCGATGGATGCTACCCGAGGGAAGCTTCCTAACTTTTGAGGACAGGCAGGGAACATCATAGTTGTGAAATTGTAGGAGGGACCCTGCAATCAAATGGGAGATATTTACACCAACAGGAGGCTCATAATGTTTAAGGATCTTTAGATGACTCTTGGCATCTCACAGAGCCAATTCATCATATATGGCAGACTGCTCAAGGTGTACACAAATCTATCCTTTAGCCTAGTAGGTTCATTCAAAATTTAAATAACTTTTAATCCATATGTATATGTGTATATCGGTATGCCTAAATCTTTGAAATCGCATTGGCGATGCCGAGGCCACTATATTATTGTAAAAGAGTCATATATTCATCGGCCCATGTTGGTTGTGTTTCTTGTATATTTTTTGTTCTTTTTCAGTTCATTATAGAATATTAATAATTGAAAAATAAATGTCTCTCCAAGATCGTCACACAAAGTCAGAAACAACTGTGCGCCGATCAGAAATGTGAGAATAACATTGTGTATTGTAGAGGTGCTTTATTCACTTCCCTGATGATGGGACGCAATGTACTGAAACATGTTGGGAAGGGAATCCAATTAAGAATGTTACAACAACAAACACAGGTGTCACAATCTTGGGGATGCATTCATTTTTCAGTGATTATTATGCAAAGAATGAGCTGAAAATTAATGTAGAAAACACAATCAGCGTGTACCTACTAATAGGTGAGAGATTCATCTAGCAACACAGAGGCTGCCCACGGTGGCCAGGAATATCTAGGGCAGGTTGACCATCAGTCCCTTTTCCGCACTTCCCAGTTTAAAAATATTTATAATGATGATTTTAAAGTGAGACGTTCTCTGAAAACATCAGCAGCATCTCATACATTAGCCATCACCACCGGCTTGCGAGGCAAGAGCAGGACAATCTCGCCACCACAGAGGGCACTAAGGGAGTCTGTGTTGGACTATAGAAGAATCTATCCATAGGGATGGGACAAAGCAGTCACATTTCCTGCAAAAACTATTGGCAATACTGTTTTGAAACTGTTAAACTTTAAAACACTTCCCCGCATCTGAAAACCCCACTGGTACTTGACAAGTAGATGCATTTAAAGGTAGTTAATATCCCAAATGTGGTAATATAGACTGCTCGTTCAGTTATTTGACCTGAACCCTTCTGAATGTGGCGATGTTCTAAAAGTAGGTTGCTGACTGATATTCGGTGCACTGGGGTACTGGTGCAATTGTCCTCTAGGGCATGTGTAGTCTGTATATCCCCATTCGCTGCCAAAAACAAAATGAGGAAGAAAGCTCCATGGCTCACCCTACTTTTGGCGAAAGAGACGGTGGCTATCAGCTGGATAAGCAATGCCCCTAGGGTAGATGGGTGGAGAGGATGGGTGGGGAGGATGGGTGAGAGAGGTGGGAGAGTGGATGCATGCAGAGAGGATATATTTAGAAATGACTTGAATGGATGAAAGACTATAAGACAGAAGAAACTGTGCGCAAGACCTGCTGGCTCCACGAGGCATGCATTGTGTTTCCACATAATGGACCACAATCATGTATACTAATAAACCTGAAGGGAACCTTCATTGTTTGTTGGTAAACTAAACGAGGGTAGTTGTGTGGCGGCAGGTGTATCAAACAGTCTGCTACAAAATAAGATGTTACCTGCTGCTGCCCCCCAAAGCCCAGCTGATGCTTGGAATCCTTTGTCCCCTACTGTGACTGTGCTTGATTAAGGTGACGTTGGTGTCTTATTGTTCCTTGCTGACCCAATAATGATAAAACCATTATAATCTCTCTTGATGTCTGTAAACTTCAGAAGATATTACTAAAACGTGCAGGAATGCCATTTTTATTTCCCCTCCTTAACCAATGGCGGAGGGAGGCATTTGCAGGCTTTAACCTCCTGCCTTGCCAAAGGGTGCAAATGGTGTGTTTCCTCCTGAGCTTTGCTAAATGTGGGGGTGTGGAGGTTCCTACCTTCCTTTTGCCTCTACCCTGCCCAAGGACTGGAGCGAAGGCACCACCTTCTGCGGGGCACTGAGGGTCAAGCTCCCACAATAAAGTTAAGGGGCCCGTCAGAGCAGCCCAAGGCCAGAGCTCAAGGGTGCAGTATGTGAACAGAGGAGCCGGCAGTCAGGCTTGCTCTCTGTCTTCACAAATGCAAACATATTTAGTTCCCTCCATAGCTGTTGCTAGACAGTAGGAACACAGGAGGGCTGAGGGTTGCACGTTGCGCTATGGCACTTTTAGTCTACATATGTTTTTATTAGTGTTTACCAATTACCACTGACATTTTAACATCTGCAGATAATGTAGTGAAGACTTGTACCCTTCACTACTGCATTGAATAATGTTTGATTGTTTCCAAAATAAAAGCTCAAAATCCGAAACGTGATTTTAAACTTTTTACGTAGCTGCCAAGTGACCCCATTTTCTTGTGTCAAACTCCGGTTTTCAGGTATTTCAGTATTGCATTCTGGTATTTGTAGTGTAGGACCTGAAGATCCCAATACACAAATTGTTGTTGTCCTGAAGGGGGTCACATGTCAACTAAGATTCCTAGGAACTTGGACAATGTTTTAAGCTTTATTAAATATATAGTCCAGTCCCATTGCTATTACTTCTTGATCAGTATATTAAATAAATATAAACCTTGCTCACTGGGGTACCGGTGGAGCTGGAGTGCAGTGACCATAACCCTCCCCTGTTAACTTTTGAACTGCCCATTGTTAGACACCTCCCTTGTGCTATGGGGTCTGGTAATATAAAATCAAGGTCTTAGGGTGTGCTGGCGTCAAGCCCATATTCCTCAAGTTATTGAGACCACAATGAAAAGTAACCTCAACTTGATCCTGGGAATACTGCTGACGGAAAATCCTTCTCCTCCGCAGGTTATGGATGCTATGGCCAAGTTGAATATTTCTATTAGACTTTTTGTTAACACCACTGATGTACAACCAATAAACAGCAGAGTGGTTGGTTTGACAAATCTTGTTGCAAGGAAAACTCTGCGTAAGAAGTTAAATCTGCTGGCCAGAGATAGGGGGAAAGTGATTGTAGCTTGTAATTAAAAACTCGAAACAGGAGACAAAAGAAAAGCTGTGGGGGGATTAAGTTCAAGCTTGTCATACCACGAATACGGGGTTGTTTTGGAGCATTGTTAATTGGAGACGTTTTGCTACAGAAACATCTCAAGGGATGGGGTGCAATATTCTGCCTGGTAGCTGGCTTAACCGTTTTCATAGTATTTATTCATATGGGGCCCCCGGGGCGGATGATGAGGAGGGCTTGGCTGACCCCCATTACAGCCTAGATATCAGGTTCTGCCTTGAGGAGGTGATTGTTGCTGTTCAGTAAAGTCCAGCCAATAAGGCTCTGGGGCCGGATGGAATTCCTATGAACCTTTATAAAGGGAATGTTCACTTTTGAGCCCATACTATTGTAAATATTTTAAACTCTACTATGAGTTATGGGATGCCCGCTTCATGGAACTCAGAGTGTATAGTGCCTGTATTCAAAAAGGGGAACCGTAGCGATCCTAAATGTTATCGCCCTATCTCCTTGTTAGACTCTTTGGTTAAGATGTTGGGCCGCATTCTTCTGTGGCATATTGAGAGTTGGGTAGATGGACAGGCTATTATGTCAGTACAAATCGGGTTCAGAGAAGGACTGATAACCCAGGAGCAGTGCCTAAATTTGCTATTACTCATTGGTAAATATACAATCACCAAGAAAGGCACTCTTTATTTGGCCTTTATGGTCCGTAGTAGCGCTTTTGACAGGGTTAATCAAGCTAAGCTCTGAGGGTCCTTATATAAGATGGGGGTGCCTAATTCAGTTGTGGAGTTTTTGCAAGCACTCCTTGTCGGAACCACAGCCTCTGTACGGTACGGGCAGAAAGGTGAATGTACAGAACCTTTTAATCTTCATAGAGGGGTGCGCCAAGGATATATTCTAGTTCCAATGTTATTCCTTTTATATATTAATGGCCTGCACAATTTTTGGGGGGATAGGTGTAAGGAAGCGCCAGTGGTAAATGGGAAAAGTGTGCCTACTCTGTTATACTTCGATGATACAGTCTTAATGGCGCACACCATGAAAGGTTTACCAGGTGCAGTTAATGCCTTTGTGGAATATATAATTGATTTGGACCTGGAAGTTAATATTGCTAAAATCCATTACATGGTGTGTGGCGCGCCTCAGAGCAAACTGGGCTCATTGATAATTAATGGCCAGGTTATCAGACGCTTTCATGAGTTTCCCTACCTGGACATGACCTTTGATGACAAAGGTAATTGGCATCCCTGTATTTGTAAACAATGTACCCGTTTCAATGCTGCAGTAGGTTCAACATTTAAATTTTCTTCAAGGGTTGGACATAAACCTATTATACCCCTGCTCGAGGTATACAGGTGCAAATGTGTCACAGTTCTAACGTATGGTGTGCAGATTTGGGGCTATCAGAATAGCCCTCACCCCAAAAGGAAGAGTACAGATTTTGCAGACGGCTGCTGGGTGTTGGGCTGAGCAGTCCAGGGTTCTGTCTGCATGAGGAACTTGACCTGGGCTATGTAGAGGATGGCATTAGGCTAGCGTCCTTGCTTCTCTGGGTTTCTATCTGGACTAATAAGCATGCTTCCCTCAATAGGGAAGTTATAATAGATTGTCTGTCGTGTGACCTAGGCCAGGATATCCCTTGAATAAATTATATTACGTTTATTGCATCTTATTTGGCCCGGCCACAGATATTTACTTCCCCACAGGTTTTAAGAAGCTCTGATGAGCACTGGGTTAAGATGGAGCTTTAAAAAACTCACTATGGGAAAAAGGGAAGCTATTGAATTGATGAAACCCACGGTGTGGGATTTTGCTATGATCAAGGTGCACCCAGGGATTGAGCCCTATCTATCTCAGGTTAAAAATGTGAGGGAAAGGACACTCATTACCAGATTTTGATTGGGCCCTATTAGGTGTAACTTGTGCTTCCGTCTAGGTCAGTTTGACCCAAAAAGCATTCTTATATGTCCTTGTGATGATGCCTCTTTACAGGCCCTATTGCATTTTATATTCTTTTGTGAGTTTTATGCACATTTTAGGTGCACCTTTTTATTTCCCAGCTTAAAAGGAATGGGATTTTTACAGTGTCGTCCAGCCTTTTATTATTTACATTTGATGTCTGGTGAATTATTATGCAGTGCGGTGGGGTGCTTCCTAAAATCTGCGATACACATAAAAAACCTTGCTCACCTATTTTGTGGAATTGCATATCATCTATGAAACGAAGCACTGACAATGCCCTTTGTTTTGACTTTTGAATGTGTAGAAAATGATTTACTGAGCAAACAGTCAAATCAAGTGTACCAAGTTTTCCTAACACAAGACAGACTTAAAAAATGGGAGTGTGAGTGACAGACTGAGTGACAACGTGTGTGATAGAGAGTGCATGCAAGAGAGTGAGTCTATGTGAATATGTATGAACGTTTGTGAGAGAATAAGTGTGTGTATGTGAGTGTGTGTTAGAGAGGTTGTGGAGAAAATTGTATCAATGTTGTGCAGGTTCCTGACCTTGACATACTTGAGATAATGTTTGGCTGTTGGACAACAGCCCCCATGGTAAATGGGTGACAGTGTTACCTAGGCTTCTCATGGGTGTTCTAGCATACTGGTGGTAACTCTTTTCATATGGAGGCACCCATAACAAAATGTTCAAGTTCACATATTTGAAGCAATTCATGGCATAAGAGAGGGTACCAATGGTACACGAGTACACTTTGTTTTGGACTTTGCACACAGGAGATAATTTTTTTTTACTTTTGGCGTGTCGTGTAGTTTCTCATTTTGCTAATGAGGCTACTGGATTTGGGAGACAGGATCACATGGATGGATGATATCCAAACCATATCCAAGGAAAGCAACAGAGCACTTGTGTTCCAAAGCCTGAGCTCCAGCTGAGGCAGCAGCATTCCGTGTCATGCCCTCCATAGAGTTAAGAGTCGCGGCATCCATAAAAGGCAACTCATAAACGGCTTCCGGTTGCAAACACACCCTCAATGCGCATGTCTGACTATGAGCCCTCAGCGAGAACATCAACAGATCAGCGTCCAATGAAAGTAAGCGCTGCGTAGAAAGACAGACTTTCAGTGCACATTTAAAGAGGCACCAGAGGTATCGAAATACGGACTGCACACAATCCAAAATTGTTCAGAATGACAAAGACCAGTCACACTCTAGTTGTTCCAGAAGTGTTGCTCCGAAATACTGCATCATGTGTTCATAACACAGTTTTGCTGGCGGTAGCTTTTTCAGCGCTCCTTGCTGTGATGGGACAGCCATTGTGCAGAAAAAGTAGCAACAGCAAAATGCCACCTATTATAGCCAAAGTAATTGGAAATCCCCTGAAAACACTCGAACATATAGAATGTATGGCTGATGGTATTAAATCGAATATAGAGGAGAAGGTGTGAACAAAACCAGATCTAACAGCCTTAAAAAGGTGGGAGATTCCAGTAGTACTGGACACATTAAATATTCGTCCCACAACTTCACCAAAGTGTCTCAGAAAATTTGTAGTTAAAAGGGCCTGAATCTCCACCTATGACCTCACAACCTGAAGCGCATAGGTCTCGCCTGCAGATGTAAGCGCTACATGTTTTTGAAACAATAATGCCTTTAGACTGCTCAAATTGTCGAAATTCACATCAGAAGTAGCGATATGAGGCCAAACGTCTGCTACTCCTTGAAACTGCATGGGGGAAAAATAACATTTGCCGCAGTTTCTGCTCACCTCCCACAACAGCTCTCACTGTTAAGAGCAAATATCTGCAATTGGAGAGCACCTGGAATGCAGGTCTAATCAAGGGGACTGGCACTCCATTTAGATAACAAGCTAAATTTGCCACGGAGGCATTACATGCCTCGTGCAAGGACAGCTGTTTACAAACCATGACTCATAGAAGTTTTGCATTCACTACAGCTAAGAAAGACCTCTTTCATGCAATTGAAGCATTTGTATGAGAAAGGAAGCTGCCACACTTCATGTATGTGCCTTTCTCCCAGCCTTTCATTTCTGTCCACTGGAATGTGTTTCAAACAGGATGTAAATTGAAGTGCTGAAATGGGCAGATTTTGAACCCCATGTATTAGCCATTCAGCAGATGGTATTTCAGCCACAGGAAAAAGCAACTTTTCTAACTTTTCAATATTCAACATGACATATGTTGCTTCTTTCTTAGCTATTACCTGTTGTTGTCGTGTTAAATTAAATGTAGAAAAAAATCTCCCTTGCGCTCATGTGTTGCCAGAGAACGCAACCTGCTTTCAATGTTTGTGGTGCCAAACCTAACCGTATAATGGATCTTAGCTGACTTTGTCCATGTTGCAAAAATGATACATCACTCTGTACTATATATATTGCAGAGGATACAATGTTATTTAAGGTGTATATTCGGTCAGACAAGGTATTAATCCCATTATCTACAATGGCTAATGCTTTCTATATGTTTTCCTGATCTATTTGCCTTAACAGGGCAGCCGCCTCTTGTTGGGAAAGCTTCCATATTTCATTATGTGCAGCATTTAAGAAGCGCTTTCTGCGTTGTCTTCTGGGACCTAACAGGAAATCCTGTAAATCTGTGTTATAGGAAGGGAGACTTAGATGTTCTTTGACAGCATCCAGTGTGGAGACCTTCATCCATTGCTGGCATAGTTTCCCTACACTATATGTTGTCACTGTACCCAAGTGTTCTGAGGACACGTAGCGAGGGTCCGGCCTATTCATTCTAAAACCCCACGAGGAGTTAACAAAACACATATGGCACCCATTGGTGTCTACAGGCCACCATAACCACCCACCAGGATGTGAAAGTGATACGTTAAATGTACCATTCTGGACCCATTCATTGACCTGATCTTCGGACACATTTATATATTTTTGCCATTTGTAAAATTTAGCAGGGGTGGGAATACTGGGCACATTTAGTTCTTTAATATTCGCTAAGCCTAAACAGCTTTTGCTGTCCTGTTTTGTTTAAAAATATCATCTGAACAGGAATCCCACATGCTCTAAATAAAGCCTCTCTTCCTCTTATTTGCCAATTGTTTTTGCCCCACACACTATTTTAGTCAATTGACTTCAACCAGTACTCATAGCCTTCTATAGCAAATCGGAAAACAAAGGAATCAGAGTAAATCAATTTTGTATCTGTCAACAAAACATTTTGATTTTCCATTTCAGGCAATTTAAAATAATACAACATCATACTTAACTTTGTGCCCAGAAAAATATGCAAATGTTTCAGTAAATGTTGTAGAACTCCCTATTGGTGGAGTCAGGCAGTGTTCCCATTGTGTATATTTAAAAATAGTCTTTGGGGTATTTGCTCTGTGAATATAACAATGTCCATAATAGTTATAACAGAACATGTCTCCATAATTATCCTTAAATTGGTAGCACATCTTCATTTTCAAATACTGTATAATACTTCAGATCAGACATCATTGCATCACCAGTTTTCAAATCCCAATCATCAGAAACCACTCTGGGTGTGATCACATCTGTCATCGAAAGTTTGAATACATATGATATTTGAATGACCTCAGTAGACCTGTATATGTTGAATAATACTTTGTCCCAAACAATCCCACCGGAAATTGGTATGGCTGTAATGTTCACTAGGGACAAGTCTATAACAATTTTGTGTGATGAAAAATATGGTTTTAGGACCTCATCCACAAGTTCAACTGTAGAGCGTTCAGGCAGAAAATGACCATGGATGAGGAGAAAGAAGACAATAACAAACCCAATCCAAAGGAGAAAGGCAAGTACAGTCAATAAAAGCCATAGATAATTCCATGGACAAATAAAATAGTTAATTTTAAGCCAATGTATCAGCTTACGTGCTCTTGACAATTTTGCACTAGAGGCAGATGAGTCTAAAGAAACGTCATTAAAATCGTCATTGATATCGACAAAATAACCATCATCTGTACAAACAAATGTTGGAGGTGTATTTTCAAGAGGAGAAGCTGCTGGGGATTCCCTCTGTGGTGTATAATATGTTACAATATCCGTTGTGTAGTATATGTAGAAAGTTGCTCTGTATTAGCAGAAATCAGTGTAGAAGTATTTTGTCAGTGGAACGAATGAAAGCTCATTTTTCACCCTCCCCATGGTCGGAGAGGTATCAACATTGCTGTTGAAGACTTGTAGGGGAACATCCTGGTCTGTAGTAGGAGGGGTTTGGGCACTACTCATTAGTCCTCTAGGTTTGCTGTGCAGGATCGGCCACATGGTGTAGCTTGACATTGTTGATGGAGACAAAGCTATTTTCTTTAGAGCCAGGCAGCGGTGGTAGGATCACAGTTCTGGTACTGTGTATTCCCAGGAGTGAAACCGGTGCACGATAAGAAGGACCGAATTCCTTTTTCACAGCAATCTTTTCACGCACCAGATCCCCAAGTTTAGGAACACAGCCAGTAGATGTTACTGGTACATCCCTGATTCCAAAGGAGGCATCATTGGAAGATGCGTTGTCATCGTGGAACTGTTGTAAGTCCTGCAAGACAGTAACACGATCATTTATGTCAAAGGGTGTATCCACCACCTCTACGCCAGGGCCATCAAGAACATACATTTGAGTTCCAAAAAAGCATTTGTGTTATGTACACCCCCCCCCCCCCCCCGGGACCTTCTAGGCAGAATTTAAGTGTTCTCTCAGCTCCATATAGGTGTTTAAGCCAGCTACGACCCGTGCCTAATACTCTAGCTGTTAAGGATTACTTTAAATCTCGGTTTCGTCGCTCCATGACACTATTTCCTTCTGGATGAAATGGAGACAAGTAATGCAGTTGGACCCCTAACGAAGCCATAGCGTCCCTTTAAGCCCTTGAGGCAAAAGCAGCGCCCCGGTCAGAGTGGAAAGCCACAACTGCATATGTGCCGATAAAGACTTGCAAAACTTTTATAACAGTTTGACCATCAGCTGAGCATTGTGGCAAAACCCACAGAAATCTGGAGCATTAGTCAACAGTGACTAGAATGTATTTGTATGCACTATCTGGTGTCAAGGGATCACAATGGTCCAAATACACACATTGCAATGGTTTGCTGGAAATGCAGAGGGGTGTCTGCGGTGGACATTTCAAGGTGGACCCTTCTGCCAGATGTCACAGCAAAGGACATACTACTTGGTCGCTTTGTGTAGACCTGGCCACCAATATTGAAATTATAGCAGCCACACCAGCATGGGGAGAAGCAACACCCTCATGTTCTGCTTTCACAGACGCAGGTCTTAGTTCTTTATTGGGGAGTGTCCGGACTCCCACTCCTGGTATTGTTAGCCTGTCATCCGGTAGGAATATTTAACAGGATATGCTTTAGGAAAAGGTGTGCGTCAGCCAAAGCTGCCACGGCTGCCAGTGTTTCATCATCCACTTTTAGCTTAGAACAAGTTACTGCAGCAACAGAAGTCATAGCTACTACTGATGTGGCTGCTTCATCAGCCAATGTATTGCCTTCAACGTGTATTCAAACACACTGATGTCCTAGTGTGTGTACAACATGGACATTAGGTAGCTTTTCCTTCAGATCTGCTACCTTTCCCCACAGAAGTCTGTTTAACGGTGCTATTTTTTGACTCTCTGAACCCATTTTGGGGCCAGTAATGCAGATATTCATTGAAGGACTGGACACAATAGCATGAATCACAGACAATCAACGTCGTCTATTCAGGATCCATATGTTCCAGTGCCATCACCAGAGACTTGAGCTTCGCAAGTTGTGCAGTACAATCTTCTAGAGTCTGCATATCAAGTATTTTCTGGATGGAACTTGCCATCCTTCATGTAACCACTCACGACTGCGCAAGCAGCGGAGTATTGATGTTTTGTTCCTATCCCTGGTTGGGTTGAACCATCAATATACAAAATGTTATGATATTGTTCGATGGGCAATGTATTTATTGAACTAGATACTCAAGTTCATATTGTAAGAATTATTTGGTCTGTAATTAGGATACAAAGACATAATCAACATCAGTGGATGGAGTGCTTCAGCATTTGGAACACTCGCTTTAGTAACAACCTCAAGGGCTGGAATCGGGGATACGACAATAATGCACTTCCCCTGGGCAAGAGGTCTCTCTTTAAGGACTGCTGTCTGAACAGCAGTGAGAATTTTTTCAGTGGGAGCAAAGCGCTGTTTAACTATTGAGTATAAGTGTGATTTATATGCAATTGGGCCGGTCTCACCCTCATTAAATGTCATATAGGTGAAACCAATGGCACAAGCAATTACTCTGATGACCAAATGTTTTTATACTACATGAATGGTCGCATTTAGCGACTGGAAATAATTGATTATTCATGGATGAGTCTGAGGGTTCAATTACACCCTGGCACTCCAATTGATTGAGGATTTCCTTCACAGGCCATTTAGCATCATATTTTACAGAGTATTGCGGTTGCGGGCGGGGTTGGATTTTTATCAGTAGTTCCATGGTAGGGGGAATCTATGTCTGTGGTCCATTCTACATGATTGCGATATAACGCAGGTACCTGTGCCAATGCCCAATCAATGGCATGCATTTCAACAAGCTTTCTGGGAACAAGGGGCGAGAAAGATTTTTCAGTCACATCCTCTCCATAAGGGAGATTGCAGATGAATTCTGGCGGCCAATCTTTTTCAGCCAGAAAATATCATAAATAGACACAACGCGATCCCAAAAGATAGCGTCAATTATGCGTTCAATGTCCCCTTCTAAATTAATTGTTACCCTCTACACTATGTCAGGTACAGAGACTCATGTCCGCAGTCTCAACTTGTAAGAAGTCATCAGTTGCTTTCACTTCCAGATGCTCTTGAAGATCCTGGTGAACTATTGTGACCTCTGCTGCACTGTTGTGCAGTGCCAGTGCCCACTTCCTGTCCTTCAGTAAAGACCTCTTCCTGAGTGGCATGTCGAATTGTAACTGCTGCCACCTTTTTCTTTTTAAACTGGGGTTTTTGTTGGAGAAGTTTCTCTTCTTTTTTAACTGAAACGCCAGACAAGCATTGTGACTCCTTTCTCTGTTTCACATACTCAGTTCGCTGCTCTGACTGCCCACCTCTCTCACTGCGTTTTTCCGGTGAGTCCTGAAAGGAACGAGATTGGCGTGTATCAGTATATTGATATCTGTCAAGCGTTTTTATATTAGCCCTAGTTCTAAGGTTATACCTATTTTGTGGGATCTCTGCATGCGGAGATTCTCCCCTTTCTTTTTTAGGTGTTTGTTGGAACCTTCAGGTGCTTGCTTAGTAGTATCTTTATTAGATCTGCCCTGAAATTAATCTTTGGTAGCTCCCGTTCTTGATCCTGTAGAGGAACATCACGGAGCCGCATTTGCACTGCTAGTGCAACTGCCTCCCCTTTAAGATTACTTAATATTATTGAGGATACTGTGACGAAGTTGCCCATTAATTGCATCCCCAAATCCAGGTCCGGGGCTGCCCCATATTCATCTTGAATTTGTTTTAACGCCTCCAGAAGATTGGCAAGTGTTGGAGTACTGTGTGCGGAAGTATACAGCGCAGCAAATAGCGTTCCCCATGTATTGTAGTTATCAACTGTGGGAACCATCCCAAAACTGCAAGCACATAGTAAGAATTCTATGTTTATCCTGAGACTCCGTATGTGGAAAAACTGCTTCAAGTGCATTTATTTTTTGAGCTAACCAAAACTGAATTTTCTCCTTCTTGGTGGGTACTTTACCCATGATCAAATGTACAGTCGCCGGGTTTATGCCTGGCGTGGCTGCATGTTGTTGCACTGGGGCAGCACGTGCTGGGTTAGTATTTAATGTTTGCATGACAAACTGTACTAATTATCTGTAGAATGATGTGAGCTCTGAATATAAGCAGCGAACTTCAGCTATCGCTAAGGTTGCGGGTGTGGTATATATGTGGCCAGTAAAGGCCAGGTTGGGCCATCATTGCTCAGAGGACCTAACCTAATATGTAATATTGTATGTGGTATGGCACCATCAAGCCAGTTGTTATGGTCTTGATAAGCTAAAGGTATTTCTAAATATGCATAAGCTCTGTATTGTGCAGGTATGTTTGTGGGTGAATAGTGGTGAAATGTATTTGTGTTCCCATCTACTGCTGGAAATGTGACCCAATAATACCAAATTTCTGTTCTGTAGGCTGCATGACCCTCAACAGCAAATGTAACTGGATCCCCCTGGGCCCTTAGGCGATTTGCCAATAAATGTGCAGTAAGGGGTGGTCGCATATTTACTGCAATTGCTACCTATTGTGGGTTTGCCATTTTAATGGTAAATGTATTTTCAGAGATAAAGACACCTGGTGTGGATTAGTCCTTTTAAGGTTCAAGCTTGAACAACCTATAACTCATAATAATTACTGCCTATTTAGCTGAGGAGGAAACCCTCAATACCACGAATGTCTTGAGGTGTCTTTAGCCTTAGATGAGACAGAGATACTTAGGAGGATCTGAATATTAGTGCCTGAGCAAACGTTGGTGGTGCAATGTCGCGTAGGTTCTCATTATGCTAATGAGGCTACTAGATTTGGGAGACTGGAACACATGGATGGTGGGTACTAAGTATGATTCCACACCACATGATGCCTGTCGACCTAATCCAGGTTCTCCGGCTAACTAGCAGTGCCTCATCTCTGGCCGAGATGATTGTGGCAACCGGGTGCGTGACAAGAAGACTCCTCAGGGGAATCGTGATCGATCAGATCCCATCCCTTTCTCTCAGTTACCAAAGAGTTTAATACAGGCAAGAACCACATTGGTAGAATATAATTCAATAACGATCTATTGAAGTTACTGCACCTTAGATAAAAAGGCATGTATTTCAATAACTAGGGTCACAAAACACAATAAAAGCAAACAGGTGGCTAACAGAGTAAAACACAAGAATAGTCCTACCATACTGTCACCAGGAGTGATGTATATGTTTCTCCTACCTAAACTATGTCTGAGTACAGCATTATAAGCTTAATCTCCCTTTGGGTTTCCCCCCTGGGGGTACATCATCCCTCATACCTGGAGGAAGAAGCCTGTGGTCTAAAGAGACACCGTCCCCATGTGGATCAGGGATCCGGCCATCTAGTCAGGTAGCTGCAGCGAAGCGATCAGCATGCAGTTGTAGTCATCTGGCTGGAATCTGACTCTACTGTGTCTGGGACAAAGGGGTGTTTTTATAATAAAATAGCTGACATTCTAATAAATGGTCCCCAGGTATGTGTGTGTGTTTTCTGTGAATGTTGGAGACACAGCATACCACATTTATCAGCAGCCCTATCTGACTGTAGCCTTGGAGAAAGCACAAAGTGAAATAAATGTCCTATTAAGAACGTAATGCTTTCCTAGGCGAAAGTACAATGAGATAAAGAAAATAAAACAGCACTGCGAATGTTGCTATTGCTAGGAAGAAAAAGCAATGCTAAATAAAATGTAACAGGGCTAAAGTGCACAGCGGCAGGACTAGTTAACATAAAACAACATGTCTAAAACACGGCTAAAATAGCTATACAACAGGGGGCCCCTTGGTAAAAAAAAAAAAAGGAGCATCCATGGCAAAATTCTGGCACTGGCATATTGTATGTATTTCGTGGCATAAGGTTGTGAACCAAGGCATATAGGTCAACATCTATAACAAAACACTGGCCAGGCAAACTGCAGGTAATTCTTGGTTGGCATATGAGGACACCCATTGCAAAATCCTGGCCCTGGCACATAAAGGGTAATTTCTGACATATTGGCTTAACCCTTGGTGAAGTTTGAAAAAATGTGGTCAGCTCCTGGAGAAAGCAGGTTCCCTTGGAATACATGATAGTACTGGACTGTTCCCTTTCAGATCCTATTACTACCGAGCACATTTATGTGGAAATCATGCTTTACAACTTACTATTTGACCCTTTTTCGAAAACTTCCTCAAAGGAAAAATCTGCTTAATGCTCATAGAAAATTGACTTGCGCACTTGACTTACTTCCTGGAATTCAGTGAATGTTTACATTCCATCACTTAAGAGGGGTGTGTGTGTGTGTGTGTGTAACATAAGAGTAGAGACTTGGTAATGGATTTAACTACTCTGCCCAATCCTAAAATATGTAAAGTTGTTCACATTTCTCAAGTGGATAGTCTCCCCACTCTACCTGCAATTATTGCCCATTTATATTGAAAAATGGATCATGTGATCGAGGTCCCACCAATACGTTTGTGAACCTGGCTCCATGGAGTAGTGCATGCCTCTTCCCCCAACAGCCTTGCCCAAGGGTAGTGGTTGGTATATTTTTCATTTCTGCCTTGTCTAAAGGCAGACTGTTCTTAAGCACATGTACCTTAAAAAATCACCTTATCCACGGTCGAGGATGGGTTGCATTTAGAGGGTAGCTAGCACTTGCCCTGGTGCATCTTTGGATTTGTGTAATGCAAGTGTCAGCTGTCATTGTCCACCTCTCCAAAACACACCATATTGATGATGCTTATGTACCACCCGCCCACTTCACCCACTGATTTTATACCGAAATTGACTAATCGTATATCTTCTTATGACTCGGACAAAGGACAATATATGATATTTGGAGATATGAATCTACATTTCTAAGCTAAGGAGGATAATGCTACTTTACAATTGTTATTTCACATTTTGGCTGCAGCCTTTTATTGTTAAAGTGCCTACACATACCGTTGGACTCACCTTGGACACATTATGGGCCCCGTCAGATCTATTTGACTCCTTCTCTATCTTCCCTATGATATGGACAGATCATTATCTCGTATATGTCCTATTTAAAAATCCTCAAAAATGTATATCTGCTCAGAGAGCATACACCTAGTTGTGATTGTGGCACAAAGTTGATCCCAATCACTTAACACAGCTTTTTCTTCTCCTCCAATATCTAACTGTTCGGTGTCCAGTTACTCAGAATATTTTGACTGGACGTTCTCCATTTCTGACCATGTCATTCCTCTCACTAAATATTAACCCAAAGACAAACATAAAATCTCTCCATGGTTAACTCATTTGCTTCTCAGATACTTCAGTGACAGGCCAGAATACTACTTTGCCCGTTGTTTTTTTCACTATCTACCCTTTTTTGTAGTCAGCTTTATTTTTTAAACTATGTCTTCAGGTTACAGTGATTTAAAACAAATAGTACTTTTTCTTTGCAACAATAAGGATCACATGTTCATTCAATGTGCATTAAAGCTAACAAGCATTGGCAAAGGCAAGAGGTCTCACCTATGCAAGGGCTATTGGCTTTGCCAATGTGTTTTAGCCATGTTGTACACCAACGTGGCTACTGTTCAGCATGGCTAAAAGTTATTGACGTAGAGGAGAGTTGAGTGGAGTGTTGTGGAGTGAAATGGCAAAGAGCAGAGTAGAGTGTTGTAGAGTTGAGTGGCAAGGAGTGTTGTGTATTGGAGTTGTATAGAGTGGAGTTGGGTAGCATGGCATACACTGGAGTGGCATAGAGTAGAGTGGACTGGTCTAAGGTGCACTGGCGTAGAGTGTTGCAGAGCATAGTGGCATAAAGTGCATTGGCATTGAGAGCAGTGGGATTGAATTCAGCATTGAAGAATGGAGTAGCGTAAATTACAGTGGTGCATAGTAGAGTGGAGTGGAGCAGAGTGGAATGGCGCAGAGTAGAGTGGTGCAGAGTGGAATAGCGCAGAGTAAAGTGGTGCAGATTAGAGTGGCATAGAGTACAGTGGCGTAGAATGCAGTGGCATAGAGTAGAATGGTGTAGATCGTAGCAGAGTGGAGTGGCATAGAGTTGAGTGATGCAGAGGGCAGTGGCACAGAGTAGATCAAGTGGCATGGAGTGCAGTGGCATACAGTGCTCTAGGTTGGATAGAGTGCAGTGGCGTAGAGTGGTGCAGAAAAGAGTGGCATAGAGTGGTGAAGAGTATAGTGCCGTAGTGTGCAGTGGCATAGAGTAGAGTGGTGCAGATTGAGGCAGAGTATAGTGGCATTGAGTTGAGTGGTGTAGAGTGATGCAGAGTGTAGTGGCATAGAGTTGAGTGATACAGAGGGCAGTGGCGCAGAGTAGAATCAAGTAGCATAGAGTGCAGTGGCGTAGAGTGGTGCAGAATACAGTGGAATAGAGGTCAGTGGCGTAGAGTGCTCAGTGAAAAGTGGCATAGAGTGGTGCAGAGTAGAGTGTAGTGCCGTAGCATGCAGTGGCATAGAGTGCAGTGGTGTAGAGTGGAGTAGTGTAGAGTGAATTAGTGCCCAGTAGCATGGAGTTCAGTGGCGGGGAGTGCAGTGTTGCAGATTAGAGTGTCAGAGTGTAGTGGTGTAGAGTGTAGTAGAGTGACTTAGAGTACAGGGATGCAGAGTAGAGTGCAGTGACACAGAGTGCATTTGTATAGAGTGCATCAGCATAGAGTGCAGTGATTAAGAGTAGAGTGGCATAGAGTGCAGTGGCATGGACTGTAGTGGCACATAGTGGAGCAGAGTGGCATAGAGTATATTATTTCAGAGTGAAGTGGAGTAGAGGGTAGTGGTGCAGAGTAGAGTGCAGTTGCTTAGAGTGTAATGGTGTAAAGGGGTTTAGAGTGCAGTGCCATAGAGTACAGTGGTGCAGAGTAGATTAGAGTGGCATATGTGGACTGACATAGAGTGCCGGGCATAGAGTTGAGTGCTACAGAGTAAAGTGCATTGGCGTAGAGTTTATCAGCATAGAGTGCAGTGGTGTAGACTGTAGTGTTGCAGAGTGGCGTAGAGTACAGTGGCAAAGAATGAAGTTGTGCAGAGTAGAGTGGTATGGCCTAGACTGGAGTGGTATGGAATTCAGCGGCAAAGAGTGCAGTGGTGTAGAGTAAAGTTGCGAAGAGTGCATTAGCATAGAGTAAAGTGGTATGGAGAAGCGCAGCGTGAAGTGGCAAAAAGTGCAGTGGTGCACAGTGCAATGGCATGCAGTGGTGTAATGTGGAGTGGTGCTTAGTAGAGTGCAGTGGAGTAGGTTGGTGCAAAGTAGAGTGGAGTGGCATACAGCCAAGTATGCGTGGTATGGTAATGCACTTCCATTAGAGACAGCACATTTTCAATTGAAATTACCATGACATTTGCACAGATGTACAGTTGTACTAATAAAACAGTGCACAAGCATAAATGTACGGAAATTGCCTCACCTATGTAATGATTTGTTTTGATCATATTAAAGTATTTTTTTCCAACACACTTCAGAAATAACAAAAAATATGCTTCATTTGTGTTCCTAATTCTGATATATTCTGAAATACTTACAAAGTTAATTTAAATGTTGTTGTGCTAGCAAACCCCTATTTCCTACCCCCAGTATTTGGCATGAATCCTCTCACTTTAAAGTCAGAGAAAGAAAAGTAACAAGCGTGCTCGGAAGACAGCGCCTGACGTTTGACCTCGGTCTTTGAATGCACAGCAATTATGACAAGATAAAAACAAGATTTAAAGGCCTGTTTACAGAAAGGGAGTTTGTAGAAGAACACAGTCAACATGGTTTAGGCAACAGAAAGGACATACTGAACCCGGAGAGCTTAAAAGAAAATAATGACAGCAAATAGAAAGCCAGAAAACTTGAGTTACAAACCACAAAGCCAATGGTAATCAACAGGCAGAACGCATTCCTAAGTCAACTTTCTGAAAGTTCCCAAGATACCTTTAGCAAACCAGATAGCTGTGTTGTCTGCTAGGCTGAAACCTAAAAAGGCCTTCTATACCTGTTCTTTATTTACCTGCCTGCCAGGAAATGCCCATAAAGTTCTATTAAAATTATATATGATGTTTCTTTTTTTAATTTTACATTTTTGCAAGCTTGTAGCTGCCATATTTAGGCTGCAGCGTGTTTTTTTCTTCCTTCTTGCTTGCAATAAAAATAAATAATAAATTAAAAAAGAAACAACCATCACGCCATATTGCCAAGGGCAGACCTATTGACTTGAATGCAAAAAGAATGGGCACATTTTTTCCTTAGGCTGCAGCTGCTCTGGGAAAGATTTTATTAATATTTTGTTTACACCCTTTAGTCACAGTGAGGGGTAGGAAAGGCTTGGTTGATTCCACATAATGGCCTTCTAGCACACAGCTAATAACATCCTTTCTATAAAGCCGTTTTTGTTCAAGTGGCAAACTTGGATTGACCTTCGAAAATGATGCCATTTGCACACCATGATTTAGCCCATAAAGCCAGTTCGAAATTATAGCACACGAACAGAAATAATTTCAAACATCTCTAGGGATAAAGGAGTTTATGGAATACCACAGATCCCGTAAAGTTGCTTCCGAGTTGCAGTGGAGAAACAGAAACATGACTCCTATTGTACATTGATCCCTCGTGTCCTGCACAGGAAACTGCATACAATGTCCTTAATGCAACATATCGCCTGTTGAGTGCTGCACACACAAAACATTTTCATAAAGTGACTTCAGCCTGGACTTACAGGAGGGTAAGCCTATGCTTCTAAAGTAGAGCAAACAAAGAGTTTAAAAAAACCTCACATATTTTATTTCGTGCTTAAATGTGAATCGTCCTTGCTGTCTATAGTCAAGTTTTGGATTCGAAAGGCCAGAATAGGGTTTTCAAATACAGTGGAACTGCCTCCTGGAGTTGTGCAAATCTATTTTCAGAGGACTCTCAGTGTCACATTATTATCTGCCGAAAACCACTTCTAATCAGGGCACAAGGAAATATAAAACCATGAAATTCATTACCCGTCTGACACTGTAAGAAAGAACCTTAACAATATCTGCAGATACAGATAAAACAGAAAAGAACCCCATTACATGCACTATAAAAACATCAAAATATATTCTTCAAAGAGAATCACAGAATGAACTGCAAGGACGCCCAGGAGACAGAAACTACTATAACGTGCACCAAGTGAACCATACTTTACATAGCAAAAATATACCCATAATATACAATGGAAGAAGCACGGTACACTATATTACACAAAAACTCCTTAGCATAGCCCACCAAGAGGGTAGCAATATAAAACATAGATTAAACTAACAAACACTGACCACAAAAACAAGCAAGTCATTGCCCATAAAGACAGCCATAGCATCGCATACATTTCAAAACAACCACAATATATAGTGGATGTATTCTCTGATAATTCACTTAAAAAAGCACAGTATAATGTATGCAAATATCAATACCTTGATTAGACAACAACCAAAATGTACATTAGAAATATACCTATAGTGAAAACAACAAAACATCTAAAATAAACACTAAATTGCTAAACGTTGCACAGACTGCAAACCAACAACAGTACACAAGTGCCACTAAACCCATTAGGTGACTAACAAAATTCAATCATCGGTATTCTTACATGCCAAAAAGGAACCACTATGTCCCCTAGTACGAGTTGCGTGCTACTGGGGAAGATTTGCCACACATTAAATGTGCATGTGAATTTACATTTGCCAGGCGCTAAATTGCTGTACCGTGCAATTATGAGTTGAACTCCATATAAACTGAACTACCGTGTGGGGCTGTTTTTCCTGGATGTAAAACCACTCAGAATTCGCTATTTCATATTGTTTTTCCACATGCGTTTACTGCCTGCGTGTGGCAAACCTAAGCTGGGGCACTGCATGGGGTAGAAGATAAGCGAGGGGGCTGGGGTGGGGTGGAAGTGAAGAGAAGTGGGATTTTTTTTTTCTATCAAGGGGAAACTTTTCCACACCCAGAAAAACTGGGTGTGGAAAACTCCAATAACTAATAATCAGGTGGAACGAAATTAGTGCATGAAAAGATGCGTTAGTTTTGTTCCGCCTGCCTCATAATAGGGCCCTGAGTATACTAAAATATCAACACAACATACATTAATTTTATATCGGAAGGTGGACAGGAATACATTCGTGTTTGTAAAGGCCCCTTCTGTCTGTCCATACGGATTAAGCCTGGGCGGAGCTTGCGGAGTTTCACTCCGTGGAATTCAGCAGTTACCGAAAAACTCTGCTCGATTCCACTGAGTTCCCTGAGCGGGCAGACTAATGGTGCGTAACGTAAGGACCTCCTCTTCGGACAGCCTGCCAGCACATTGTGACCTGTTCCCCTTCTTAACCTTGTTATAAGCTTGATCTAAACCTGCTATAATTGAAACAGTGCTTCTCCCAAGATGCAATGTCATATATTTTGGCAAGATTTGTAAGAGAAAATAAACATGCGTTCCAATGATTGCATACACTTTCCTGTGGCACGTCAGTCTCTGGGCATTACCTAGTCAAAAACAGTAAACAGGCAAAGTGGGAGACTTGCTTCATGTCAGGTGACTTAGAGTCCTCAGAAAGGCAGGTATGGCTGGAGCAGAGTCAGTCTTAGTTAAGAGAAGATGAACATACCCGACACAGGCCGCAGACAGCTCCGGTACAGGCTGTTCACCATGCTCTCCTCCAGAGGCTTGAGCTCCTTCGGCCGCAATCTCCCCAGCGCTGCCACAGAGCTGTTAGAGTCCAAAGCCTCCGACACACGTCCAGCTCTGGCAAGTGCCTCCCCTCACCCCAGGCACAGGCTCCGCTCGGGCCTCAGAAGCTTAGACAGCAGTGATGCATAGATCTCGGCTGCCAGCTCATAGTCCCCGACCAATGTTGCCTCCTTCACCACCTGCATCTCCAAGAAGACCCCCGCATCCATGGTGCGGATAAAAGTGGCAGTTCTCACAGTTCCCCTCAGTTGTGCATGGTGGCTGAGCGAAACCCGCACTCCTGCCCCTAACGCCCCATTGCAGGGACAGCACGCTAAGCGGGGTGACTCCCTGTCTGGAATGGCCTGGGCCTGCACTGGAGCTCTGTTGGAAGCAGTGCTTAATTTGTAAATAAAAAGGTGCCGGTGCTCAAAGCTCTCCCCTGAAACACGCGGCTGCTGCAATTAAATGTGCGAACTCGGGATACTGAGGCAGAGTAACCCTGAAGACATCTCGGGCCTCTTTCATCTATTTACAGACACGCCCTGCCCCTCCAGCTCCTCTTGCAGCTTTCTGCTTTCTAACTTTGTGACGTTTTTTCGCTTTGCTCTTCCTCCGTCTTTCCGATATGTGTCTTTTGCTACAAGAGCTCGCAGCGAATGCGTGAGGCAGAAGAATAAGCCCCGGCCCGCAAAAACAAGTGCCGGTGCTCAGCACCGGAAACAACAAGCACAAATTAAGCACTGGTTGGAAGCCCCTTTCATGATTTCAAAGGAAGCTCCATGTTGAATCAGTTGCCTGTCTCTCCACTGATCCATTAGAGTTCATTAAATGCAAGGGCTGCTGAGTGTGACAACTTAATTGGAGGAGCAGACCTGTGGAAACATCTCCTTGATATGTACATGCGCGGGAGGCTCCACCCCCCATTGTTCCTTACGTTTACAGCTGAAATCTAGGCGGCTGGTCCAATAAGGAGCTTGCTAGAAATCATGAAAGGGCGTGTTGCAGTGGAAGTGTGTGTGCATTATCTGCCGTTCACAACCCCTGTGCAACTTGGTACGTGTTGTCTTATGTTGTTTACTGCATGAACTGGCTGCGGTGCAAATAAAGCATTATTGAGAGCTTCTTCTGGGTTTTATTTTAGGGGTGGTACCAGTAAACTCTGCCACTCTGAGGAGGGTGGAGTTTGTGCCAAACTCCGCTCTCCAAGTGGAGCGCAGAGTTGCAAAAACTCTGCAAACTCCGCCGACCGAGGGTAGTTTGCCGCTCACCCCTAATATGGACAACGTTCCATAGTTTAGCAAAATACACTTCACACTTTCCCGAGATAGGCATAATGACATTCATTCTTACAGCTTTGCATACAATACTAGTGATAAACCACCTCTGAGTGGGACACCCCTTGTTTGTCAATTATGCAGTATTCCGCAGTGCCTTAAAACCTTAAGTGAGGTTCTAAAAACTAGAATGCACTGCTTATTGGATTTGTCTCTACTACTGTATTACTATTACTATTTAGCATGGGCACATGCCTAGATATCCGCAGGTGGTTAATGTATTGTCAGCAGCAGCTTTGGTCTTTCTCACAGTTTTTTAGGCCAGGCTTCAGCTTTAAGCCATAACCTACTTCAAACATCCCTCTGCAAACTATATAAGGTGTGCGCAGCCTTTACGTCGTTTAACATGGAGTACTTCTTCCTCTCCAAACTTTAGTCATTTTTAAACGGTGCATCATATAACATTTAAAAGGCGCCTTACTGCAGGACTTACACTGTTTCCATGCTATTGACCCACATGTGTACCCTAGGTAACTTTATGCTATACATGGCTATGGTGGTATCACTTATGCCAAAGGTTGTGCACAACGGGGAGTTGGCCGTCCAAACTCACAACATGCATGGCCAAAGAGTGTTTGTGGCAGGGAGTTGGCTGCCCGTCGGTGGGGGTAGGGGGTGTAGTTGGAGGAAGGGGGTTTGGTTATGGTAATGAGATTCTACTTTATGTTAAAAAAAAACTTAGACATTCATTAAAAACAAAGGTTAAAGTGATGTCATAGTTAGGTATAGCAATAATATATTACTTAACAGTAAAAACAACACAGAAATTCATAGAAAAAAGCAAAGGCTGATTATAGTTAAGTTAACATTTTAAACTCAAAATGCCACTGAAATTCATCAGATATAGTTTATTTAGCTAACTACATTTGCCCTCACCATGCTCTGCTTAGGAGCTTCATAGATTGCATCACTCATGACATGTTCAATAACATCAAAAGACCTTACCATATGCTGAATGATCACCACAGCATAAATCACTGAAAGGCTAAAAAAATACTGCAAGAAATCAATTTGTATCAGGATATGTTTATTCAGTTAAAATATATTTCAAGAGTGTTTTATTGGGATTGTATACAATTGGAAAATTAAATACACATAGATGAAAAGAAACAATACATTGTATGGTACCATCAAATCAAATGGGAACAGTAGTTTGGGGTACAGCACGAGGCGTTGGTCCACATTTATAAAAGTACAGGGTAGAGATAAGCATATTTGTTTGCAATGGTGTGGTGAGATTAATCAGTGTATGTATTGTGATGGAGAGGTTTTTGATGTTGTGGGGTATGATTAAGGTACCTCACTTGTAGATGAATGAGTCAGAGTAAAAGAGCTATGAGGAGAGAAGAGAAGAAGAAGGTGATCGGGGAAGAAAAGTAGGGAGTACATGGGGAAGAAGAGTGGGTAGGGAGAGGAGGAGGTGGGAGAGTGGGGAGAGAAGGGGGAGGGTTAGAGAATGAGTGAGTGAATTCATGAATGACCGAGTGGTCAGACGATTGTGGTTACATAGACGAGTGAGACATAAAGTTGTCTAATTTGCACCAGAGTTTACCATTCTTCATTGGTGTTGTCACCAAGCATAAGTTTAGTGAGTTACAGGCAGTACTGGTGAATTGGACCCATTACCGCCATGAGTGGGGGATAGTTTGGATGAGTCTTTCCATTCATTGAGGATAACTTTAAGGCCAGTTGTGACTAGAATGTCCCATAGGAGACGGTGGTCCTCCTTCTTTAATGCCTGTTTAATGTCAGTGGGGAGGTTGCCCGGTGTAATGCAGGCTAAAGTAGGAATCCATTTTGTATGAAGAATTTGAGATATTGTTTTACTGATGTTCTGCCAGAACTTTTTGGTGGAGATGCACTTCATTAGCATGTGTCTTAAGTCTCCTGTTTCCTTTTCACAGCTCCAGCATGCGTTGAAGGATTGGAGGCCTAGTTTATAAAGTTTGGCTTGAGTCCAGTGGGCCACATTGGCAATAGAGAATCTGCTTTGTGCTAGTGATGGAGTTATTATGTTGCAAGTGAGGTTACTCCACGTAGATGGCCAGTCTGGTGAAACCTTTGGAATATTGTTGGAGTCTGATAGTAGAGTTTCCCACTCGTCTTGTGTTGGGTTATTTAGTGAGGTGTTTGTGGGAGATAGGAGGAGTACAGTTTGGAAGCTAAGTGACTGCCTTTGGTTAAATTTTCTAATGTGTTGGGTAGGTCTGTCGGGTTGGAGGTTTATGTTTGGCTATAAGTTATTTTATTTTAAGGAAATGGTAAGAGTCTAGGTAAAGTCACATTTACCTTTAATTTGAGAGAATGTTATGGGTTCTGAGGGGGTGCCGATATCTCTCAATAGGAGAATATATTTTTCTGGCCATTTCTCTAAATACATAGTTCTCCCTTCTTGTTTTAAGTTTTCATTGTGTCATAGCGAGGCTAGACATGAGTGTTTAGTTTTGTTGGGTAGTTTGTTGTCAATTTTTCAAAGTGCCTGTGCTGTGCTGGATAGAATATTTATAGAGTGGTGTGTTTTAATTTTTTAACAGTTAGAAGTGAAGTGAGGATAAGGGTTTAGCGAGGGTGATTTCAGCAGCGAGCCATGGCTGTGAGGGGTTGGTAGTGGTTAGGAGCCAGTGGCTTCCTGTTTCGCTAGGAAAGCATATGGTATCTCCGGTAGTTGGGTAAGTTTAGGCCGCCACATTTTTCAGGAAGTCTCAGCTTCCTTAAGGCAAATTTGGGCTTTATAGACTGCCCCATGAATTCGGTAAGTAACATGCCTATTTTAGTGAAAAAATGTGTCTGAGAGGTATATGGGGGACATGCTGATTGAAAAGTTAATTAGGGGGGTAATCATCATTTTGATAGATTCTATTCTACCCCACCAAGTAATGAACTTGGTTGACTATTTGTCTATGCTATCATTGATGTTATCTAGTGTCTTTTTCTCGTTGAGATTGATGGAGTCATTAAGGTTATGGGTGTACCATATACCCAGGTATTTTATCTTATATGGGGCCCATTTGAGTCCATAGGGGCTGTTGTGTGAGCTTTTGCAGTACACATTGAGAGGAAGACTTTGTCTTTTCCTTGTTGAGGCACTGGCCTGACATCTTAGAGTAGTCTTTGACGGTGGATATGATGTGTGGCAAGGCTGAGTCTGCCTGGGTAGTAAAAAGTAGAATGTCATTTGCGTAGGCGGCTAGTTTTTGTGTGCTTGTTGAGAAAGGGATACCATGGATGAATGGATTTTCTCTGATCAATGTAAGTAGGGGTTCTAGCGTTAGTAGAAATAGTAGGGAGGAGAGAGGGCATCCTTGTCTAGTTCCTTTTTGGAGGTAAATGGTATTAGTTAACTTTCCATTGATGTTTCTTCTAGCTTTCGGTTCTTTGTATAGCACACAAATCATGTCTGAGAGAGCAAGGCCAAAATTGAAGGAGGTGAGTGAGGCTTGGAGGAAGGTCCACAATACCTTATCAAAGGCCTTCTCTGCATCTGGTGCTATCAAGCAGGTTGGTTAGGGCAGGAGTTTGCCTATTTCAATTGCATGGCTAAAAAGTCTGATATTATCTGTGCTGAATCTCCCTTTGATAAATTCTGATTGAGAGCGATTTATTACGTTTTTGAGAATGGGCTTTATTCTGAGGTCCAGGATCTTTACGTATATTTTGCAGATTGTGTTTATGAGGGATACTGGTCAGTAGTTCTTGGGATTGGATCAGTTTTCCCCTCTTTGGGTATAACAATTATGATTGCCTCAGTGGCTGAGCCCTCAATGGAGCCAGTGGAGGAGTAGTGGGCGAATAAGTCTTTTAAGGGAGTGAATATGGAGGTACCCCAAGTTTCATAGAATGATGCTGGGAAGCCGTCTGGGCCCGGGGCCTTCCTGGCTTTCATTGTTTTGATTACGTTTATGATTTCTTTGTGAGAAATAGACTGTTCTAGTGATTCTTTTGTTGACTCATCTATCTTAGTTACATTAACTTTGTTGCAGTAGTTTAAACATATGTCAAAATATGTGTTATTACTTTTGGAGTAGAGAGTATGGTAATATTTTTCAAAGGTATTTAGGATGTTCTTCTCGTTTGTCGATGTGGCGCCATGTTAGTTGGTTATAGAGATTATTCTTGTCTTCTGACGGGTCTGTTTTAAAAAAGACACATGTATTTTGCCAGCTTTAATACGTCCACAGAAATTGATGCCTTTGTGTTTTTGGATTAATAGGTGGATTTTGTTACTCAGAATCTTGTTGTATTCATACTTGAGGTTAATTAAATTGTTTAATTGAGTTTTGTCTTTGATGTGTTTGAAATCTTTCTCTAATGTTTTTATTTTTAGTTCTAGTTGGTCTAAGGTTTTTTTGTCTAGTTTGTTTTTCTTTGACATAAGTTTAATTATGTGCCCACAGATAGTGCATTTCAGGACCTCCCAGTTAATTTGTGCATTTGGGCCAGAAGACCTATTGAGTTATATGTATTAATCAATCTCTTTTTTGATTATTTCCTTGAAGGAGGGTTCCTCCATGAGGACGTTGTTCATTCGCCATGTTTCTGTTCCTGATGTATTGCAAGCGATATCATAGAGTAATGAAATACAGGCATGGTCTCAGCAAGGATCAGTTCAATGGTTGAGGAAGAGGTGGCTGGCATGTGAGTTTCGTCAATTAAGATATAATCGATGTGAGAGAATGTATTGTGTGGATAAGGAAAAAATGAGTAATCTTTCCCTGTGGGATTGAGCAGTCTCCATGTGTCTTTAAGTTCAAGAGAATTGCTCATGTTTAGCATTTGTTTATGGGATTTGTTGGGTTTAAAATGACATGCAGAATTCCGGTCAAAGGTGGCGTCCCAGAGTAAATTGAAATCTCCTCCTAGAATCATTCTGCAATTGGGAGATAAAATTGAGATTAATCCAAATGGTAGGGTTGTCGTTATTGGGGGCATAGATTTTCATGACTAAAATTTCAGTGGTGTCCCTCTGTATTTTAGTAAGAAGCCATCTGCCTTTGCATCTGCTTCTGAGGACAGGATAGTGAGGCCAGAGGCTTTCGAGAAAAGGGTGATCAGCCCATTTATTTTGTTTGTGGCTGGGGCACATGATAAGTCACTAACCCATGCTTTGTTTGGGAGGATTGCCTCTTTCATGGCCACCTTGGTTTCTTGATGGAGGATGAGGTCTCCTGTAACAGGAGAATGGGTGTTAAACCAAAATGAATCATCTAAGGTAACGTTTCATTTTAGGTTCTTCCATTATTTTATTGCTATACTGCTTTCAGGTGAGATAGTCTTGGTGGAGGTGTGTCTATTTAAGGATATCCTCGCTTCCTCTTCTCTCCAGTCCTCTGGATCCGGAATGACTGTCAGTAGCAGGGGCTTCCATGCTCTTGGTGACGTACCCCCAGGGAGAAAAGAACAAGATTTATTCAGGCAAATGCTCTTCTCTCTCTTCTGCCCGTTGACCACACCATCTGAGTGTTATTTTATCAAGTGGCTTTGTGCTCCCAATAAACACCCCTGTATTTTCCACTGTGGTGTGTACACTCAGTGAGGATGCTATTGATACATTGGTGCTCATATATAGTTTCCTGGTACCTACTAATGCAGTGCTGCAAGTGTTGCTTTGGGTTACACTCACATCGCTTCTCATATTGCTAACCACCCCTGCAACATTCCCCAACCCCAATGAGGTACTTGCCTTGGGCCACGGCTCTGGGGGCGAGCTGAAGTGTTCCCCTACAGGTTGCTTCTCCCCTGGGTCTCTTCCTTACTCTCTGGTTTCCCCGGTGTCACAATCTCCGCCTGGACGTCTCCGCCAACTCCTTCTCCCTCAACACTGTTCTTGCTCCTGGTCCTCCTTTCTCTCTCCTCTCTGTTCGGGTCCCACAACACCTCCTCTCTCTGATCTTGCTCCTCTGTTTTCTCATCCTGCTGTAATCTGCCACACCGCACTCCGACTTCTCCTGGCTCTCTCCTCTCTTCCGGGCTGTTGTCTCCCACTGAACAACTAGAATGGAGGCAGGGTTCTCCAGAGTGTCCCTGGGGTCCCGCTCGGACCGTAAATACAAGGTATCCTCACATCTCCCTTAAGTTTATGTGTATTTGTTTAGGATTTTCTGGCATTTGGTTGGGTGACTTAGACCCTTGACATTAAGGGAGAGTATTTTTATGCTCTGCATTTTTGTGGGAGGTGAGTCTTCTCGTCGATGTCACCAGCTAAATGTCAGTTATTGTTTGCCAGTGAGGTTGGGGCAAAAGGGGTTTTGAAGGGATGGCATGAGTGAGGGGAAACTGAATGGGTTAGGGAGGAAGGGGTGTGGGTAGAAAGGAGGGAAAGGAGATAGTAGAATAGCACAGTACAGGACAGGAGAAAACATATGAAAGGTAAAAATAAAATGGAAGAAAATGATAGTATAGTGGTAGATTCAATATTTGTGATGAAATCTAGATACCATGGAGAGGTATCCGACAAAATCTAACTCAGGAGGCCACGGGTGGTCAATCCTAGGCCCGGAGTGCAGTCTTGCTCACCCTTTATTGAATGGGGTATGTATTAAGAGTCACGGCAGTGTCTAATTATGGTATATTTATCTATATTGTATGGTGGCTGGAGTTCCTGGTGTTGTTTTCATAATGGTTGAGCAAAAAATGAGGGACCGGGAGGTTAAGGGTCCAGTGTATGTTCTCCCAAACCTACTAACACACAACAAGAATACACTGTTCCTAATAGAGGAAAATGAAAGAAAAACACAGGGCAACCCTTAGGTTAGAAGCTAGTGCCCTCACACATCCCATTGGATGTCATGCTTCATCATCGGGCAAGCTCCTCGTCAGACCTCTGCTGCAATGTCTGACGGGCACCCCTGAACCGGGGCTCTTTGCCGGAGATCTTTTCTCAGTAACACTGTGCCGAAAAAGAAGGTCAAGTGGTTGGTGCCCCAATTCCAGGCACCACTTAAGCGAGGAGAGAGAAGAAATGGCAAACAGAAAAGGTTAAAATTGGCTCAGAACCCTAGTAGGACACCAAATTTTAATGTACAAAAAAGGGTGATGGCCAAATTAATAAAAACAAGGGGAAGAGTGAGGGATGAGATAATGCTCAAACTACTCTCACGCTAAGCCAGGAAATAAGGGTCAAGGAATTAACCTAAACCCTAAGGCAAAGGGTCAACATTTTTTGTGTCTGAACGGTCCAAAGGGATCCACCGACACTTCATCAGGACCAACAAATCTATCTCAATATTTCTCCTAAAAAAATATAATTACGGGGTACCATTTGTCCAAACTGACAGTCATATTAAACTCCAGTCACTTAAAATAAGGCTGCATGTCAAGCTAGTCTAATGTAAGGGTCAACCTGTTGAGTAAACACAAAAACTTGTAGATTATGTCACATGTATTAGGATACAATCAATGCACACACAAACAATGAGTGGCACGCTGTGTACACGCAGTGGTATCATGCTTAGTGGTGATGTATGGCACCGAAATGCATACGTTTACCGTCCCATCGAAAGGATCATGTATCATAGTAAAGCACGCGCCCTGTGGAGAGCAATAACACTAGAAAGATATGGCACAAAATAGGTACAATGAGCAAGATTTTCTTAATGTTCAGCAATTATTACGTCAAAATATAACCCCAATAGCAGGGAAAGCAGGAATCAAGTTTCATGTAGCTGCTCGTATGCCCAATAATAATATACAATAAAATTACAACCTAGCCAATTGCTAGGAGTTCGAGTCAGAAAGAAATGTGAATCTTAAACTCATGTCCAAATCAAATGAATTCAAAATATGGCATGCGACAACATGAGAATATAAAGACGCACATGAAATATCTCAATAAGTAGACAGACAGGCGCATAGCATGTAGCGGTACCGCAAGGGGGCTTGGCGCACTGCTAACAGCCGTTCGAGCTCTAAAAACAACTTACTTCATAGTTGGAGCTCCTCAGCACGGGACCTACCCGCGGCCGTGTTCCTGCATTGATAGTTAGGATACACGGCCGCCCAGGATATAAACCGGCACAACCCGGAAGTCTGCGGGCTCGCAATCATGTGGGCCGTCAAAAATAGAAAGAGAAGACGGACTCGTGAGACCCGGGTCCCGTAGTGGATACTAAAAAAGGACTGAAGGGAGGTTAAAATCAATAACCTCACACAGAGCATCCCGAGAATAATGGAAAAAATATAAACACCACCTCTGAAAAGGTAAACTTAAGGAGAGTGGAAAAAGAAAGTTATTTTCTGTAGAAAACAATCCAGTTTGGTTCTAAGGTGGCCGGGATGAAAAATGGGAAATTTGAGTTAAAAAAGGGTACTGTTCCCTGCTATCCCTAATAGTCAAGTCGTGGAAATGCCTTGAATAGTCCATCAATAGAAAACACAGGGGCATACTGCATAACACCCACTGTAAGGGTATGAGTGGGACAACCAAGGAGGGAAGATGGTCCACTCAGAGGTGTGAGCCCTAGGTCAGGATAGTGGTAAACTTGCAAATCCCACATATGGCAGGGATCAATGGGTCAACTGAAGCCAAGGAATGTCATCATTGAGCCCATGGATGTGGGCCCCCAATTTAAATATCCAGCGTTGCTCAGATTCAGAGAGAGCTGGGGTTGCTCCTAATATGCCCTTGGGAGTAAATGACTACCCACCACATGTCGTCAGGGCTATGTTGGAGTTCCAAATAATGAGCACTCAATTTAGTGGTGATTCGACCGCACCTGTGTTACTACGGTGTTCATTGATGCTTAATTTGACCAATCTGGTTGTCATGCCAATATAACGCAAGCCACAAGGGCATGTAATCATATAAATATAATTACGTGTATTGCAGTTAGTGTGTTTAATAAGGTGCCAAGTCCCCCATGGTTCTAAATCCAGGATATCTAGCCGTCGGGTCAGAGGGCAGACATTACACTGTCCACAGGGATAATGGCCTGTCACGGACGGTAAGCCCCACAGGGTAATCTGTTTCACTTGTCCTGTACATGTGCGGGGGTGCGCAAGGACCACAATGTCTCTAATGCTACTTGTCCTTTTGAAAGCGAACAAAGGTTTTGGGATGGGTGTGCCCCCACTCTCTAAGATCAACCATCGCTTATTGATCAATTTCTTGATGTTATCAGACAGAGGGGTAAAGGTGGACACACAAGTCAATCGATTATCAGGTGTCCTAGGGGAGGGTGACAAGAGTGCATCCCTGTTATTGTTCCTAGCCCTCTTGCAAGCAGTATTGACGACCTTAAGAGGATAGTGTCTCTTTCGCAATTTTTGAGCAAGACCATCTGCTTGTTGCTCAAACAGTCGGATGATGCTACAGTTGCGGCGTAGTCGTAAAAATTGTCCATAAGGTAGATTTTCTCTAAGTGCTCTAGGGTGGTGACTATCAAACTGTAAAAGACTATTCCTGTCTGTAGATTTGTGATAGGTACACGTCGTGAGTTTACCCCTGTCAATGGTGATCATCAGGTCCAAGAAATGGATCTGTGTAGAAGAGACTGTGGCGGTAAACTTAAGAAATGGATCTAGATGATTGATCCAGTTTGTAAAAGCTTCGGCCTCTATCGTAGAACCATGCCAGACTATCAAAATATCATCAATATAACGTCGCCATAGTTTGATATTAGTGTGAAATAATGTGTATTCTGTTGTTTATATTAATGTATTTGCAGATATAGTAGTTGCAGTATGTAGAGAAAGTAATATATGTAGTTAGTGACGTGGCTATTTGTGGAGTGGGTGTTAGTTGGTGACACATGTGTCATTATTTCTTCTGAGTAAAGTTTTTATGTCAACAGTTAGGGTTGTGAAAAATGATACCCAATGTGTTTTATAATTATGGAGTACAATGTACAGTATGAGGTAAAATCTCCACTTACTGTCATTATAGTGCTAACACAATCAACATAGTGTCAACGTAGAGCTAACAGAGTTTCAACAAGTTATCAGTAAGGTGTCTACCTAGAACCTACCTATTGTCAAGCTATTACCAGCATAATGTTCACTTAATGCCAGAATATTCTCAACATGGATTCAACACATATCGAAGTGAATCAGTCAAGTGATCCCAAGTTACTATATTGCAGGTAGTCCAGGCAAACGTTAATGATTTTTGTATTGCCCAACCTGTGGGTGAAAATGCAGTTTCAATAGCAATTGGACAACAGTTAAGTTCCCATTGGTAGGCACTAGATTTGTATGATATTTTTATCAATGTGAGGCTGGTATCAAAATCAATGTCAATGTGAGATTTGATAAAATCTAAATTATGTTGAAAGTGAGAAGATAAAACATTGTAATAAATCAGTCATCAGGTTGAAGGCAATTATAAAACATCCCATTTAACCAAAGCAGGTTAACGGTTGTAATAGAGATATAGTACCAGTCAATGAAGAAGAGAATATAAATCTTACTTTTGCTTATGGTTAACAGTGGGTTGTTAGGTTTATTGTTAGGCTAGTAGGTGCTAGTTAGTTAGTTTAGTTAAGGTTTTGTAGGTTGCTAACCACTTTATTTATTCTGTCTCTGTTTGAAGAAGTGGAAGCAACTGAAACAAATATTTCAGCCTGTTACAGTTGTTTTGGAAGAATGAGCTTGTAAGTCCATGTGTTGATCCCATGGGTCGATCAGAGTTCTGCAGCATTATGGGAAGTACGTGGATTGGGTTTTGTTTAGGCCGTTTTTGGGCAGCCTTGATTATCGGATGTTACTAAATGAGTAGAAAGTTAGTGAAAGTTAGTAGGAAGGTTTCGTCTTAAGTGCTAGCTATTCCTCCTGACTTTTTAAGGAGTCATTTTCAGGTCTTGGATTTCCACAACATAGGAGTCCTGTTCCTTGGGGTCCTCGAAAATTATGGTTTTGCTGTTGTAAGTTGTTTTTATTCGTGCAGAAGCTATAAATGGAAATTGTATTGACAGATTTTTCAGTGTTTTCCTTTGGGAAAAGAACGCCTTTCATTGCTTGACAGTGTCTTTGGAGTCATCTTGAGCGATACCAATAGAGGCACCTTGCCACTTAATTCGCTGTATTTTCTTCATCTGTGTGAGGATGGCTTCAGTATGTGAGTAGCAGAGGGGTCTGAAATTGAGGGTTCTTGGAGCGTCACTCTTTGCAGGGTTATGTGTGGACATCCTGTTTGCTTGTGTTATTTCACATTCTTGTCTAAGTTTATATTGAGTACTTGGGGGTTCTATTTTTCAATAATGGTTGCACAGGAAGGAGCTTGGTTTTCGCTACCTTCAGGAAGTTCAAAATCCACAAGTTGCCACTTCTATTTTTGTCTTCAAGCTCTGTGGTGTTACTTTCCAGTTGAGCCAGTCTTGCTGTGGTGGATGCTAAAGTTTTAGAAGAGTTGTGTTTGTGATCTTCCAGGAGGTTTATCCATGATTCTGTTTCAGAGATTCTGACACCCAGTTGTATCATTTATTCTTTCAAAGATGCAAGGTCGCTCTGTACAGTTTCTGTGGTGGATTTTGTCAACTGAACAAGCATGTGTAGCATGTTGAGTTTCTGCATAATTAGGTCTAGAGTTGCAGAGTTCTCAGATTTAGATGTTATAGGGGTGTCTGGGGTCAGGGGTCCTGCTTGTGTCTCTTTTGTGCTGGTTTGGAGTCTTTTAGACCTCCCCTCACTTCTTTGGGGTCGAGCACTTTGAAGTCTGCCATTTTGTGAGGGGACCTTACTGTATACTTTGCACTGGGTGCACCTAGTGGGGTTTCGGTAGTCCTTGAGATGTTTGACTTAGGAGCTGAATGTTGGGGTGAGATGCAGAAGTCGGTATTCTTCCTGGGTTAGTAACACTTAGATAGTTTTATATGGTGCTGCAATGTTGGTTGTTGAATAGCAAGGTACCTAACTTTGGAGTGTAAGGGATTATTCTCAGTCCCCTCCTGTCTGCAATTTTTGGGTTGCTGTTGAGGCGGAGGAATTCAGGATTCCAATGTGTGTAGTTTAGAAGTAAGAAAGTTCTGGAGCATGCTATAGAGAGAGTTGTATTAAATGGAGGTGGCCATGTTAGTGTCAGGCGTAGGATGGGAGGGCCCATGCCATATTTGCTCTGTTCAGTAGGTACATTTTATATATTATAGGTTCCTACCCTATAGAGCATTGTAGGGTTGTGCCACTAAGTGCACACCTCTAGAGGTACATTGTTCGTAGTGACTCTAGGGTAGTCGTGTAGAGATTCATCCACGTAGAGTCCTGGTGTCGGCCATTTGAGCGCCAGGTGTTGTGAGGCAGCTTCTGGAGCACTTTGGAGTGTAAGGGATTATTCTCAACCCCATCCTGTCTGCAATTTGGGTTGCTGTTGATGTGGGAAAATTCAGGATCCCAATGTGTGTAGTTTAAAAGTAAGAAAGTTCTGGAGCATGCTTTGATGAGAGCTGTATTAAATGGAGGTGGCTATCTTAGGGTCAGGCATAGGATGGGAGGGCCTTTGACCTATTTGCTCTGTTCAGTGGGTTAGTTTTATATATCAGTTTCCTACCCTTATAGAGCATTGTAGAGTAGTGCTACTAAGTGTTCGCCTCTAGGGGTAGGACGTAGTGACGCTGGAGTAGTCGAGTAGAGATTCATCTACGTGGGGTCCTGGTGTTAGCCATTTTAGGGTCAGGCGTCGTGAGGCAGCTTCTAGAGCACTTGGTTATAAGAGGTGTTTCTCTGAAAGTTTCACCAAAAGTGGGTCGCTGAAAGCACCACACCTTCTTATTTGCTGGGCACTGTTTAAAGTGTCCGTGGAGGCAGTGTATCAGCAGAGTGGGCCGTTTTTGTCCCTCGTCACAGCAGAGCTCTTCAATTAGGTGGCCATTTTCCTCAGGCAGTAGCACACTTAGGAAATATAAAATATTAAATATACATGCAACTACTCAGAGATAATTTTACATTTGTTTGTCTTTATTAGGAGAGCCATCGATAATGCTCCAGATGTTTACTTGAAAGGAGACAAACCTATCTTAGTCACTTGAGCTCTGCTAGTTTGCAACTCCTCTGAGACTCAATTGAGTATGTTAGCAACATAGGCCGGGAACGAGAAATCTGAAGAACCACTTTTAGCTTCAAATAAATCCATAAATAGTTTAAAGAAATAGTAGTACTAAAATGTATCCAAGGTTTTATCCACCAAAATGTTACCCTCTTGGTTACTTCTCTTTATTTTAGTGCATAGATTTGCTACTCAGCAGTCATGTAAATTACAGTTTGAAATGAGCACAACCTGTTGTCAATGGTAAATTCTTGGAATGTTTTGAGCAAAAAGGTATTCTTAACAATGTCAAAGGGAGGCAGAAGCAATATTAAGGGCATCCACAAAAGAGAGCTGGAGATATGCAATCTTTTCCAGGGTGTGTTGACCTAGCGTGGAAAAGGTTATTCGATCTCACATAGATGGTGTCATTTTGCGATGTCCTATTTGTCAAGGATACAGGTTTGTTATTTTTGCTTTTAGATGTACTTGCACCCTTGCTTCATGAACAACTACAGCTATGCTCACTAATTAACGGACAAATATGTTATTAATATATTAGTTAAATCCTCATTTGTGAAGGACAGTACCTGACATACCGTTATATTTGACCAGTGAAGTCCATCACCCTGTGAAATATTTAGTGTCAATCTTTGGGATGCATTTGAGGCTCTAGTCCATCTAATAAGCACCTGTATAGCAGGCATGCTAGATTACAGTAATAATTATGTCTCTCGTTTTATATCAACAGGCAGTGATACTAACATAGGCAAATTCACAGACATTTCATGATATCTGGATCTGCCTAAGTCTCCCTTCCTTCACACGAATGTGTACCTTAAGTAATAGCTTTATGTGGCTAGTAGGTAGCGATGTGACTTCATATCCTGTCCACATCTGAGGCCATTTGTACAGGTTGAAATAAATGTGCATTTATATTTTTATTGATTAATGCTTATATATTTTTTTTATTGTCATTACTTAAAGTCAGCCTTTATGATTTGTCAATAATACAGCTAATGATGGAGGCTAGATTTTTTATGCACATCTCACAGTTGGCTGATGAGAAGAGACAAAGGCATAACATTACATGTCCAAACATTATTCCAAACAAAATGCACAGTGAGTTCATGATATTGATTTCCTCATAAAATTCTTGTTGGTGGGGAAGATAATCCTTAACTTTTTGAACATTATTTTCAAATGACACCACACTTTAAATGGATGGTGTTTGGAAGTGAACATTCACAAGTAATTATATTGGGTTCAATATGAATCCTATGTTATAATGATGTGGTAATATTTCACAAAGAATTGTAGATAACGTGGGGTGTGGTAAGTAGTGAGTGCAGCATTACCACAACATTACGAGTTTTCACACTCAGTTGGGGAATGATCATGAAAATCAATGTTTGAACAGAATTTTCTCAGATTTTTTCATTATTCTAAACACTTTAGCTGGATATGCTCCTCTCTGTCACAAACTGAATCAAAAGATAAATGTTATGAAGTCCTGCACACAACAAGAAAATGTAAAATAAATTGAAAAGGCTACATATGATTTACTACTAATTAAAGTATGAAAACAGGTAAAATTACATATTTTCCTCTGGACATAGGTAAACTTAAAAACTGATAATAATTCACAAGACGTGAGTTGAAGCTGGCAGCTTATCACATGTAGAAAATTACCACTAGTGACGGACGATCCAGTTTTATTGTTCTATAGACATCCAGAAAGCAATTAGAAAGAAATGAAGAATCACAATATTTTGTTTTCTCTTGTACATGTAGAACATGGAAATGTGGCCAGAACCTAAAAATTAAATTTACAAATGGCAAACAACATTTCTCAATTACTACTTTTAAAGCAGTGTTTGTGGTTTGTGGTGTATGTGTTACAAACAAATATTAAGTAAAATATTTAGGGAGCAATATTTGATATCTGAGGATACCTATTCTAAAACAATCAACGGTCATCGGCAAGAAAGATGACAAGTTGATTATAGTTGTAACCCTTGCAGAGAAATGTAGTAGAAGTATTTAGTAAGTTGCACTTTATCTAACAGCTAGATACCACTCATAAACCAGGGTAGATTAACAAAGAAAAAATGTAATACAGTCAGGATAAAAATGTATACTTACATTAAGTGGGCCAGAAAGTTATTTGAAATGTATGTGACTGAGAATGCAATGAGATTTGTCTGTAGCACTTTTGGCAAATGCGTGTGGAAATGGCAACAACATAAACAATAAAAGTACCATGGAGTAGAATGTGGATTCTTAGAAGATTTCAGGCAAACCTTGAATTGTATGTCACACAGTGCGAGTTATGGCAATACATAATGAACGAGGACAAAATGAAACCCCTACTCTCATGTATCTATAGTGAATGAAACAATATATAACACCAAATGGTTCCTTTCTATGTAAAGGTACTTATTATTTTTGCTTTAAGCTAGAAGGGATAGCTCTATAATATTTTGATATATATTTGTCAATAGTGACACGCAAATTAATTTTTACATTTATAATTTTAACCTTTTACATGGTTCACTAAAACATCATTACATTTTTTCGGTTGTACTCTTATGTTTATTTCTTTATGAAATACTATGATAAATGTATCTTTTTGATAATATAATGCCCCTATAGTTTAAATATTATTGCAGCAGTTTTCTAATATTTTATAACCAAAAACTGGGTATAAATTAGCAAATACTCGACATAAGAATTAAGAATTACAGTTGAGAAATGTAGAGCTTATGAAAAAAATATATAATTATTTTCTGGCTATTATACTTAAATACATCAACAAAAGCCATCATATTTAAAAAGACAATATTCGAAAATTCTGTTTTAATACTGTAACAAAGACGTTGTGGTCTTTTATTACATGAATCTTTGATATAGCATCATGAAGAAGTGCAGTTTATCTGAAACATGTGAAAGAAAAACAGTATCTCCGAGGCTAGCTGAAGTCTAAGACATGTCTGTTATGCACAAATAAGCAAAAGCAGAGATATTTTTCGGCTCCCCAAACAGTTGAGCATCTAATACTCACCCCTCCCTAAAATTGCCAATTTTTGTACATTTTCTTCACGTGAGCAATAGTTGGAAGTTTCACATGAAATTGAAACATAGACAGTGGGAGTAAGCAGGTGTTGAGCTGTTTCATGAGAAGTGTACAAAAAGTCACTGGAACTAAGATAAATAGAGCTACCTTGCTGAGCTAAGTAAAGTTTATATATTCGCTTTGGTGTGCCAAGTATAAAAGCGATGCTATGTTACATCGAAAGCAAGAACGCGTGAACAGTTAGGTAAACAAAGTGGCTGCAGGTTAATCAACATGACAATTTTTAATGTGGAATTAAGTCATTGAAAAAAGAGCAAAACAAGTTCACATCTGTCAAACATACTTCCATGGTTTCGTTAGGAGGAGCTGTCTGTAAATGAATCACAATATGAAAGAAAGAGAACCATAGGTGTGTCTGTGCTTTTTTGCATTTTGGATCACATTATATGGCCGCATCGCCTTTGAACCTGTCGGCCATGACCAAATATTAAATTGTCTGTACACACTTGAAGGTTTGTGTGCAGAGATTTTAGTTGTTTTACTGGGAACCACTTCAGTTTACCCTGACCAATAAGTGAACTTCCTTGTATGGCTCCCAACTGCATCAACTTTCACCAAGAACATTTCTTTTTAAAATGTTGCCAATCATGTTGTTACGCTTCCATACAGACTGAGGCAGTCCACCAGTCTCCGAGGCAGCAACATGGCCTACACTGCATTGCTCTGGAGGTCCTGTTTCAGCTTCACTTAATGCTCTTGTCACTCACACAGCAGTCCACACCTAATAATAAAGCCTCATAGAGACAAACATAAGAAAACTGTAATTGTGGTTGTAATTGCATTTGTATAGGGCTTACTACCCTTAATGAGGCGTTAAAGCACTTTACTGCAAGTAGCACACTACTCCAGATCCAATAGTTAGTGGTTAATCCAGTGGTACCCCTGGTTATTGGGGTTAGTCAAGTGTCTTCAAAACATTTCATGTTTATACTCCGGTTTCTTTGAAGTGAAGTAGATTAAAATTGAAATTAATATCAGTTAATGGAGGTTATATGGTTTCAGGCAAATAGTTGGCCAGATAAGTAGTTTTAAAGAAGGAGAGGTTGTGATCTATGAAATGAGATAAGAGCCATTTGCGGAATTTCAATAAAAGAGATTAAGACAAACAGGAACGAGAGGAGGCTATACTCAGAAATAGAAGTCATGCAGAGGAAGAAAGGAAAGGAGAGGGTAACTCTGAAGAAAGAAAGGCAAGAAACGTATCAGAAGTAAGTAAAGCTCACATTTCATTTTAGTAATGTCGTGAGACAAAACTTTCTGAGATAGCAAATAACTTGAAAAAATACAGCATAGAAAGTAACAACATTATATATAGTGTTCTATGTCCGGGGCAGGCAGCTTAACATGCAAGTCCGGGTGTATAGATCATTTAAACAGTAAGAGCTCAAGCCTGTTGTGGCCTAGGCTAGGGCGGCCCTTTTAAACAGATTTACCCTAACCTTGGTACAAGGTATGTATACTGCATAATTCCAAGTGGCGCTGAGAAGAATACATTTAAGATCTTTAACTGAGAACCCAGTCAAAGCCACAATGATCTCCAAGGGGATACTCCATGGCAAGAAGCAGATGCCTCAAGCGCAGCAGAGTCCACTGATAACTTGGTTGGTGGCCAAGGAGCCTTCCTTTACCCTGTCCTCAGAGTCTTACTGCCTGTGATGAGGGAGGTCATCTACAGACTACTTTCTCCCCTCCCTGGTTTATTTGTCATTTCTTCAGAGGAGTGTGTTGCACTGGAGTTCTTCAGAGCTGTGGCCACTGTGTCACACATCTTTTTCCGCATAGCATTAATTTGTTTGCTCTGTCTTTCCAGTGGAGCAGTTATCTCTGGGGCAGTGGCATAGTGGTGTATAACTGACATGACTTTATACATTCAAGCGTACAGAGGAGTGTAAAGCGAACATGGGTAGCGCGCCATAAGCCACCTTGTGCTAAAATGTATCCCTGAAAATATGCAATGTAGCGTAATTGCGTAATCTTGGTAATTTCACATAAAATTCTTTACACAAAATTAACAAAATTAAGCCAGTTACTCCAGCATAATTTAAAATTCGCCCAGGCCTTATAAATATCCGAATAATGCAGACAATGCTAAAGCTCAACAGGTGTTATTATCTGTGAAAAAAACAGGAGCAAACTCATTCCTTTTACAGTCTGAAATTCGCGGCCGTAAATAATAAAGAAGAAGCGAGAATTCAACCCTCTCTTTCTCCAGGAGCACTATAAATATGTCTTACGCTTGTCGTAAACATGAATTGTACCCAAACATCCAAGCATGATTTACAGAGCTTTGCTCCACAAGTAGGCATGTCGTACTCTTGGAAATACATAAGTAAGTCACATCTAAGCCTGGCGTAAGACCCTACTGGTTAAAAAGATGGGATTTGGGTCTGTCTATTGTATTTGTCACCTACTTCTTTATGTTTATTTAGGTATTTTGTGAAGCGCTAAGCGCCATCTTGCCTTAACTTCAAAGTACATTTCTGATTGCAGATGGAATAGCAGGTTATTAATATGCAGTAGCCAGTGGGTCACAGAACATTGTTTAAGGAATCGTACTTTTAATGTTGGTGGCCACTTGCGTGACTAAAATACGTGGTTGTGTGGCTCAGCGTCAGTGCTCAGACACTGTACTTACTTGATCACAGTGGTCTTTGGAGATGACACAACTGGATTTTCTCAAAGGTGTGTATGTGTGTTACTTTGCTCAGAAGAAAGAGAGAGAGAGCACCATTAGGAAACGCAAATAAAGACGCCCTGTCAGTGTTTGCCTGGTATTCATTTCGTGATGCGAGGACCGTGTGCTACTGATGTTTGTAAAGAACATTACACAGTGTGTGGCCTGTAAGTGCTTCCAGGATACAATCGGTTTCCTTGAAAACTGAATGGATTGTCAAAACTCGGAACTATTTCACACTGTAAATTCGCCTGATTTCAAAAATAGAACTGCAGAAAACTAAAGTTTGATTCATTGTTAGAGGCCGGCTGAGGCAGTGTGCGGCAACGAAGGCACCTGCTTGTTCTTCCTAGATGGAATAGGTACCACTGCCGCCTGGGGTGGGCGGGGGCAGTGAGGGTAATGGTAAGTGACAGCAAGAAAGGGGCAAGAAGCCCGATGCTGAATCTGTAGCTGAAGCTGAGCTCCTCTGCCAGTCCTCCTATGCATTGCCGCACGGGGGGAATGCTTCTGACTATTGCAGTGCAGGCAGTGATGCTCTTGCTTATTACTGTATTGCAGGCAGTGATGCCTCGGATTACTGCTGCAGAGGTAGCAATGCTTTAGTTCCTCCAATAGGGCCTCCCTCAAGTATTTTCTATGCGTCTATAATAAAGCAAGTCATTCCTCCCCTGTGTGTGACCTGCAGTTTATTAACTGCTTGAGCACTGGGCAGGAAAATTAAAAAACATTATAATGCTAAAGAGCATTGAGGCTACTCCTTTATATGCCACCCAGGTCTGGAAATATTGAGAATATTTGAATTGTACAATTCGACAGGTTGTCGTCCTATTACGTTGGGTTTCCAATGGGTTTGGTGTTTATCAAGTCCTAAACTGTGGTGGGTGAAACTCAGATTCATTTTGTGCTTCAGCAAAGGTGTTTTCCCTGTACTCCATGTGAGTAATTGATATATCATGCTGCTACCTTCAGACTCGAAATTTCGCCATATTTGTTCCGAGATCCCAGTACATCCATTTCATGTCACAAACAGCCCGATTCGCCGTTTGCGACATGAAAATAGCATTTTGCCATGAACCAATGCTATTTTTGCAATTTGGTAGTCTATTTACTATATCGCAAAATAGGTTTGCAAGTCGCTGTTTGAAAGGGGTGTGCCGAGGGGGTCTCTTCCAAATAGCGACTTGCAGTGGCGTGTAAGATTGTTTTGCGACTGTGATTGTGTTTGCAAAACAATCACAATTACCACCAACTTAAAGTTAGTGGTAACACATTCACAGATGGGAAGAGGTGCCCACAGGGTCCCTACCCCTTTGTGAAAGGAAGCGAAAATATTTTTTCAGAGCAGGCAGTGGTCCTTGGGACCACTGCCTACTTGGAAAAAATGAAAAGAAATCTTTTAATTTTTTAGTTTGAAATGCATTCCGTTTTCCTTTAAGGGAAAAGGGCTGCATTTCAAAAAGAAAACTGCTTTATTTTAAAAGCAGTCACAGACAAGGTGGTCTGCTGTCTCCAACAGCACACCATCCCTGTGAGTGTGGCCATTCCCAATGGGGTCGCAAATTGCGACGTACCTCATGAATATTGTTGAGGTAGGTCACTTGCGGCCCCATTGAAAATCAAAGTGTCTGAGACACATTAGTACATTTCGTTTTACGAGTCTGTAATTGTGAGTTGCAAAAAATCACAATTAGAGACTCGCAAAATGAAATGGTTGTACATCTGGCCCTATATTTCTGTCAGTCCATATTTTGTTAGGAGATTCGGGTGCCTTTCCATGTAAAATCACACAAAATATCAAGTTTGAAAATCAACAGCTAGGACAAATGTACACAGCTGCATATTCTTTATCCATTTGATGAGGGGATGCAGTAGTGATGAGTGTTGTAGGGTGGTTGAGGAAGCGGTCATGCAGCCTCAAGGGCATTGTGGGCACCTTATGCTTAGCAGTAATTGGTCATGTGTTAACTACTGTCATGTTTGTCCCGGAGGGCAGCGGTCCTCTAGCCTCTGTTGTAGAATGTTGAGTGCAGGCCCATATGCAGTGTACCGATACTCTACAATCCACAGGAGAAACAGGAGTACATTAACAACTCTATAATGCGTACCAGCGCAACATGAGCGAGCCCGTTAAGGCCTGTTTTCTTTTCGAGTGGCAAAACAGAGACTGTCTCCTTTCTAGATTCCTCATTTATTTCAATGAATGAATTAAATGAGGTTAATTACGTTAAGTGGCTTCCTGGGTCTATTGGATAACCTACTCTTTTTTTTAAATGGCGGTGGGAATGAACAATATAGGCCACAATTTGCCGCCCTGTCAATTACCCTGTGACTCATCAAACATAAACTACGCTCAGTAATCAGTTATGTGCTACTTTTAATAAAATGCAAGAACATGATCATCTGTAGTTGTTGGATGTCTTTCATTCGCCTTTTATGTGAGGCCTAATTAAATCTTGTAACGCGAGAAGGAACGACATCTGAAAACTAACAACATACTGTGGTTGTGGGTGTAATCATCGCTGTACACAAAGAAATCAGGTGAAACAACTGGGAGTAAGAGTATACACTTAGGGCCTCATTCCGATTCCGGCGGGCGCCCGCTGGGCGGGAACCGCCACTTGGCCGCTCCGCGGTCAAAAGACCGCGGAGGCCATTCTGGCTTTCCCGCTGGGCTGGCGGGCGCCCGCCAAAGGAGCGCCCGCCGGCCCAGCGGGAAAGGCCCTGCAACGAGGAAGCCGACTGGAGTTGCAGGGGTGCGACGGGTGCAGTTGCACCCGTGGCGATTTTCACTGTCTGCAAAGCAAACAGTGAAAATCCTGCTTGGGCCCTGTTAGGGGGCCCGCAACACCCGTTCCCGCCATCCTGTTCCTGGTGGGTTTTACCGCCAGGAACAGGATGGCGGGAAGGGGGTCAGAATCGCCATGGAGATTCAGCCCAGCCGGGGGAAATCCGTCGGGAAACCGCTGGATCCGGCTGAGCCGCGGTCAGAATAACAGAGGAAGCACCGCCAGCCTGTTGGCGGTGCTTCCGTGGTCGTTGACCGCCAGGGTCAGAATGACCCCCTTAGTGTATAATAGTCAAAAGCCAGGAGACAAATCAGGTAAAATTAACCAACGGCAGTGACAGAAGGTTGGGAAATATAGGGTAGTCGTAAGTATAAGAAAGCAAGCATATCATTAGGTATTTCACACAACAGGAGTTAGTAGTAGGAATGAAATAAAAAAACAATAGGAATTAGTGGCAGAAATCCAATAAAAACCATAGGTGGATGCTCACTGTACGGATGAAAGTCCGGAGCAGCTTACTCTAGTCCTGATATTTTTACTTTTTCTCCTCAGCGGTCCTGTTTTTAAGTTTCACCTACGGCATGAATGCGCTGTCAGCAAAACCTATTCTAAATGTAAAAAAAAAAAACTTAAAAACGGCCTCAGATCCCACCACATACTTATTATTACTTACCATTGATTGGCTCCGACGTCACTCTTGTTTACTTGCTTCTCATTGGTCCTGCTGCTTCCACCTTCTTTTTGAGTCTTCCTGCTGTTGGGTCGTTCTTGGAGCTTGGAGCATGTCCTGTCTCTGCAGCCAGCAGCCTTCCACTGTCCCCGCTTGCAAAGCTCCATTTTTTCTTTTTAACCTAGCCTCCTTAAAAGTGAATATGTTTGCAGGCACTCTCTATCTATCCCCGTCCTCCACTTCCTCTCCTGTCCTTGCTATTTGCTCTGCTTCGTGATGCTTAAGCATCCCTCTCCCCATGCTGTTTGTACATATATTGGAGACAGCATGAGCTGCTATGCAACATGTCTTAAAACCAAAAATTGCTTTTTCACGGTCATCTCTGGCCATGTAATTGCGCTTCTTTTTTCAGACTTTAAGTGATGTTGCACAGCAGCTCGTGCTGCTGTGCAACATGTCTAAAATGTAATTAACAAAACCAATTGCAGAGGAGAAACATATTGGCTTTGCCAATGCTTGTTGTCTTTTTCTCCCTTTACCCCCAAAAGGGTTAAAAATTCCATTACTCTGCTGGCTGGTGTGCCACTCAGAGTACCCCCTCTGTACTCTCGTGGTAATAATCTACAACAGTTCCACCACGACCTGTAGAAATGGAGATAGAGACCGAGTTTGTGCACAAAGGCCCCCATAAGCATGAATTGCTAAAATTCATATAAACGGAGATATGGGCCAGTTCAATGTGGCCCTGATTTAGAATTCGACGGATATCCTGTCTGTCGTATTACAATGTCCATAGGACATAATGGAATTGTAATACCACGGATGGGATATCCATCACGTTTGTGACGGAGTAACTCCATCCGCCAAACTCTAAATCAGGCCCTGCCTTTGTTCATTCTTAGTTTGGTCATTCTTAGTTTGATTGAACAAAGTCTTGAAGCCATGGTAAAAAGGAAACCTTGTATATGATTCAGGACTTGAACCTTGCGGAGAGATTAGGGACATCAAAGAAACCTGTCACTACTGACGTCTGTCTCATTGCACCGTCTGTGCTGCTACTGCCTTCCAAAGAGAGGCCAAAAGTTCACCTAAACATACCCAGTCAATGTGGTAGCGGTTGCACTAACAAGATGTGGTGCAGTGCACCTTGACACCTTTCTTTATGTTTGAGGGAGGGCCTCTACCAAGTCAGATTTGAAATATTAGACACACTGCACAACCTTTATTTATGTTTGAGGGAGAGCCTCTACCCAGTCAGATTTGAAATGTTAAACACACTGCATGACGGCTGAGTATGTACTTGTGTGAACACATGGTAAAAGAAAGTGTTTGTGTGTGCAATGGAGACTATGCAAGAGGGATTTTCCCTTAGTTAAGATACAACTAGAGAATTCGACCCACAGCGTACGTTGCTGTCTCTCACCTTCACTACATGAATAGATTTTACTTTTTGGCTTTAAATGGCTCCTAAACAAATAACATTTGCGAACAAAGTTAGTAGCAGGGTTACTCAAACCTCAACACTAAGACCACATTAACAGCTCCATTGACTGTGCTGGCTTCTAGGCTCTAGTTAGACTATTCAAGGCACTGGCCTTAATGCACTGAGCACTTCAATGAATCAGACCACGATTCCACCAAACAAAATATAAGAACCTCTAACATTGACAACCTTCATTCCATTCCAACATAATGCTACACATAAAAGTGCCTAGTGTCAACAAAAACAGACTTAAAGGCTGCTGTGTCTCATGCCAACTCAGCAAGACTTTGAATTCACTCCCCATCCAGATGAAGAAATTACAAACCTATGTTTTCTTCCGGAAGAACATAAGACATGTTTCTGAAAGTTTTCATAGCTCTCTGTGATTTCCTACAAAATACTACATCCTTCCAGGTAACAAACGGATCTCGTCTAATTACAGCCTGATTCACAGAAGAAATTTTAGATGACATCTTCCTAGACAACCAATATATTATGATTCCCAGTGTAAGGAACTAGGTAAAACACTTCCAAGGCAATGATCTAGGGACCAGGCATGCTGAAAAGAATTCTGCATGATGCACTCTTCATCATCTCTCATTTACTTTATAAACATTGGCATGCATGCCAGCAGTGGCAAGTTCACCGGGTCAAAACAAGACATCAGACCCTCATGCACTACAAGCAGCTCTTCCCACATAAGGCATACCAGTTTCTCTCTCCTAAAGAAAGTGAAATTTTTTATTCCAGAAAGCAACTTCAGACCTGCTGTTCAAGCCCTCGTACAGTTGCATCTAATTGGTGGAAATACCTTACTCCATGGCCTCCAAAACTCCATACTGGCACCCCTTAAGGACTTCCTACATGCTTCAGCGTGCCCAATAAGCCCCATAATTATAATACTCAATTGTCTCCCTTGCTAGCCCACACCATCATCAAAACCAGCTGCCTCATGTAAAAGGCTCTCACCATTGGCACCCCTGATTATCATGTAAAAAAAAGCTCACTATCTCTGGTGGTTCTCATCGAATCAGCAGTCAGGACACCATCTGACTGAAGACTAAGAAGTGTTAAAAAAACAAGGCAGCAGGCCTTTTCCATGTATGCACCTAGGATTTTGAACAATATCCCTGTAACCACCAGGACCAACCCAACGATGCTCCAGCTTGGATAGTTGAAGGCATATATGAGTGTGGGAATTTTCTAATATGTTTATTAATGATTTTCATATTAAAACTGTGCAATGAATTAACGTGTACAACGAGAAACGTCTGAAATGTCTGTTTTTATGTTCTTGGCTAAGCAAAATTATATTCAAACACTGTGTATTTTCCATGATTCAAAGCTTTCATAATAAGTGTTTTCGAAGCCTGTGTAGACGTACCCGCAGCTACCCCTAGTGGGTTGCAGCATTATGTTTTACAAGGTCGTGTATTTACCAAGCATTGCATAAGTTGAAATGTCCTATTGTTTGAGAATGTTACTAATATCTGGTCTTTCCTCGAGGATGGAAGTAGAAGATACTGTAAAAGTTTCTTCCTGAGAACAAGATACTCGAGAGGCGATGAGACAATGGAGTTACAGATGAGACGGAAGAAGAAAAGAAAATGTAATAGCGTAGCTTTGTTAAGTTTAGGTCATCACTTTAGTTGTTTATTGGCTGAAATGAAACCACCCGATAGTCTGCCCAATCAGGAGTTAATTAGAACTTAGTATAGCAACCTCAGTAGAATGATTAGTTAGTAGTTGTCGTAGTTGTTTTTTTCTTCTAGAGTGATTCTTGGAGAGCAGACAAGATTTGAAACTAGCTGCCGTTAGGCCTAAATATTCTGATGATAAAACTGATGGTGTCCTCAAGCTGAAGCTGATCGTTTGCTGTTACTACCTTTGTGGTAATGTATGTTATTAAATGTGAATTGCGCCTCTCTTGCTTTTCAGGTTCCAGCTGCAACTAATGATTTTATTGCTGCACATTAATACTTTTCCTATAATATAATTAAGTTAGGAGATTTTTCTAAATTTGTGGTACTAAATTCTTTTTACATGAAGTCCAACATGTCAATGCTAATCCGTGGTTAGTTAGGGAATTAATCTTGATATGCTCATGCTTTGTTCTGAGATCATTTGATGCTAAACTAATGTACACTCTGCCATTATTTCTAGTTGTTGTATTATTATTAAGTGTGATTCTTTTGGAGATAATTTGTTTAATTGTATTAATCAAATTGAGATATATACGTCGTTTTAACCAACCGCTATTGATTTTATATGCTTATCATCTGTGCTTGAGAGTTATTTTGTGACATTAGCATTGTTAATACAGGGAAATAAATCTATGACCTTTAATTACTAAACTGGTGTAGTTATTGACTGAAGTTTTATTATATTGAATATTGTTGTCATTGATGGTCCTCACACATCCCATTGGTGACATCCCCTCAAACCTATGTCGCTTCGATCCATCATCCTATAGCGCTGAATCCACTATTCAGTATTGATAATAGCTAGGATTCTGTGACGCATTAGCAGTTTTTGGTAGCAGAGGATGGTTACGTCATTGTTTTGATGATGTCATAATGGGTCTGTGAGGTTCAAGTGTGTCAAAGTGGTTTGTTTATTCTTTCTTTCTTTTTTCAAAATTGTTAAACGGATTTAACATGATGCGTGGCCAGTTGCCTTAAGTGACTTTCCTCGATTCTTGGAGACCCCCTAGGTTGATGGGTATGTTCTTGGCAGTGTTTGACTGTATTTGAATAAGGAGAATAAAGTGTTTGCGCTTGCACAGCTTTAGCTTATTTGCAGACGATTGTGTTGAACATGAGTTTAGAGGAGTAGAGATACTCAAATAAGTGATTAGATGGTGTGGGCGTACTCCTATAGGTATGAGAGTAGGGAAGTGGCATTCTTCATTTGAGTGTGGCGTTTAATGCAAGAAAAAATTATCCACGTGGTTGTTG